>NC_058085.1:12695469-13012810 GCF_014858855.1 Bufo gargarizans
TTGGATTTTTTAGAAATCAGCAACCTGCCAGCCACGATCATTGGCTGGCAGGTTGCTGACGAAATACTTCTGTGGGAAATGCCGGCGCGAACTGCGCATGCGCGCGCGCATAGTCGAGTCATCTCGCGTCTCGCGAGATGACGCGTATATGCGTGATTGTGCGCAGCGCTGCCACCTCCGGACCACACATCTGCGTTAGGCGGTCCGGAGGTGGTTAAGAGTCGTTATATAATGTAAGGTAAGCTCAATGACACAGAAGACACAACAGAAAGCATAGAGTTAAACTGTTGTTGCTAAGCAGGAGTCTTGACCAATCCTAGCTAGCCTCACACAGCCTAGAAGTTTTGACCAATCATAGCCAGCCTCACACACAGCTTGTGGGGGAAAATCCCCTAGCAGGAGCTGCTGGAATCATTATTCACCAGAGAGAGGAGCTGAACAGACACACTCTACTAAGAGCTGTGTTTTATTGAAGCAAGAGGCCAAAATAGGTATTTAAAACGGTTATATAATGGTCCTACTGTTAATATAGTGATTAGAACTGTATACTGAACTGGTTATATGTATGTTTACTTACAGTTCCACCAAACCACAAATTCAAATTCCATATTGCAATCCAAATTGCATACAAATGCGAACTGCTCATACCAGATCATAAGCAAGTGTATAGAGCAAACTGCAAACCAAGTAGAGCAAGTGAAATATTAGTTAGACCTCAGATATACCTCTCAAAGAGATCATAAGGTGCTTAAATAACTTAAAGTGAGAGTACAGATACTCAAGAGAGAAATATATCCACCAGTTTATGATGAATGACAAGATTGAACAGTTGAACCACCATCTTATGCATACCGCCATTTTGTGATATCTTTTCAACACATGTTATGTACATGGACTATCTGCTGCGGAGGCGGCAGTGTTATATGAAGAAAAGTTGAAGTTAATAAAGAAGTTATTTCAAGCATTTGGTGTGCTCTTTAAACCTACTGTTTCCATAGAACGGCGCTAGAGGAATTACAGAGTAATAGACAGTCTGGTTAGACTAAAAAGTCAGAGATATCAAAATTCTTCTAATGCCACAGTGCAAAAGGCACTTCATAGTGCTGCGCCTGCCACATCTTCACCTCAGGCTTTGTAAACATCCTGGCTTATGACTCCAACCCAAAGGCCCAAGATCACCTCCAGGTTAATCTCTGTGTTTCTCTGCTCCATCTCAGTAGCCCAGTCCAACCACTAATAAGAACAGGTAATTCACATTGTCTAGGCCACAAAACCAAGAAGCGTCAATTTTGACGTAAATTTGTTTTCCCTTAGTCCTAACAGCAGCACACAAATATCCCTCCCTCTATGCTATTAGGATTACTTGTTAAAAAGCAACTAGCCCTGTGTAGGGCGGCCTATATATGGAGGGGGGAGCTAATTAATTAATTAATTACTAGGGATGCAGAATTTTATTCAGCAAAAATTCCGCCTGTCCTGACCAGCTTCACAGGGGCGAATACCCCACTTGTGCTGCTGTTAGGACTAAGGGAAAACAAATTTACGTCAAAATTGACGCTTCCCTTTCGTCCTAACCAGCAGCACAAGTGGGGAAGTAGCAAGGAACCTCACACAAATCTTGGGAGGGCTAAAGGACTACTACTACTAAGTGGCTTCATTATCCCCCAGGAGTTTAGAGAGCTGACCTATGGACGAGCAGCATCTAGCACGGACCGTCCAAAGGCTGTTCCCTCAGAACGCCTATTCTCTAGGCGGTAATGGGCAATAAAGGTGTTTTGCGTGCTCCACGAGGCAGCCGCACAAATTTGCTCTAGGGGGACTAGTTTCCTCTCCGCATATGACGCAGACACTGCCCTTGTGGAATGGGCAGATAAGAAGGATGGCGGTAGTAAGTTTTGGGACGTAAAAGCCAGCTTAATAGCGTCCTTAATCCATCTGCTCAAGGTGGGCTTGGAAACCTTGAGCCCCTTATTGTTCCCCGAATATGAGATCAGCAGATTTTCTGATCTCCTGAACTCTTCCGTTCTATTCAGATAAACTCTAAGGACTCTTGGGATGTCCAAGGAAAGTATTTTCTCCTCCTCAGGAGAGTTAGAGGTAGGAGACAACACCGGCAGTGTTATTGTCTGATTGGTGTTCGCAAATGAAGGAACCTTGGGTAGAAAGGTAGGCAGAAACCTTAACAGGACCTTGTCCTGCAGAAACCTTAAATATGGTTCCGCTGCCCCCAGAGCCTGGAGCTCCCCAACCCTCTTGGCTGAGGTTATGGCCAAGAGAAAGGAAACCTTGAGGGAAAGGTACTTTAAGTCTACCTGTTCCAAAGGCTCAAAGGGGGGGGAGCACAACCCCCTTAGGACCACTGGCAGCTCCCACTCAGGGATAGGTCTCTGGATGCTGGGCCTAAGCCTCTGAGCACCCTTAAGGAACCTTTTAATTAGGGGGTCCTGAGAAATCGGCTTACCAAGGCATGCTGACAAGGCAGCAACATGAGCTCTCAATGTAGATGGGCTTAGACCCTTGTCTAGACCATCTTGCAGGAACTGAAGAATCTCAGAGAGAGGAGGATCTGAGGAAACTACCTCTCTATCCCTGCACCATCGCATAAATATTCTGAATATGCGGGAATACTTCTGATTCGTAGACTCCGCTCTGGAGTGAGAGATTGTTCTCAGGACCTCCACCGAAAGCCCTCTAGCTTCTAGAAGGGACCGGTCAGTCTCCAGGCTGTCAGACTGAGCCTCCTCAGATCTAGACAGGGACCTGTGTTCTGGTACACCAGGTTCTGTATTAGGGGAAGTCTCCAATAATTGCCCTGACTCATCTGCATGAGCTGGGTGAACCAAGACCTCTTCGGCCAGAATGGGATGATGGCTATCACTGAGGTCTGGTCTTGCTTGATCTTCATCAATACCCTTGGTATCATGGAAATTGGAGGGAATACATAGGCCAGCCTGAACCTCCATGTTATGGACAGAGCATCTATCGCTACCGGATTGTCCTCCTTGTACAAGGAGCAGAATTTGCTTACTTTGGCGTTCAGACGGGTTGCCATCAAATCGATCTCGGGAGTCCCCCAGCGTTGGACTATCCTGGAGAAGATGTTGTCGTTCAGGGACCATTCTCCTGGTACCGGAAGGCCCCGACTTAGACGATCTGCTACTATATTGAGATCTCCTCTGATGTGAACTGCCACTAGATGAGATAGATTGCTCTCTGCCCAAGATAAAATTAGTCCCACCTCCCTCAGGAGGGTCCGGGATCTCGTTCCTCCCTGTCTGTTTACATAAGCAACTACAGTCGTGTTGTCGGTCCGTACTCTCACGGCTTGACCCTGGATGAGGGGTGAGAAGTGATTGAGGGCTAATCTCACCGCCCTCAGCTCCCTCAGATTGGATGATAGGAGTCTCTCCTGAGGATTCCAGGTATTCTGAACTGTATTGTGTCCCAGATGGGCTCCCCAGCCTAGAAGGGAGGCGTCCGTGGTCAGGATCACCCAAGTAGGTTGGGCTAGAGGCATTCCATCCACTAGGTTCTTCCACCACCTGAGGGAGGAACGGACTTCTGCAGACAGGGAGTGATACCGATCTAGGTCTCTGGGTTTGCGATTCCAAACCGCTAAGACTTCCTCTTGTAGTGGCCGAAGATGCCACAAGGCCCAAGGTACTGCCTCTGCAGATGCTGACATGTGGCCTAACATCCTCATGAGAACCCGAATAGACACCCGTCTGGGGGGTAGGAGAAACTCTGCAGCTCTTATTACTTTGTCTCTCCTCTGGGGAGATAGATATAGGGTCATTAGTTGTGAATCTATCACAAACCCCAGAAACCCTCTTGTGGTAGAGGGGACCAACTCTGATTTGTCCCAATTCAGGAGCCACCCTAGGTTCTGCAGAGTGTGGAGAGCTAGTTGAAGCTGAGCTTGTAAGATGTTTGCGGATGCGGCTTTTAAAAGCCAGTCGTCTAAATAAGGGACGACTTCTAAGCCAAGGAGCCTTAGGTGGGCGACCACAGGAGCCACAACCTTTGTGAAGGTGTGAGGAGCAGAGGAGATGCCAAAGGGCAACACAGCAAACTGGTAGTGCTTCACTACGTCTTTTATGCAGACAGCAACTCTGAGAAATTTCCTGTGGGCCGGACAGATAGGAACATGAAGGTAAGCGTCCTTCAGATCTATCGTCACCATCACGTCTGCCGGGTTCAGGATGTTTAGGACTGAGCGGATGGTTTCCATCCGGAAACGCTTCTTTCTGATGAACCGATTTAGGTAACGCAGATCGATAATCATGCGCCAGTCTCCTGACGGCTTTGGAACGAGAAAGATGGGAGAATACACTCCCTGACCGAGTTCTCGAGGAGGAACCTCCTCTAAGGCCCCTTTGGTAATGTACTGGAGTACAGAATCTTCCAGGATCAGTTGTCTGCTGGGTGTTAGACGCCCTGTAAGGACGAACCTCTCCTGAGGTTGGGAACTGAAGTCGATCCTGTAACCGGTGCTGACAACCTGCAGCACCCAAGGATCTGGAATTATTTTCTCCCAAAAATTTTTGAACAAAATTAAACGACCTCCTACTGGAGGATTCGGGCAGGGAGATCTGTGTGGGAGTGAGGGGAGTGGGGATGGGGAGGTGGTGGGCTGCCGAGAGTCATTGATCAGCCCTGCGGTTCCCGCGACCGCGACCTCTACCTCTCCTGTTATTTTCGGAACGTCTCTGGTTCCTCTCTCTTCCCTGGTATCTTCCACCTCTGCCTCTCCCACGTCCTCGAAAGGATTGCTGAGGGAGTGATTTACCCTTCTTGTCTGCTAGACTCTCCATGAGGCGGTCTAGCTCGGAGCCGAACAACCTGCCAGGTTCGTAAGGGAGGGAGCACAAATTAAATTTTGAAATGTTATCCGCCACCCAGGGCTTCAGCCATAAAGGCCGCCTGCTAGCAGCAGACAAAGCCATTGACTTTGCAGCAAGCCTTAGCTGCTGCTGAGATGCATCCGCCAAAAAATCTATGCCTAAAAGAAGGGTTTTGAATTGATCCAGGATATCATCTCTGGCAATTCCCGAGTCTAAGTCTGCTTGAATCTTCAACGTACGGGCGCGAATGAACTCAGACACCTCGGTACCGGCTATGGCCACAGAGGCAGAGGCGGACGCCGCAGCATAGTTACGCCTCAGCGAACATTCTGCGCGTCTATCCAGGGGATCCTTCAGGTTACTCCCGTCATCGGAAGGCACCAAGGTTCTTCTAGAAAGTTTGGCTATTGCCATATCCACCTTAGGTGGTGGGACCCAATCCAGGCAATCCCCATCTTGTAGGGGGAACATCAGCTTGAACCTCTTGGTTAAGACCGGTCCTTTCTCTGGATGTTTCCATTCGGTCGCCATTAATTTCTTAAGCGACTCGTCCACTTTGAAGGCCCTTGGCCCCCTAGCGGTGGAGTGTGGAGCTTCCCCATGCTCAACATCCTGGTCCCTTGACCTGATGGAGCGCAGTAACCTCTGTGTCTTTTCCGCCGGAAAAGAAAAGACTGACTCCTCTTCTTCAGAGGAAGAATTCTCGCCAAGCGAGATCACCTCTTCCAACATCGGAACAGGCCCAGGCGAGGCCTGCCTGGGTCTCTTGTTTGAGACCGCCCCCTTGATCTCCGCGACGGAGGTGTCCAGGAACTCCTTCATCCAGGAAAACATTTCCACTACCGTCGGCTCAGGGTTGGCTGGTCTAGGGCGGCAGCCTGGGCAGCGATGAAACTCGTAGCCATCAGGTAACGGAGTGCTACAACTGGAACAAGCCAGGTGTTTCTGCTTGTGGGCGGCTTTTCCTAGAAAAGAAGCAATGCCTATTAAAATATGGTTTCAAGGCGCCCAAGGGATCAAATCCAGACGTCTATCTTACCTTGAGACGGTGACGTCATGACTTAAAGAACTCCAAGTAACCTAGGACTTTCTGAACAGAGTAGGTACTCTTACAGCTTTAGCACTGGATCAGACTAAGTCAAGGTCAGCTGCAAACAGGAACTGAGTGCAACACTGACCCTGCCAGCAGCCTGGCCTTATATAGCAGGAAGGGGAGGGTGGGGGGAGGAGGAGGCAACAGCTCCTCCCTCCCCTCCTCTTTTTTTTTTTTTTTTTTTTTTTTTTTTCAGGCTTCCCACCAAGGGACCACTTTATAGAAATTGAGGTTCTTTATCAAATTTTAATCGCATTAGCTCCTTCCCCCCCTCCCCCAGAAGCAGCCTTAGCTAATCTGAGCTGAATTATCGCGGCGCCGAACAAAGTTGCGGACCGGAAGTGACAATGACGCACTTCCGGTCTCGCGTCCGATTCTCCGGAGCAGAGACGCGAACTCCGGGCCGGCTGCAAAGGAGGTAGGAGGGGAGCGGGCTGAGGCGGAGCGGGGAGGAGACAGGGGGGGGAGGGAGCTCACAGCTCCGCTTACTGTATACCTTGTCTGACCTACGGCTAACTGTAGCCAGACCGACCATATACTTGCGCTCCCAGCCAGGCAGGAGACAGCCGATCTTCTACCAGCACCTGAAAAAGAAATGTACAACATAGGGAATAAAACTGCAGAAATTCAGCGAATTTCTCCCCCAGCTACTGAGGGAGAGACTCTAAATAGAGTCTAGCCTGTCAGACCAACGCACAGGACAAAATAAAAGCAACTAGCCCTGTGTAGGGCGGCCTATATATGGAGGGGGGAGCTAATTAATTAATTAATTACTAGGGATGCAGAATTTTATTCAGCAAAAATTCCGCCTGTCCTGACCAGCTTCACAGGGGCGAATACCCCACTTGTGCTGCTGGTTAGGACGAAAGGGAAGCTACGTTATCAGTGACCATGGTAACTCCACTGCCAAAGAAAGGCTACTTTCACACTGGCTTTTGGCTTTCCGTTTGTGAGATCTGTTCAGGGCTCTCACAAGTGGTCCAAAACGGATCAGTTTGGCCCTAATGCATTCTGAATGGAAAAGGGTCCGCTCAGAATGCATCAGTTCCGCCTCGGATTCGGACGAAAAAAAAGCTGCTTGCAGCGTTTTGGTGTCCGTCTGACGAAACTGAGCCAAACGGACCCGTTCCAGCACACAATGTAAGTCAACGGGGACGGAACGGTTTTCTATGACACAATCTGGCACAATAGAAAACGGATCCATCCTCCATTGACTTTCAATGGTGTTCAAGAGGGATCCGTTACGGCTATGTTAAAGATAATACAAACGGATCCGCACCAAACATGAGAGTGAAAGTAGCCAAAGGAAATGCCTTCTAATTTTCCAAATAGAAGAATTGATTGTAGAGGCCATGGATTGTTCAGGCAGTTCATATCACAGAGAATGATCATATTGCTGAGAATGGTCATGGGTGGAGCTATGCAAATTTCTATTTGGCTTTGCTGGTACTCCTTTGGAGGGAATGTTCCTCACACAAACAAATATCACTCATTGCTGCTGCTGTTGAGTGCAGGGCCGATCCCTGGGAGTCAGAGCGACCAATCTCTAATCACTTCTAAGCCTACTCAATGCCAATGTAGGTCTGCAGCTTGACTCTCTGCTTCCCAACCAGGAAAAGATCTAGGACACCACCACTGCCACGGAAGACTTACACAAGGGTCTAATTTTGATCTTTGCTAAGGAAGCTGGAGAAATCTACATAGCTCCACCCATTTGTACAGCTAATTAGAGAAATCTGCATAGCTTCATCAACCCAAATCTACTTGAAAGACCATGATTTCTGTGGATTAGCATGAAGAACTGCGTTGTGTCAGACATTGTTGTGTGATCAGGGAAAACTGTATAATAAGACAATCCTCGTCTTGGCCTGATACTTCTAGGTCCTGATCAACTTTTAAGGATGTTCCTTAACCCAGTAAGAACATTCCTTTGAAGAACACTGAGGAACATTCCTTAGAAATACCAAGAACTTTATGAAGAATTTCCTCCAAGAAGCTTCTCTCATCAAATAAAAAGTCTGTGTTGTGTGTCGTCTCCATGATATAAATGGTGATTGGGGGAGAAGAGGTCGGAGGAGCTAAACTCTGTGTCTTTAGAAGTTTAGCTCTTTTGCTATTTGTTTAAAAGCTTTTTAGCAACTGCTGAAAAGCCCCAGAAGCTTGTGGAAGAATAGAAAAATGCACATATTGACAATGTTGTGACTTATTGTTGATCATCTTTTTGTAGATAGGCTGATTTCTTCTTGTATGTTTGGAGAATGATAGATGTTTTCTATGGGGCTACAGGTTCAGAGTTTGGTGGGTTTTTAATCTCTATTTTACAGCAGCTCTATAGCATAGTGGGTGTCCACTGTGGAGCTGCAGGTTCAGGCAGGGCCGGCGCCACCCATAAGCAGAGTAGGCCACCGCGTAGAGCGCACTCTGCCTGGGGGCGCCGGCGCTCTGCAGTCCGAATCCCGAGTTCTATTAGCCGCCGCCGCCGCCATGCCACGCCCCCTACTTGTGAGATCCATCTAATTTCCTACTAGCCGCCGCCCGCGCCACGCCCCCTACCTGTGATCCATGTCTGACATCATCTGACTGCTGCGCCTGCTCTGCAATAATGACCTGCGCCGCCCGGCTTCTTGACTCCTCCTCCTGTTCGGCTGTTCCTTTGCCGCCGCCGGCATACATCGAGCAACACAAGTATGTACGGGGGTGGGGGTGTTTTTTTTTTTTGGCGGCAATTTCAAATTACATAATGGAGTCTGACTCTGTGCACTGTCTGTGGGGGCAGTTCAGTATTGGGGGCAATGTGGGGGCAATATTACTGTATGTGGGGGCACTGGGGGACAGTATTACTGTATGTGGGGGCAGTATTACTGTATGTGGGGGCAGTATTACTGTATGTGGGGACAGTATTACTGTGTGTGGGGGACAGTATTACTGTGTGTGGGGGACAGTATTACTGTATGTGGGGGACAGTATTACTGTATGTGGGGGACAGTATTACTGTATGTGGGGGACAGTATTACTGTATGTGGGGACAGTATTACTGTATGTGGGGGCAGTTGCAGTATTACTGTATGTGGGGGCAATATTACTGTATGTGGGGACAGTATTACTGTATGTGGGGGCAGTTGCAGTATTACTGTATGTGGGGGCAATATTACTGTATGTGGGGGCAATATTACTGTATGTGGGGGCACTGGGGGGGCAAATTACATAATGGAGGGCACTGTATGTGGGGGCAATATTACTGTATGTGGGGGCAAATTACATAATGGAGGGCACTGTATGTGGGGGCAGTATTACTTAGTGGGGGCAAATTACATAATGGCACTGTATGTGGTGGCGATAGGTGGCCGAAAAAGAGGGCGGGGTCAATGGGCGGAGTCAAGGGGCGGCAAAATTACCTCTTGCCTAGGGTGGCAAAAATCCTTGCACCAGCCCTGGGTTCAGGACTCAGTGGGTGTTCCCTGTGTATTCTGTATTTCAAGACTTTAATCCGTACGCTTCTCGCCTTTTGGCTAAGATCAAGTGTAGTATCTTGTGTGCTGCACTTGGTCAGACGTCAGAAGGTATGACCCGGGTACCCTCTCTCTCGGCCTGGGGGGATCGTTCAGGTTTATAGCCTGGACTTCACCCCCCTGCTGCTATTGGGAGAGAGGCTTAGTCCCGGGGACGTCAGGTTGCGATCCCCCTTACCTCTGTAAGTCCTTGGACTTGCAGGGGAGCATTTCGTGTCTTTGCTTTATAGAAGACAAGCGCCATTTTTCCAGCTATGGCAGACGACGACCCGGGAGGAGGAGGAGGGGTCGGAGGAGTCGGAGGAACCGGAGGAGCCGGAGAATTTAGAAATGGAGACGATGAAGGATTTATTACCCAAGGAAAGAAAAAGAAAGGCGGAGCTGCAAGGAGAAATTCGAAAGATGATGAAACCCGAAGGAAGGAAGAGACCAAGAAAGATGGATCCCGAGGCGGAACAGAAAATTTGAAAGAAAACGTACCAAAACAAGAAGATGATGACGACCACCAGATCCCGGAGTATGCTAAAATTAAAGATACCGTCCGTTTATACGTCACTGAGGGTAAAAAGGATCAATATAACCTGCTTTATTTGGTAGATAAAGTCCTGTATGGCGTGTTTGGCGTACAGAGGCAGGAGATCTTGGCCATACAGGACTACCCGAAGAGGCGTGTTTACGATGTCACTTTTACCCAAAACTGTATTTTTTAAAGTTTTTTAGCTAAGGTTCCACAATACATAAATGATGAGAGAGTACGAGGTCTTAAGATTTACGAGCATGAAATTGATGAAACTTTTACTGTTGTTATAAAAATGTATTCGCCGTTCGCTAACCTTAATGTCATCACTGCATTTTTATCTCAATATTTTAAAAAAATCGTTTCAGTCACGAAAATTTTAAACACCGCCGGGATCTGGACGTCAAAATGGCTTTTTAAAGTTATTGGTAACCGTGATCCCAAACTTCCAGGAGGTCTCCTCTTACCCCCAGCACGTTTTAAACTGGGGGACATGGTAGGTGACATGTTTTTTTCTAATATGCCACCTTACTGCAGGTTGTGTAAGAATTACGGGCATTTTAACAACGACTGTATGAGTACATGCAGGAATTGCGGCAGCACTGAGCATGACACCCGAGAGTGCGCCGCAGGGAAGAGATGTTATGCATGTACTCGTACAGGTCACCTCTCACGAGATTGCCCTTTTAGAAAATCCGAAGCACAGCCAGGGCAGCAAAAGCGGCCAGAGAGACAGACGGAACCGGAGAAGCAAGAACAAGCCAAACCACAGCCCCAAGGAGAGGAGCAGGAGCGTATGGATACCACGAGTGGACCCCCCCAACCAGGTGAGCCGAAGGAAAAGCGGAACAAGAGAAAGTCCAGTGATCAGCGGACGAGTAAGCCCCCTCCAGAGATGGAGACAGGGGGTGGATCGAATGATGCTGATCCGCCTGGCCCGCACTCGGTCCCTGGGCACACTCCAGAGGACCCAGGTGGAGCCGCGGCGTCCAAAAAGAGGAGGGACCTAACATCGGTGGCGGAAAGCCAAGGGGGGATGCCAACTGGGGAACCAGTGGCGGATCCCGCAGGCAGCCAACCAGGTCCTTCCTCTCACCCGAGTGGTGACACTGAGTGTACAGTCACCACGGTGCCTGAAACTGTCCTCAGTGGGCCCTCTGCCCCGGAACGGGAGAGGGTTGACGCTGCGGTTCCGAGACCTAAAGTAGCATACAATAGCCCTGTGTGGCAGATGTCTCTGGAGTGCATGCTAATGCTAGAGGGGGGTCTGCTGAGCGATGGTAGCTCCTCTCCCGCAGAATCCGTGCGTACCGTAACATCTGGGGCGCTAGGTGGTGAAGAAAGCGGCGGGGAACTCTCTGAGCCTGCTGATGCTGTCTGAACTGTGCCGAGGTAAGATAATAAACTCCCTTTTTAATCTTTTATTATGGCTATTTTAAAAGGCATTTCCCTGAACACCAGAAGCGTGCATTCTAGATCCAGACAAATTGCACTTTTTAATTATTTATCTATTTTATCAGCTTCGGTGTTCTTTTTACAGGAGTGCTGCATCCCCCACAGTCAGAACTATAAAAAATACAAAAGTGACTGGAAGCTCGGACCTTCCATTTGGTCCGGATCAAATAAAAACAAGTCGGGGGTGTAGCTATTTTATTTAAGGGAAATGTTTTAATAGACCATATTAATGAGATTTTACCAGGGAGGATTTTATTGGTCAAAGCTTTTATTGATGGTTTTAGATGGCAGTTTTTAAATTTTTATGGTTTTACTGATAAAAAAGAGAGGGCAGAGATGCTTGAAGTTTTACCTCTTTTTATCAACGATTCAGAACCCTTGATTTTAGCAGGAGATTTTAATTGTATTTTAAGAGGTGAACGCCGGTTCTCTAACGCAGTGAGCAGGAACTATGACAGATCCTCCTCTCTGCTCAAAAATATTGTCATAGATTTCAAGCTCACTGACGTTTTTAAAAAATGTAATAGTCATTTATCCGAAGAGGCCGGCGTCACCTGGGGTAACGCAACCTGTAAATCCAGAATCTATTTTATTTTCTGCTCTAATCAAGTACTGCCTCTTAATTGTAAGCTTTTAACCAATATTTTTTTAGACCATAAATTATTGTCTTTTAAGGTGCAGTTGGGTGGCAACTATAAAAAGAAAAAAACATGGAAACTGAATGTCTCCCTTTAAAAAGACCCCAAAATTTTATCTGATTTTATTGTGTTTTACAAGTACTGCAGGCGGGTAAGGAACCCCAGAAGACCTATTACAGAATGGTGGGAAAGTATGAAGAAGAAAATCAAGACCTTTTTTATTAATAGGGGGAAGCTTAAGGCCCAAGGAAAAAAGAAATTTTATGATGATCTAAATACCCGTCTGCAGACACAGTACAAGCTCCGCGATCTGGGTATGGATGTCAAGAAAGAAATTTCTGATATTAAAAAATAAATTTCACAGTGCCTGGAGCAGAAAAGTAAAGAGATAATGTTTCGCTCTAAAATACAACATCTTGAAGAGAACGAGACCTGCTCCAGGTACTTTTTAAAAAAAATACAGGATAAACGTACCCAGATCGAGGAGCTTGGGGGGGAAAAAAGCATAAAAGGGATTTTAAAGAAAGTACATGAGTTTTATTCAGAGTTATTTAATGAGAAGAAAATAGATAAATATTTTATGAAAGACTCACTGAAGGGGATTGAAAATATTTTAGATCTTGACTCTCAAAGATTTTTATTACAGGAGATCACTGAAAAAGAGGTTTTAGAAACGATTAAAAGCTTTAAGAAGGAGAAAGTGCCTGGCCCCGACGGTATACCCATTGAGTTTTATATTACTTTTTATGGTGTTTTAAAAGAGGATCTTTTTTCTCTTTTTAAAGAAGTTTTTAGCACCAAGACCCTCCCGGGCTCCTGGAGAAAAGGTGAGGTATCCCTGTTGTATAAAAAAGGAGATAAGTCTGATATAAAAAATTGGAGGCCTATTACTTTACTGTGTTGCGATTACAAGATTATGGCGAAACTTTGCGCAAACAGGCTAAAGGAAATCATCCACAAGGTCATCCACCAAAACCAGGTGTGCGGAGTACCCGGGAGAAGCATCTGGGACAACTTAAACCTTTTAAAAGATATAATAAATGATATTAATGAAAGAAACGGGAAAGTTGCCATTTTATCTTTGGACTTTGAGAAGGCTTTTGATCGCGTGTCGTATTTTTACCTTTTTAAAGTTTTAAAGAAAATGGGTATACCAGAGGGGTTTATATTATCTTTGAGAGCGTTTTATAACCAATGCACTAGCAAGATTTTAGTCAATGGTTTTAAGACTCAGGATGTTGGTGTGAAACAGGGGTGTCCCTTGTCCCCACTACTTTTTATTTGCGCCTTGGAGCCTCTTTTAATTATGATAAGGAAAGACAAACAGATACGCGGAGTCCCCCTGCCAGGTGGAGGGGGACTAGAGGCTAAAGTAGTGGGGTACATGGATGATGTCGCCGTGATTTGTAGGGACACCCCTGCAATTCAAAAGGCAATTAAACAAGTAGAATACTTCTGTTGCGCCTCCGGTTTTAAAATAAATTTTAACAAAAGTAATATTTTAAATGTCGGAGGGATGGTTTTAAATGATATCAACATTCCTGAGTCTGAGTCTATTAAGATTTTAGGTGTCACCTTCAGCGAGTCCAATGACGGCCTCAGGAATTGGGACACGGTTACTGAGAAGATAAGTAAGAAATTATGCATGTGGAGCCTAAGGAAGCTGACGATGGAGGGAAAGGTTTTAATTATCAAAATGATAGTTGTACCTATTTTATTATATATCTTAGCATGGTGTTCCCTCCATCGGACCGTATTTAAAAAAAAATTAACAAGGCCTGTTTTAATTTCTTCTGGGGTTCCAGGATGGACAAGCTGCGGCGAGATACGGTAATGCTTCCTAAAAATAAAGGTGGAAAAGATTTTACAGACATTAAGACGTTTCTTTTAATCAAGTATTTTAGCTACTGTTTTAATGCCCTTTTTAAGGATAATTATTGGTCGTTTTTTATTCGTTATAACACTGGGTATTTTATGAGAAAGTTTGGGTGGTTTAAACCGGTTTTAAATTCTCCCTACTCTTTTAACTTACCTGCTTCTTATAAGATTTTAGAGAAAGTAACGAATAATTTTAATCTCGGCCAAAAGAGGGTGGAGATTTTAAAAAACAGTAGAATGATTTTAAAGGATATTAATGATAATAAACTGATGGCCCCTATTAAGAATTTTAACGAAAATAAATGTAAACAGATCTGGAAGGACGTTAATGAAAACTATCTTTTTAACTCACAAAAGGACCTGGCCTGGAGCTGCGTTCATGAATGTCTTCCATGCCGGGCATTCCAGCACCGAAGAGGATTGTCAAGCACCGCGGAGTGTCCTAGGGGAGCATGCAGAGAGGAGGAGGACGTTTAGCACTTATTTTGGTACTGTTATTTTACACAAAAGATATGGATAAAAATGTTCCCCTTGATGAAGAAGATCACAGGATTGAAGGCATTATCTATGGACGGTGTCTTTTATGGGTGTCTGGAGTGCCCTTCAAGAATCAAAAGGACTAGGAAGATCACGAACTGCGTCAAAGTAGCTCTATGGTCGGCCCGGAATATTTTAGTTTTTAAAAATGATGTTATTTCCGAGGAAAATGTTTTAAAGATGGTTTTAGACGAAATGTATAATTATTATTTATTTGATAAAAAAAGAACGCCTTTTATGTGCCACAAGTGGTTTTTAAGAGAATGGGGCTCAGTTATATGATTTTATAAAACCTGTAATTTTTATGTTACCTGTAAAAACGGTTTTATAATTTCTTATGTAATGTAATATTGTTATGATTTAAATAAACGATTTTTACCCCTCGATGGGTAAATATCACCTAAAAAAAAAATCTGTTTTTAGATTCAGAGCCATGCTAGGATGTAGAGCAGAGAACTGCATAGCAAGCCTAGGATGTATGGCTTGGGTTTCAAGGTTCTATCGCTAGGTGACCAAGGCCTCTGTTGGATCTAAGCCAGGGGCTGAGATGTTTGAAAGGTGCAGAAGTGCCCCAAGAGTGGTGACCCTGGGGTGCCTGAACTCACTGGGGGTGTGAGCCCACTGAGTGATGGCACATTTGCACGCACTTCACTTTCTCACATTTTGAGCGCACAGTCGCAGACACCTCTCTTTGCTCGGCTTCGGTCTAGAAAAGATGAGGAATTTTTATAATTCCGGTCAAATGTCTGGGCCGTAATGGCACACATTCACTTATTTTTTGTTACTGTGTGTTCAATTTCCACGTTTGTTTTGTCACTAGGATCTCTTGGGTACGGCTTGCAGTACTCTGTAGATTCAGAAAATATCCCGAAAAGATGTTCAACCAGTTTCATGTCAAGAATGAAGATAGAGACTTCCTGAGGTTTCTACGGTGGGAGGACGGAGATACAGATTCAGAGCCAGCAGAATACAGAATGAAAGTACACTTGTTTGGAGCAGCATCATCTCCAGGTTACGCCAATTATGGTATGAAGTACCTGGCCAATCAGAATGAAAAGGGTTGCCCATCAGCAGCAAATTTTCTGAAGAAAAACTTTTATGTAGATGATGGTCTCATAAGTCTAGAGTCCACAGAATCTGCAATCAAACTAGTGAAAGAAAGCCAAGAGTTATGCGCAAGAGGAAACCTGCGCGCCTACATAAATTCATCTCAAACAACAGAGAGGTACTGGAATCCATCAGTGACTCTGAACGTGCATCAATAATGAAGAATGTAGATTTCAATTATGATCATCTTCCAGTTCAGAACAAACTTGGATTGGGAAGGAATGTAGAGAATAACAAGTTCATCTTTGAAGTATCTATTGAAGAGAAAGTTGCAACTAGACGTACCATTCTTTCCGCAGCGGCTCTATATATAATCTATTAGGATTCTTGGCCCCAGTGATCCTCAAAGCAAGATAAATACTGCAAGAATTATGGAGACAGAAGTTAGGATGGGATAAACCCATACCTGAAAATTTGACGCCAAGGTGGGAGAGACAAATAGGAGACTCAAAACTTGACAAAAATGGAAAACGTCTCACTACTCCACTCAAGTTGGAACGTCCTATACAGAAGTTAGTTGTTCTACTTGAGAGTGATGAAAGACACTCGAGAGTTAAGAACATGTCGGAAAATTCCTCAAATTCATGTTTAAGTCCTACTACTGTGTCGTGCATTTTCATAAATGTACAATCTTATCTGAAGATATTATAGACTAAATATCAATGCCCATTGCCTTTAAGTGTAATCATAGATTGAACCAGAGTCTGATATTTCTCTATAGGGTTGAAACAGGCCAAGATGAGGTTATGCTAAGTTCAGTTTGGGTAATATGTTTGTAGGAACATAGAATGTATTGTCTTTTAAAATTATTGTGAGCAGATGTAGTATATCTGTTAATACTATAATGGGTCCTACAGACATGTATCTGTGAGAGACGACCATTTGAATAGCAATGTATTATTTTACCTCATTACAAAATCATTACGCAAGTCTACTTTGGGTGTATAAATGTCCCATTCATGTCTTCATAATTATATTCTATATATTCCTGTGTGGTGTATTTAAATTTGCCAACATATCTTAACCAATGACTTATATAATATGTCATTTATGTATAACAGTGTGTCTGTGTGTGTGTATATATATATATATTTATATATATATATATACACATTATTTAGAATATATATTTTATGCCGTGTATATCACACTGACCATATAGACTTTTAAGATTTAGAAAAGTATTGAAGTTATTTCCTACTAATTGGATTTCATGAGGAGAGCGGAATATTATTAGCCAGCCATGTGGGCAAGTTAATGAATCCGGATGTTAAGTAAAAGGAACCATTGTCCATTGTCCCTAAGAAGACAGTAGGAGATGGTGACTCCAACATGTCTAGATTAGGGGTAATTAAAATGTCAGGAAGAAACCCTTAATACTGATGTATATTCAATAGGTTAATAAGGTCATGTTAATGTATTATTAGGTATTTAGAGTTAATGTTGAAATTGTCATGTGGTACAACAGTGCCATCTAGAGGTAAATTTATAATAGTATGTCATTTTCACCAGTATTCCAAGGGTTAAAATGACATCATTGGTCTCTGCATACGAATACACCCACCTTGTCTGATTGGAGATCCCTAATCTGGAAGGGGATGAGTTTTTAGATAACATGGGGTATAAAGTATGCATGTAAAAACATTAGAGGGGCAAGCTATCTATGAATCTACACTCTACAACTGAAATAACTGCAACTAACAATTTACTTCAACAACAAAAAGAAACTTGGATTCATTTTTGTCTACTGGAAGAGTTTTAAGAACTAATCACACCCGAAACCTGTCCATCCTTGACTTGGTAACGTATGTTATATTTTTGTTTGTGATATTATTAAGATATTCCTCTCAGCGTATAGTCAAGAGTTCCCATATTGCGGGAACGTATAGTGTTAATCACCTCCCTAATGCTAATTGTCCTCTTAGCAAAAATGCATATTGCTAATGGGAGATTAGACATTGTCTGAGTAGAGGAAAACTCTGGGAAATTATATTTCCATAGTCTGGTTGCTGAGTGGGATATAATATCATATTAATATCATTTATATTTTTGATTGTCATAGGCTGAGACAGAGTTAAGGGATAACATTTACTGTTCTTGTATAAATCTGTATTTTGTCATGTTATAACCTGTTGGTAAACAGAAAATCCTGAGCTTCTCTTGATGTATTAATTATTGGTCTGTTTGATAAAGATATAGCATTTATTTCTTATCATATGTTATTTTTAATAATTCTATGCTGATGAGAAAGTGATAGTGGATTACACCACCATCTAGTGGTGGTTTGTTGGTACTGCGCCAATTTGTCTATCCATTGATCTTATATCAGTTTTATATTGGATTTGTACTCATTTATAAATAAATTATTACATATATTTTGCATAATTGGTTTCCCATTTGTTTTCATTAATTGCATAAATTAAATTTAGAGTCTCAAGACAAAAGAAAGGCGTTTTATGTCCGCCTAGTGGATTTCCTGACTGATTTCCATATTATATAATTTTATTTAAAAAAATTTTTTTATATAAAATATTTATATTTTATATAAAAGATATATATGACAACTGAGAACATAGAATTATAGGTAATTTTGATGGGAGTGTAGCTGGCCAGCTAAGACCTGTCCTAGGTTGCCAACATAGCTTATATTTTATACAGCTAGACCTGCCAATAACCTTAATACAGTTCCTATGTTTGTGTGTTAAAGACAAAAGCAGAGTTATTTACAGTGACTTCTGGTTGGGATGTCATATAAAAGTTATATTTTGTGTCCACAGAAGCAGAAAAAGATCATTTGCCTTTAAGAGTCGTTATATAATGTAAGGTAAGCTCAATGACACAGAAGACACAACAGAAAGCATAGAGTTAAACTGTTGTTGCTAAGCAGGAGTCTTGACCAATCCTAGCTAGCCTCACACAGCCTAGAAGTTTTGACCAATCATAGCCAGCCTCACACACAGCTTGTGTGGGGAAAATCCCCTAGCAGGAGCTGCTGGAATCATTATTCACCAGAGAGAGGAGCTGAACAGACACACACTCTACTCAGAGCTGTGTTTTATTGAAGCAAGAGGCCAAAATAGGTATTTAAAACGGTTATATAATGGTCCTACTGTTAATATAGTGATTAGAACTGTATACTGAACTGGTTATATGTATGTTTACTTACAGTTCCACCAAACCACAAATTCAAATTCCATATTGCAATCCAAATTGCATACAAATGCGAACTGCTCATACCATATCATAAGAAAGTGTATAGAGCAAACTGCAAACCGAGTAGAGCAAGTGAAATATTAGTTAGACCTCAGATATACCTCTCAGAGAGATCATAAGGTGCTTAAATAACTTAAAGTGAGAGTACAGATACTCAAGAGAGAAATATATCCACCAGTTTATGATGAATGACAAGATTGAACAGTTGAACCACCATCTTATGCATACCACCATTTAGTGATATCTTTTCAACACGTGTTATGTACATGGACTATCTGCTGCGGAGGCGGCAGTGTTATATGAAGAAAAGTTGAAGTTAATAAAGAAGTTATTTCAAGCATTTGGTGTGCTCTTTAAACCTACTGTTTCCATAGAACGGCGCTAGAGGAATTACAAAGTAATAGACAGTCTGGTTAGACTAAAAAGTCAGAGATATCAAAATTCTTCTAATGCCACAGTGCAAAAGGCACTTCATAGTGCTGCGCCTGCCACATCTGCACCTCAGGCTTTGTAAACATCCTGGCTTATGACTCCAACCCAAAGGCCCAAGATCACCTCCAGGTTAATCTCTGTGTTTCTCTGCTCCATCTCAGTAGCCCAGTCCAACCACTGATAAGAACAGGTAATTCACATTGTCTAGGCCACAAAACCAGGAAGCTACGTTATCAGTGACCATTGTAACTCCACTGCCAAAGAAAGGCTACTTTCACACTGGCTTTTGGCTTTCCGTTTGTGAGATCCGTTCAGGGCTCTCACAGGTGGTCCAAAACGGATCAGTTTGGCCCTAATGCATTCTGAATGGAAAAGGTTCCGCTCAGAATGCATCAGTTCCGCCTCGGATTCGGACGAAAAAAAAGCTACTTGCAGCATTTTGGTGTCCGTCTGACGAAACTGAGCCAAACGGACCCGTTCCAGCACACAATGTAAGTCAACGGGGACAGAACGGTTCTCTATGACACAATCTGGCACAATAGAAAACGGATCCGTCCTCCATTGACTTTCAATGGTGTTCAAAAGGGATCCGTTTCGGCTATGTTAAAGATAATACAAACGGATCCGCACCAAACATGAGAGTGAAAGTAGCCAAAAGAAATGCCTTCTAATTTTCAAAATAGAAGAATTGATTGTAGAGGCCATGGATTGTTCAGGCAGTTCATATCACAGAGAATGATCATATTGCTGAGAATGGTCATGGGTGGAGCTATGCAAATTTCTATTTGGCTTTGCTGGTACTCCTTTGGAGGGAATGTTCCTCACACAAACAAATATCACTCATTGCTGCTGCTGTTGAGTGCAGGGCCGATCCCTGGGCGTCAGAGCGACCAATCTCTGATCACTTCTAAGCCTACTCAATGCCAATGTAGGTCTGCAGCTTGACTCTCTGCTTCCCAACCAGGAAAAGATCTAGGACACCACCACTGCCACGGAAGACTTACACAAGGGTCTAATTTTGATCTTTGCTAAGGAAGCTGGAGAAATCTACATAGCTCCACCCATTTGTACAGCTAATTAGAGAAATCTGCATAGCTTCATCAACCCAAATCTACTTGAAAGACCATGATTTCTGTGGATTAGCATAAAGGACTGCGTTGTGTCAGACATTGTTGTGTGATCAGGGAATAGTGTATAATAACACAATCCTCGTCTTGGCCTGATACTTCTAGGTCCTGATCAACTTTTAAGGATGTTCCTTAACCCAGTAAGAACATTCCTTTGAAGAACACTGAGGAACATTGCTTAGAAAAACCAAGAACTTTATGAAGAATTTCCTCCAAGAAGCTTCTCTCATCAAATAAAAAGTCTGTGTTGTGTGTCGTCTCCATGATATAAATGGTGATTGGGGGAGAAGAGGTCGGAGGAGCTAAACTCTGTCTCTTTAGTTGTTTAGCTCTTTTGCTATTTGTTTAAAAGCTTTTTTAGCAACTGCTGAAAAGCCCCAGAAGCTTGTGAAAGAATAGAAAAATACACATATTGACAATATTGTGACTTATTGTTGATCATCTTTTTGTAGGTAGGCTGATTTCTTCTTGTATGTTTGGAGAATGATAGATGTTTTCTATGGGGCTACAGGTTCAGAGTTTGGTGGGTTTTTATTCTCTATTTTACAGCAGCTCTATAGCATAGTGGGTGTCCATTGTGGAGCTGCAGGTTCAGGACTCAGTAGGTGTTCCCTGTGTATTCTGTATTTCAAGATTTTAATCCGTACGCTTCTCGGCATTTTGGTTAAGATCGAGCGTAGTATCTGTTTTTAGATTCAGAGCCATGCTAGGATGTAGAGCAGAGAACTGCATAGCAAGCCTAGGATGTATGGCTTGGGTTTCAAGGTTCTATCGCTAGGTGACCAAGGCCTCTGTTGGATCTAAGCCAGGGGCTGAGATGTTTGAAAGCCCGAGGTGCAGAAGTGCCCCAGGAGTGGTGACCCTGGGGTGCCTGAACTCACTGGGGGTGGGAGCCTACTTAGTGATGGCACATTTGCACGCACTTCACTTTCTCACATTTTGAGCGCAGTCGCACACACCTCTCTTTGCTCGGCTTCGGTCTAGAAAAGATGAGGAATTTTTATAATTCCGGTCAAATGTCTGGGCCGTAATGGCACACATTCACTTATTTTTTGTTACTGTGTGTTCAATTTCCACGTTTGTTTTGTCACTAGGATCTCTTGGGTACGGCTTGCAGTACTCTGTAGATTCAGAAAATATCCCGAAAAGATGTTCAACCAGTTTCATGTCAAGAATGAAGATAGAGACTTCCTGAGGTTTCTACGGTGGGAGGACGGAGATACAGATTTAGAGCCAGCAGAATACAGAATTAAAGTACACTTTTTTGGAGCAGCATCATCTCCAGGTTACGCCAATTATGGTATGAAGTACCTGGCCAATCAGAATGAAAAGGGTTGCCCATCAGCAGCAAATTTTCTGAAGAAAAACTTTTATGTAGATGATGGTCTCATAAGTCTAGAGTCCACAGAATCTGCAATCAAACTAATGAAAGAAAGCCAAGAGTTATGCGCAAGAGGAAACCTGCGCCTTCATAAATTCATCTCAAACAACAGAGAGGTACTGGAATCCATCAGTGACTCTGAACGTGCATCAATAATGAAGAATGTAGATTTCAATTATGATCATCTTCCAGTTCAGAACAAACTTGGATTGGGAAGGAATGTAGAGAATAACAAGTTCATCTTTGAAGTATCTATTGAAGAGAAAGTTGCAACTAGACGTACCATTCTTTCCGCAGCGGCTTCTATATATAATCTATTAGGATTCTTGGCCCCAGTGATCCTCAAAGCAAGATAAATACTGCAAGAATTATGGAGACAGAAGTTAGGATGGGATAAACCCATACCTGAAAATTTGACGCCAAGGTGGGAGAGACAAATAGGAGACTCAAAACTTGACAAAAATGGAAAACGTCTCACTACTCCACTCAAGTTGGAACGTCCTATACAGAAGTTAGTTGTTCTACTTGAGAGTAATGAAAGACACTCGAGAGTTGAGAACATGATGGAAAATTCCTCAAATTCATGTTTAAGTCCTACTACTGAGAACATAGAATTATAGGTAATTTTGATGGGAGTGTAGCTGGCCAGCTAAGACCTGTCCGAGGTTGCTAACATAGCTTATATTTTATACAGCTAGACCTGCCAATAAACTTAATACAGTTCCTATGTTTGTGTGTTAAAGACAAAAGCAGAGTTATTTACAGTGACTTCTTGTTGGGATGTCATATAATAGTTATATTTTGTGTGCACAGAAGCAGAAAAAGATAATTTGCCTTTAAGAGTCGTTATATAATGTAAGGTAAGCTCAATGACACAGAAGACACAACAGAAAGAATAGAGTTAAACTGTTGTTGCTAAGCAGGAGTCTTGACCAATCCTAGCTAGCCTCACACAGCCTAGAAGTTTTGACCAATCATAGCCAGCCTCACACACAGCTTGTGTGGGGAAAATCCCCTAGCAGGAGCTGCTGGAATCATTATTCACCAGAGAGAGGAGCTGAACAGACACACACTCTACTAAGAGCTGTGTTTTATTGAAGCAATAGGCCAAGATAGGTATTTAAAATGGTTATATAATGGTCCTACTGTTAATATAGTGATTAGAACTGTATACTGAACTGGTTATATGTATGTTTACTTACAGTTCCACCAAACCACAAATTCAAATTCCATATTGCAATCCAAATTGCATACAAATGCGAACTGCTCATACCAGATCATAAACAAGTGTACAGATACTCAAGAGAGAAATATATCCACCAGTTTATGATGAATGACAAGATTAAACAGTTGAACCACCATCTTATGCATACCACCATTTTGTGATATCTTTTCAACATGTGTTATGTACATGGACTATCTGCTGCGAAGGCGGCAGTGTTATATGAAGAAAAGTTGAAGTTAATAAAGAAGTTATTTCAAGCATTTGGTGTGCTCTTTAAACCTACTGTTTCCATAGAACGGCGCTAGAGGAATTACAGAGTAATAGACAGTCTGGTTAGACTAAAAAGTCAGAGATATCAAAATTCTTCTAATGCCACAGTGCAAAAGGCACTTCATAGTGCTGCGCCTGCCACATCTGAACCTCAGGCTTTGTAAACATCGTGGCTTATGACTCCAACCCAAAGTCCCAAGATCACCTCCAGGTTAATCTCTGTGTTTCTCTGCTCCATCTCAGTAGCCCAGTCCAACGGACCCGTTCCAGCACACAATGTAAGTCAATGGGGACGAAACGGTTTTCTATGACACAATCTGGCACAACCGAAAACGGATCCGTCCTCCATTGACTTTCAATGGTGTTCAAGAGGGATCCGTTTCGGCTATGTTAAAGATAATACAAACGGATCCGCACCAAACATGAGAGTGAACGTAGCCAAAGGAAATGCCTTCTAATTTTCCAAATAGAAGAATTGATTGTAGAGGCCATGGATTGTTCAGGCAGTTCATATCACAGAGAATGATCATATTGCTGAGAATGGTCATGGGTGGAGCTATGCAAATTTCTATTTGGCTTTGCTGGTACTCCTTTGGAGGGAATGTTCCTCACACAAACAAATATCACTCATTGCTGCTGCTGTTGAGTGCAGGGCCGATCCCTGGGAGTCAGAGCGACCAATCTCTGATCACTTCTAAGCCTACTCAATGCCAATGTAGGTCTGCAGCTTGACTCTCTGCTTCCCAACCAGGAAAAGATCTAGGACACCACCACTGCCACGGAAGACTTACACAAGGGTCTAATTTTGACCTTTGCTAAGGAAGCTGGAGAAATCTACATAGCTCCACCCATTTGTACAGCTAATTAGAGAAATCTGCATAGCTTCATCAACCCAAATCTACTTGAAAGACCATGATTTCTGTGGATTAGCATGAAGGACTGCGTTGTGTCAGACATTGTTGTGTGATCAGGGAATACTGTATAATAAGACAATCGTTGTCTTGGCCTGATACTTCTAGGTCCTAATCAACTTTTAAGGATGTTCCTTAACCCAGTAAGAACATTCCTTTGAAGAACACTGAGGAACATTGCTTAGAAATACCAAGAACTTTATGAAGAATTTCCTCCAAGAAGCTTCTCTCATCAAATAAAAAGTCTGTGTTGTGTGTCGTCTCCATGATATAAATGGTGATTGGGGGAGAAGAGGTCGGAGGAGCTAAACTCTGTCTCTTTAGTAGTTTAGCTCTTTTGCTATTTGTTTAAAAGCTTTTTAGCAACTGCTGAAAAGCCCCAGAAGCTTGTGGAAGAATAGAAAAATGCACATATTGACACTATTGTGATTTATTGTTGATCATCTTTTTGTAGGTAGGCTGATTTCTTCTTGTAAGTTTGGAGAATGATAGATGTTTTCTATGGGGCTACAGGTTCAGAGTTTGGTGGGTTTTTATTCTCTATTTTACAGCAGCTTTATAGCATAGTGGGTGTCCACTGTGGAGCTGCAGGTTCAGGACTCAGTGGGTGTTCCCTGTGTATTCTGTATTTCAAGACTTTAATCCGTACGCTTCTCGGCCTTTTGGTTAAGATCAAGTGTAGAGATACATTGGGTCTTGGCCAGGTGGTGCCTGGGGTACCTGGATTCTCGGCATTGGGGGAGGGCACTTGTTCATAGCCGGTTTTCTACCCCCTTGCTGCTATAGGGAAGACAGCTTAGTTTCCAGGCAATGGGAAGTGATCGCGCTGTTTTTTTGTTATTTTGGTGCGTGGTGCGAAGACTGGGCGTCGGATACATCTTGGGTCCCCTTCTGCGGCCTTGAGCAGGAGCTTGTCTCATTGGGTGAGTCCTTTGTTTTTGTGTTTGTGGCGGGGATTAGGCCTTTGGTGAGGAAGCTGCCGTTCTCCTATGGATTTGCTGATGGGGAAACCCAGTTGAAGCAGTCGATACGGATCGAGGTGGCGGAGAAGTTCCGGGCAAGGAAAACGCTGAAATACATTGTGGCCGAAATCCTGTCCGGTTACTTCCAGATCTGTAGGGAGGATATCCTGTTTCTACGGGACCAGGAGTATAAGGGCTTCTATACGATCACCTTTTGTAAGAAGTCATGCTGCGACAACATCTACGCAGAATTACAAGTTGCGGACAAGGACGATGACCATCTTGACGGTCTCTATTTTGCACTCCTCTACGGGGAGGAATCAATACACCTTATCGCTTGTATGTACAGTCCGTTTGTACCTGAAATTGAGGTTACCTTATTTTTGAAGCGATACTGTAAAGAAGTTCACTTCTCCCATGAAGTGAAGAACAAAGAAGGCTTTTGGAATGGCAAAAGAAAATATTTTGTCAAGTTCCACTATGATGAAGCAGGCATCGGGGGCCTGTGTCACCCACCTTCAAATTTCGCAATAGGGAGAAACAGGGGCTACCTTGTTTACTCCCAAATGCCACAATTCTGTCGAAGCTGCCAAAAGTTTGGCCACACAAAAGAGAATTGTGAGTCGCAAGTGAGATGCTGCAACAGGTGCGGAAGTGAGCGGCACACATCCTCGAATTGTGACATTTGCGACCTCTGCGGTGAGGCCGGTCATAAGTACAAAGATTGTCACCTTAAGGCGCCTGTGCCTGTGGTGCCTATAAGAGAGCCTGCAAAGGGGATTTCTCAACCAGGGCCAGGGCAGCTGCCTTTAGCTGGAATGGTCGCTGCTGGTAATGCCCGGGTCCCCAGACGCGAGTTAACCAATAAAGCCAAGCCAAGGTTCTCTAGGGCTTCATCGGGCGGTCTGGTGAAGATACCTGTAGGGACTGGCAAAGAGGTGCTTGAGAAGCCAGGGCCTTGGTTCCAGGTTTTCATGCGTCAGGTCAAGGAATGGACCGTCGGTCCTCTGTGACGTTAACCGAGGGTCTGACTGAGCAGATGTTTAGAGATGCGAGGGATGCTGAGGTGGATCTTTTTGAAGATCCCAGCAAACAAACGGAACTGAGCATGAAACAAGCAGGTAGGAGACTCTCCTTAAGATCCAGGGCGGAGTGTTCTCAATCTACCGTTTTGCAAGCTGAAAGCTTGAGAAGCTCCGAGCCCCTCCCGGGGACGCCACGATTACAGAGGGGGGCTAAGACGAGCCAGAGAACTGAAAGTGTTGCCTACCATTCCTCTGAGCCTGTTACTCCATCTAAAATGGGCTTGATGAGGAGGACGTCGGTCTTAAGCCAGGAGCCTAGCCCTTCTACCGCGGTGGTGGAGGGGACTCCGGGGGCGATAAGTAAAAATGTTCCAGCTAAAGAGAAGTCACAAGAAAAGGGAAGATCAAAGAAAGACAAGAAAGACGTCGGCAAGGAGAAAGAAAGACTAGAAGGAGATGCGATGGATATTTCTTCCTCTACAAAAAGATCAAGAGACGACGAAAGTTCTGGATCTCATCGAAAGTTGAGAATTCGTAATTCAGATGAGGGGGAGTTTAGAGACACAATAGAGTCTCAACATATTTCTGACCCCTGTTCAGAGCATATGTTTTCTGTTTGTCCAGATTCTGGGGCTTCTAGCTCCCAGAAAATAGAGGAAGCAGAGTCTTCCGAGCTAGAGACTGATTAATTGTAATGTCTTCTCTTCCAGTAAAAATTGCCTCAATGAATGTGAGGTCTCTAAAGACTTTTATACGAAGGACTGCTTTGTCCTCTTACTTGGAAACAATGGATTTTGATATATGTTTTTTACAGGAATGTGGGATTCCAAATCGGATGGAGTATGGAAATTTGAAAAAAGACTGGAAATTAGGCCCTTCAGTGTGGTCAGGTGGTAATAGCAATAAGTCTGTTGGTATTGGAGTTTTATTTCGGGGTCCATTTGCTGAAATTCAATCTGTAACAGAAATTTTACCTGGCAGAGCCATTTTATTGCACTTACGTTTTAAGGGTCTTTTATGTCGTATTTTAAATGTCTATGCCCCCCCCTGATAAACAGGAAAGGGCAGATCTTTTTAACCTTTTGCCATTATTTTGTACAGGTTCCACCCCCTTGCTGGTGGGAGGCGACTTCAATTGTATACGTGAAAATGAAACCAGGCAAGGGGGTGATGCAAATAGGAAGGACCGCACTTCTTACCTGCTGAAGAATTTTATTGATGATTTTAATTTAAAGGATTGCTGAAGTTCACTCTTACCAGCGGACCCAGGTATCACGTGGTCCAACGGGAGAGTGGGCTCCAGAATAGATTTTATTTTAGCTTCCAACAATTTTACCCCTGTGAAATGTGAGTTATTTGGGAATATTTTCTCAGATCATAAATTATTATTAGTTCATACAGAAATAAAAGGAGAACAGATGGTAAACAGAGGTCAATGGAAGCTAAATGTTACATTATTAGAGGATCCCGAAATAAGTGCTGAGTTTGTGCGTACCTACCAGTGCTGGCAGGAGAAAAGGAGCCCCAGTGAATCTGTGCTGCACTGGTGGGAGGGCATAAAACCTAAAATTAAGTTATTTTTTATCCAAGCAGGTAAGAAGAGAGCAAAAGGTAAAAAAAATATGGTACGATGTTCTTAATAAAAGATTGAATGTTTTGTTGAAATTGAAGGAGGTGGGCATGGATGTTGAATCTGATATGACAAGTCTGAAAGTTGAAATAAATAAATGTGTTGAAGATAAAGGGAAACAAATAATCTTTAATTCACAAGTAAAAAACTTAAAAGAGAATGAAAAATGTTCCCGTTTCTTTTTTAAAAAAGCTAATAAAAGACGTGATTTAATTTTAAATTTAGAAGGGGAAAGCACAGTACATGGGATGTTAAATTCAGCTTTTAATTTTTATCAGCAGCTTTTTAATGAAAAAACTATTGATATGTCCTTTTTAAATGATGCTGTTAATTTTCTTGATTTTAAGCTAGATTTTTTAGACCAGGAGGTTTTATCCCGTGATTTTACTATGGAAGAACTTTTATATGCTTTTAAAAGTTTTTCGAATGGGAAGTCTCCGGGAGAAGACGGTCTTCCCATAGAATTTTATCTAGCTTTCTGGGAAATTTTAAAGGACGATATGTTTTTATTATACAAATAAACTTTTACAGTAGAGGAACTCCCCCGGTCCTGGAGGAAGGGGATTGTTTCTTTGTTATATAAAAAAGGTGATAAAAATCAATTAAAAAACTGGAGGCCCATTACCCTTTTAAATGTTGACTATAAAATTGTAGCTAAAATTTTAGCATTACGCCTTAAACCTTTTATAAGTTAAATTATACACCCAAACCAGGTTTGTGGGGTACCTGAAAGATCAATAGCTGAGTCTTTAAATGTTTTAAGAGATATTTTATGGTATTTTAAAGAAAGGAATCAAACTTGAGCTATTTTATCATTAGATTTTGAAAAGGCGTTTGATAGGGTGTCCCATAAGTATCTTTTTATAGTTTTAGAGAAATTAGGTATGCCTGCTTTTATACAAAATGTAATCAAACTTTTATATAAGTCCAGTTTTAGTCACATTTCTGTAAACGTTTTTTTTTTTTTTTTTATTTAAATATTTTATTTGTAATACAAAAATACATATCCATATAACATTTATGCTATTATAAGATCCTGAAGTCCGTAAGTTTCTGATTTATAAACATAGTTAATAATAATTTCATTCAATTACCCATACTTATGGGGATAATACAGGTCAAATGGAGATCTCACTTGCTAAGAGGAGAGCGGGGCTCCCCCGACATCGGCAGCCCAATCGGGCAAACACATACAGCATCTAACTTAGCATGTTAGTGTCTATAAAGGGCAGAGATCGGGGGCCCGCGGCCCGGGCGGCCACCAGGGAACGAGCGCACACCCCACGCGTCCTCTCCCAAATGGGTGAAGAAGGTCAGGATTAACAATCTTAGATCCATTCACCTGGTGCTCACATTAACCATGCATAGCGGGCTTACAACGATCTTTGATCGAAAACATTTCTTAAGGCAACCTAGGGGGTCCAGCAGTCTTCTACCGCAGTGGAGAAAGAAAAAAAAAAAACACATGCATATTTTGGTGCCTCATCCCCAAATAGTTAAGATTGAAAATTAATGCCCAGCTTAACCCCTTAAGGACACAGCCCTATTTCACCTTAAGGACCAGGCCATTTTTTGCAAATCTGACCAGAGTCACTTTAAGTGCTGATAACTTTAAAACGCTTTGACTTATCCAGGCCATTCTGAGATTGTTTTTTCGTCACATATTGTACTTCATGACACTGGTAAAATGAAGTCAAAAAAATTATTTTTTTTGCACCAAAAAATACCAAATTTAACAAAAATTTGGAAAAATTTGCAAATTTCAAAGTTCCAGTTTCTCTACTTCTGTAATACATAGTAATACCCCCAAAAATTTGGATGACTTTACATTCCCCATATGTCTACTTCATGTTTGAATTATTTTGGGAATGATATTTTATTTTTTGGGGATGTTATAAGGCTTAGAAGTTTAGAAGCAAATCTTGAAATTTTTCAGAAATTTACAAAAACTCAATTTTTAGGGACCAGTTCAGGTCTCAAGTCACTTTGCGAGGCTTACATAATAGAAACCACCCAAAAATGACCCCATCTAAGAAACTACACCCCTCAAGGTATTCAAAACTGATTTTGAATACGTTGTTAACCCTTTAGGTGTTGCACAAGAGTTATTGGCAAATGGGGAGGAAATTTGAGAATTTAATTTTTTTGTCTAATTTTTCATTTTAACCCATTTTTTCCACTAACAAAGCAAGGGTTAACAGCCAAACAAGACGGTATCTTTATTGCCCTGACTCTGCCGTTTACAGAAACACCCAATATGTGGCCGTAAACTACTGTACGGCCACACAGCGGGGCGTAGAGTGAAAGGTGCGCCGTTTGGTTTTTGGAAGGCTGATTTTTATGGACTGGTTTATTTACACCATGTCCCATTTGAAGCCCCCTGATGCACCCCTAGAGGAGAAACTCCCTAAAAGTGACCCCATGTAAGAAACTACACCCCTCAAGGTATTCAAAACTGATTTTACATACGTCGTTAACCCTTTAGGTGTTGCACAAGAGTTATTGGCAAATGGCGATGAAATTTGAGAATTTCATTTTTTTGCCTAATTTTCCATTTTAACCCATTTTTTCCACTAACAAAGCAAGGGTTAACAGCCAAACAAGACTGTATCTTTATTGCCCTGACTCTGCTGTTTACAGAAACACCCCATATGTGGCCGTAAACTACTGTACGGCCACACAGCGGGGCGTAGAGTGAAAGGTGCGCCGTTTGGTTTTTGGAGGGCTGATTTTTATGGACCGGTTTTTTGACACCAAGTCCCATTTGAAGCCCCCCTGATGCACCCCCAGATTATAAACTCCATAAAAGTGACCCCATCTAAGAAACTACACCCCTCAAGGTATTCAAAACGGATTTTACAAACTTTGTTAACCCTTTAGGTGTTGCACAAGATTTAATGGAAAATAGAGATACAATTTCAAAATTTCACTTTTTTGGCAGATTTTCCATTTAATTTTTTTTTTTCCAGTTACAAAGCAAGGGTTAACAGCCAAACAAAACTCATTATTTATGGCCCTGATTCTGTAGTTTACAGAAACACCCCATATGTGGTCGTAAACCGCTGTACGGGCACACGGCAGGGCGCAGAAGGAAAGGAATGCCATACGGTTTTTGGAAGGCAGGTTTTGCTGGACTGTTTTTTTTTACACCATGTCCCATTTGAAGCCCCCCTGATGCACCCCTAGAGTAGAAACTCCAAAAAAGTGACCCCATTTTAGAAACTACGGGATAGGGTGGCAGTTTTGTTGGTACTAGTTTAGGGTACATATGATTTTTGGTTGCTCTATATTACACTTTTTGTGCGGCAAGGTAACAAGAAATAGCTTTTTTGGCAGCGTTTTTTATTTTTTTATTTACAACATTCATCTGACAGGTTAGATCATGTGGTAATTTTATAGAGCAGGTTGTCACGGACGCGGCGATACCTAATATGTATACAATTTATTTTATTTATGTACGTTTTACACAATGATTTCATTTTTAAAACAAAAAAAATGTTTTAGTGTCTCCATAGTCTAAGAGCCATTGTTTTTTCAGTTTTTGGGTGATTATCTTAAGTAGGGTCTCATTTTTTGCGGGATGAGATGACGGTTTGATTGGCACTATTTTGGGGTGCATATGACTTTTTGATCGCTTGCTATTACACTTTTTGTGACGTAAGATGACAAAAAATGGCTTTTTTTACACCGTTTTTATTTTTATTTTTTTACGGTGGTCACCTGAGGGGTTAGGTCATGTGATATTTTTATAGAGCCGGTCGATACGGACGCGGCGATACCTAATATGTATACTTTTTTTTTATTTATGTAAGTTTTACACAATGATTTCATTTTTGAAACAAAAAAAATGATGTTTTAGTGTTTCCATAGTCTAAGAGCCATAGTTTTTTCAGTTTTTGGGCGATTATCTTAAGTAGGGTCTCATTTTTTGCGGGATGAGATGACGGTTTGATTGTTACAATTTTGGCGTACATGCGACTTTTTTGATCACTTTTATTACCTTTTTTTGGGAAGTAAGGTGGACAAAATTTCAATTTCATCATAGTTTTTTATTTTTTATTTTTATGGCGTTCACCGTTCGGGTAAAGTAACATGACCGTTTTATAGATCAGGTCGTTACGGACGCGGCGATACCAAACATGTGTAGGGAATTTTATTTTTTTAATTTTTAATCAGTGATAAATGTGTTTTTTGATTTTTACCTTTTTTTCACTTTTTTTTTGACCCAGACCCACTTGGTTCTTGAAGATCCAGTGGGTCTGATGTCTGTATAATACAGTACAGTACAATATATATTGCACTGTACTATATTTTACTTACACTGAACAGATCTATGCTTTCAGCACAGATCTGTTCAGCACCATGGACAGCAGGACGCCTGAGAGGCGTCCTGTTGCCATGGGAACCTTCCCCGTCTGCTCAGTTATGGTCAGAACTGCGCAGACGGGGAAGGGTAAGGACGGGGCTCTGGGGGGGGCTGTCTGGGGGCTCTCTCCCTCTCCATCGGGGGGCTGCAAAGGCACTGCAGCCCCCCGATCGGAGAGGGAGGGAGCTCCCTCTTACTGTTAACTTTTTCCATACAGCGGTCCGTACGGACCGCTGTATGGAAAGGGTTAAACGGCTGACATCGCATCACCGATGTCAGCCGTTTATACCAGGGTGCCAGCAATGTGCTGGCACCCTGGTATACCCACTGTACACCAACGATTACGCAATAGGAGGCGGGCGGGCACCGCCCGCCTCCCGCACCGCCCCCACCGCCCGCAACACCCCCCCTGCACCTCCCACCGGGCTAAAATCATTCAGAGGTGCAGGGGGGGGTGATAAATATATATTTTCGCCACACTAAAGTTTCTGATCGCCGCGGTCAGGGACCGCAGCGATCAGAAACTGCAGAAAGCGCAACAAACCGCAGGTCTGAATTGACCTGCGGTTTGTTGCGATCGCGGACATGGGGGGGTCACGGGACCCCCCCGCGCATTTAGCCGAGGTGCCTGCTCAATGATTTGAGCAGGCACCTTGTTCCGATCACAGCCGGCCGCACGGCAGTGATCGGAACAACACATGACGTACCGGTACGTCATGTGTCCTTAAGGACTCGGGAAACATGCCGTACCGATACGTCATGTGTCCTTAAGGGGTTAACCGTACCTCGCATACAATCACACCAGTATCTCAGGTGCAAGGGGACTCAGGTCGAGTATCACTCGGCAATCACCGGCATTTTAAAAGGAATGTGGACAGAAACACCACCAGAGACCGGCCCTGTCCCCTAATAGCACCCATACAACATGTATCGTATCACTGCCTACAGTCAAACCGCATATCAACAGAGAGAACCGCATTTCGGGTCGCACCCCGCCCCCGGGCCGCCCAGGGTCCCGAGCCCCGGGTCCCCGCCCACAGAGCGCACAGTGCCCTGATTTAACAAAAAACTTTGGCCATTGTTCAGTGCCGGCGAGTCCCGCTATCCTCCAGCGTTCCTGGAGTAACTTCACATCCTTCGCCAATTACAATGCATACAGAAATACCGGACTAATAAGATCATCCCCAGCCCACCCCCCCCCCTAACCCCCCCTCCCCCCCCCCACCTTGCAGGGGGAAAAAAATTATATATATATATATATATATATATAAAAATAAATAAATAAAAAAAAGAAAATAAAATAAAATAAATGAATAAATAAAAAAATAAAAAGGATATATGATAAAAAAGGGCAGTTCCAGATTGATTAATTAACCATGTCCCAATCTTCCCAGAGTTTACCCCACTTTGAATAAGATCCTCTTTGTTTATACAAAATCCTCTCATAACTTTTCACTTTCTCGACCAGGGCCAACCAGTTACTACAATCTGGAGCGGAAGAGCAAAACCATAGCCTAGAGACCAGAAGCCTGGCCAAGAACATAACCTTAATCAATAGTTGGCGTTTTATGGGCTGGTAGTTAACCTCCGATAGGTCTCCCAGAACCCATATCCTGGGAGACAAAGGAACAACAATATTAAGTTTACGAGCCAGGGTAATTTGGACCGATCTCCAATAGCTGCCCACCATTGGGCAGTCCCAAAACAGATGTAAATGATCTGCCTCAGAGTCGCCACAGCGTGGGCAGTCAGAGGAGGCTCTAAGTCCTCTCCTATATAACCACATAGGTGTCACATATATTTTGTGCAGAATATTGAATTGTACAACAGTGTGGTTAAAATTCTGTGAAACAAGTTTTAAGCTTTCCCCTATGTCCTCCCATTCTGGAGGACCCACCTCTGGGAATATCGAGGACCAAGATTTCTGTCCTGGAGAAAGAAGACCCATAAAAATTTTTTTCATTAAGTGTCTATAACAATGTGATATTTTAATTTTCGTGACAGCTTTCTTAGTAATTAAATCATGTAAGAATTCAGGAGTATCTATAAGAAGAAGGTGACTATTCAGAGTGCTAGAGAGTGCTGACCTCAATTGAAAATATGCATACCAAGCCACCTCGCCCAAATCTGCCCTCTGCCCTAGCTCCATCGGGGGCAAAATTTATCCACCACTAACCACCTGATGTAGGTACTGAACATTCTTAGTCCTCCAGTACTGGCAACAGTTCAGATCCCTTAAATTCAAAAGCTTTGGATTATGCCACAATGGGGTGCAGATAAGTGATGCCTTAACTCCACACCAACTCCTAATAACCAGCCAGGTCTTTATAGCCATTCTGCAAAAAAGTGTATACCCAGTCTGTATGTTCAGTAAGTAATCGGACTCCAATACAGTAAAAAAGTCCGTGAAACCTGAGTCTTTCACCACCCTGTTGCAGAAGTGGCTATTTTCCCAGTCATTAAAAAAGCAAAGTTGAGAGGCCATAAAGTATCCCTTAAAATAGGGGAGATTAAGACCTCCCTGGTTGTAGGGCATGGAGAAATAGAGCGCCTTCAATCTCACGCGCTTCCTCCCCCATAGTAGGTCGTTAAGCATCCGCTCTATCAATCTAAAATACTTATCTGTGATCCATACAGGCGAGTTACGCAGGACATAAAGGACCTGGGGCAGCACTACCATTTTTATTAAAGAGATTCTGTCCGCTCTTGCATATACCATTTTTTGCCATATCTTGATTTTAGCCCTCAGTTTTGTCAGCAGGGGAATCAAATTAAGTTGTAAATATTCCTGAGGTTTGGCAGAAACTGAAATCCCCAGGTACTTTATTGAATCAGAAACTGTTAGCTGGTTATCCCAGTCACCTCACAGCTCGTCTATAGGAAGGAGAACAGTCTTCTCCCAATTGATCTCCAAACCAGACGGCACAGAAAAGGAACCAACCAAATCCATTATGCGAGGGAGAGTGGTTTCTGTCTGATGAACAAAAACCAAGATATCATCTGCATAGAGGGATACACGGTCATGCTTCCCCATTATGCCAAAACCGGCCACCTGCAGATCCTGCCTTATGCTAGCTGCTAAGGGTTCAATGTAGATATTAAACAAGAGAGGGGAAAGAGGGCAGCCTTGACGGGTACCTCTTCCTAAAGTGAAGCTCTCTGTGATCGTATCATTAATCCTAATCCTAGCAACTGGGGAGCTATATAATAACTGAACCATCGCCATGAATCTAGGGCCAAAGCCCATTTTTTTCATCACCTCCCAAAGAAAGGTCCACTCCACCCTGTCGAAGGCTTTAGTGGCGTCCAACGACAGTATGGAGCGGGAACCACATCCCGGAGACTGAATATTCATAAATAGCCTATGCAGGTTATGATGGGTACCCCTTTTTGGCATAAAGCCATTTTGGTCTGGGTGGATAATAGTGGATATGACCCGTGAAAGCCTCCTAGCCAAAACTTTTGATAGTAACTTAGCGTCTGTATTTAATAACGAAATTGGTCTATAAGAACTCATTTCTATCGGGTCTTTGTCCTTTTTAGGAATTAGAACAATAAGAGCCTCCATCATAGAACAAGGTTGGCTCCCTCCCTGTATTGCCTGGGAAAAAACCTCTAGCAGCTGAGGAAGAATCACATCACTATACTTACGATAGACCTCATATGGAAGGCCATCCATCCCTGGCGACGAATTCCCCGAGACAGATCCCAAAGCCTCCTGGAGCTCCGAAAGAGATAGCTCCTCTTCCAGATATTCTATTTGGGCTTCATTTAAGGTAGAAAGTGGAATCCCCTCCAGGAACCGCGCCGCCAGGTCGGGTGACAAGCCAGAAGAGGGACTATATATCTGAGTAAAGTATTGTAAAAAGGTGTCCCTAATTCCTTCTGGGTCTGTTATAATTTCTCCCACTATATTGCGAATAGAGACAATAGATTGATTTTTCTTGTCTTGTTGTGTGATTATCCTAGCTAAAAGCCTACCAGGACGTCCAGATTCCGAAAAATATTTTAGGCCCTTAAAGAATACTCTATGATTTGCTTTCTCTATTATATAGTTCTTCAAGGAACAGCTGGCCTTCTGCATCTCTTCCCTGTTATACTCAGTAGGTTGACTGGTAAATCGCTCAGTTGTATCTGCAGCAGCCTTGGCCAGTTCCTCCTCTTTTTTTTTAAATGTTCTCTTTGCTGCGGCAATCTCGCTTATAAAGACCCCCCTCAGATATGCTTTCAAGGCATCCCATACTACATTGATGTTAGCAGAGGGAAGATTCACCTCCCAAAAGGAGGACATCAGGGATTTAATGGACTGAAGGTTATCCATAATAGTAAGCCAGTATGGATTCAGCCTAAATCCCAACCCCCTATTATCCTTATTCTTCCCAGTGCAAACCTCAACCAGTACGGGTGAATGGTCCGAAACTGTTCTTATCCCGTATCGTATCTTTCGGATATTACTCAAATTACTCTCATTGGTAAATGCTAAATCGATCTTAGACATTGCTCTACCACCCCTGCTAACACAAGAGTATACTCTCTTTCCTCCGCCAAGATATTCCCATATATCCACCAGTCCAACCTCCGAACAGAACTGTGACAGCGGGGAATTACATACATTCCTCACCCGTTCTGCATCTAGTGTGAATCTATCTTTATTGGGGTCCATGACCGCATTAAAGTCCCCCATCAGAACTAGCCGGCATTCTGATCTCCCTTCAGAAAAACGTGTTAGCTGGATCAGTGGGTACATTGAGAAAGGCGGAGGTATATAAAAGAAAGCGAGGATGTAGCTGCACCCATGCAGCTTACCATGCAAAAAGATAAACCTACCCTGGTCATCTATATAAGATTTTATGAGGGTAAAGTCCACAGAATTATGAATCAGAACTGAAACACCCCTAGAGGAACTACTAAAAGTGGAGTGATAAGATTGGGAATACCATCCCGTTGTCAGGCGGAACACGGTTTCTTTAGTGAGATGAGTCTCTACCATGCAAATAATTGCTGGGAGGTATCTCTTTAAGGCATCCATAATAGCTTGTCTTTTGACTAGAGTTGAGCGAACACCTGGATGTTCGGGTTCGAGAAGTTCGGCCGAACATCCCGGAAATGTTCGGGTTCGGGATCCGAACCCGATCCGAACTTCGTCCCGAACCCGAACCCCATTGAAGTCAATGGGGACCCGAACTTTTCGGCACTAAAAAGGCTGTAAAACAGCCCAGGAAAGAGCTAGAGGGCTGCAAAAGGCAGCAACATGTAGGTAAATCCCCTGCAAACAAATGTGGATAGGGAAATGAATTAAAATAAAAATTAAATAAATAAAAATTAACCAAAATCAATTGGAGAGAGGTTCCATAGCAGAGAATCTGGCTTCCCGTCACCCACCACTGGAACAGTCCATTCTCAGATATTTAGGCCCCGGCACCCAGGCAGAGGAGAGAGGTCCCGTAACAGAGGATCTGGCTTCATGTCAGCAGAGAATCAGTCTGCATGTCATAGCAGAGAATCAGGCTTCACGTCAGCCACCAATGCAACAGTCCATTGGCATATATTTAGGCCCCGGCACCCAGACAGAGGAGAGAGGTCCCGTAACAGAGGATCTGTCTTCATGTCAGCAGAGAATTAGTCTGCATGTCATAGCAGAGAATGAGGCTTCACGTCAGCCACCACTGCAACAGTCCATTGGCATATATTTAGGCCCAGCACACACACAGGCAGAGGAGAGAGGTCCCGTAACAGAGAATCTGGCTTCATGTCAGCAGAGAATCAGTCTGCATGTCATAGCAGAGAATCAGGCTTCACGTCAGCCACCACTGCAACAGTCCATTTTCATAAATTTAGGCCCAGCACCCAGGCAGAGGAGAGAGGTCCCGTAACAGAGAATCTGGCTTCATGTCAGCAGAGAATCAGTCTTCATATCATAGCAGAGAATCAGGCTTCACGTCACCCACCACTGTAAGAGTCAATTTTCATAAATTTAGGCCCAGAACCCAGGCAGAGGAGAAAGGTCCCGTAACAGACAATCTGGCTTCATGTCAGCAGAGAATCAGTCTTCATATCATAGCAGAGAATCAGGCTTCACGTCACCCACCACTGTAAGAGTCAATTTTCATAAATTTAGGCCCAGAACCCAGGCAGAGGAGAAAGGTCCCGTAACAGACAATCTGGCTTCATGTCAGCAGAGAATCAGTCTTCATATCATAGCAGAGAATCAGGCTTCACGTCACCCACCACTGTAAGAGTCAATTTTCATAAATTTAGGCCCAGAACCCAGGCAGAGGAGAAAGGTCCCGTAACAGACAATCTGGCTTCATGTCAGCAGAGAATCAGTCTTCATATCATAGCAGAGAATCAGGCTTCACGTCACCCACCACTGTAAGAGTCAATTTTCATAAATTTAGGCCCAGAACCCAGGCAGAGGAGAAAGGTCCCGTAACAGACAATCTGGCTTCATGTCAGCAGAGAATCAGTCTTCATATCATAGCAGAGAATCAGGCTTCACGTCACCCACCACTGTAAGAGTCAATTTTCATAAATTTAGGCCCAGAACCCAGGCAGAGGAGAAAGGTCCCGTAACAGACAATCTGGCTTCATGTCAGCAGAGAATTAGTCTGCATGTCATAGCAGAGAATCAGGCTTCATGTCAGCCACCACTGCAACAGTCCATTGGCATATATTTAGGCCTAGCACACAGGCAGAGGAGAGGTTCATTCAACTTTGGGTAGCATCGCAATATAATGGTAAAATGAAAATAAAAATAGGATTGAATGAGGAAGTGCCCTGGAGTCCAATAATATATGGTTATGGGGAGGTAGTTAATGTCTAATCTGGACAAGGGACGGACAGGTCCTGTGGGATCCATGCCTGGTTCATTTTTATGAACGTCAGCTTGTCCACATTGGCTGTAGACAGGCGGCTGCGTTTGTCTGTAATGACGCCCCCTGCCGTGCTGAATACACGTTCAGACAAAACGCTGGCTGCCGGGCAGGCCAGCACCTCCAAGGCATAAAAGGCTAGCTCTGGCCACGTGGACAATTTAGAGACCCAGAAGTTGAATGGGGCCGAACCATCAGTCAGTACGTGGAGGGGTGTGCACACGTACTGTTCCACCATGTTAGTGAAATGTTGCCTCCTGCTAACACGTTGCGTATCAGGTGGTGGTGCAGTTAGCTGTGGCGTGTTGACAAAAGTTTTCCACATCTCTGCCATGCTAACCCTGCCCTCAGAGGAGCTGGCCGTGACACAGCTGCCTTGGCGACCTCTTGCTCCTCCTCTGCCTTGGCCTTGGGCTTCCACTTGTTCCCCTGTGACATTTGGGAATGCTCTCAGTAGCGCGTCTACCAACGTGCGCTTGTACTCGCGCATCTTCCTATCACGCTCCAGTGCAGGAAGTAAGGTGGGCACATTGTCTTTGTAGCGTGGATCCAGCAGGGTGGCAACCCAGTAGTCCGCACAGGTTAAAATGTGGGCAACTCTGCTGTCGTTGCGCAGGCACTGCAGCATGTAGTCGCTCATGTGTGCCAGGCTGCCCAGGGGTAAGGACAAGCTGTCCTCTGTGGGAGGCGTATCGTCATCGTCCTGCCTTTCCCCCCAGCCACGCACCAGTGATGGACCCGAGCTGCGTTGGGTGCCACCCCGCTGTGACCATGCTTCATCCTCATCCTCCTCCACCTCCTCCTCATCCTCGTCCTCCTCGTCCTCCAGTAGTGGGCCCTGGCTGGCCACATTTGTACCTGGCCTCTGCTGTTGCAAAAAACCTCCCTCTGAGTCACTTCGAAGAGACTGGCCTGAAAGTGCTAAAAATGACCCCTCTTCCTCATCCTCCTCCTCCTCCTCCTGGGCCACCTCCTGTTCCATCATCGCCCTAAGTGTTTTCTCAAGGAGACATAGAAGTGGTATTGTAACGCTGATAACGGTGTCATCGCCACTGGCCATGTTGGTGGAGTACTCGAAACAGCGCAACAGGGCACACAGGTCTCGCATGGAGGCCCAGTCATTGGTGGTGAAGTGGTGCTGTTCTGTAGTGCGACTGACCCGTGCGTGCTGCAGCTGAAACTCCACTATGGCCTGCTGCTGCTCGCACAGTCTGTCCAGCATGTGCAAGGTGGAGTTCCACCTGGTGGGCACGTCGCATATGAGGCGGTGAGCGGGAAGGCCGAAGTTACGCTGTAGCGCAGACAGGCGAGCAGCGGCAGGATGTGAACGCCGGAAGCGCGAACAGACGGCCCGCACTTTATGCAGCAGCTCTGACATGTCGGGGTAGTTGTGAATGAACTTCTGCACCACCAAATTCAGCACATGCGCCAAGCAAGGGATGTGCGTCAAATTGGCTAGTCCCAGAGCTGCAACGAGATTTCGCCCATTATCACACACCACCAGGCCGGGCTTGAGGCTCACCGGCAGCAACCACTCGTCGGTCTGTTGTTCAATACCCCGCCACAACTCCTGTGCGGTGTGGGGCCTGTCCCCCAAACATATGAGTTTCAGAATGGCCTGCTGACGTTTACCCCGGGCTGTGCTGAAGTTGGTGGTGAAGGTGTGTGGCTGACTGGATGAGCAGGTGGAAGAAGAGGAGGAGGAAGCCGAGAAGGAGGAGGTGGCAACAGGAGGCAAAGAATGTTGCCCTGCGATCCTTGGCGGCGGCAGGACGTGCGCCAAACAGCTCTCCGCCTGGGGCCCAGCTGCCACTACATTTACCCAGTGTGCAGTTAGGGAGATATAGCGTCCCTGGCCGTGCTTACTGGTCCACGTATCTGTGGTTAGGTGGACCTTGCTACAGATGGCGTTGCGCAGTGCACACTTGATTTTATCGGATACTTGGTTGTGCAGGGAAGGCACGGCTCTCTTGGAGAAGTAGTGCCGGCTGGGAACAACATACTGTGGGACAGCAAGCGACATGAGCTGTTTGAAGCTGTCTGTGTCCACCAGCCTAAATGACAGCATTTCATAGGCCAGTAGTTTAGAAATGCTGGCATTCAGGGCCAGGGATCGAGGGTGGCTAGGTGGGAATTTACGCTTTCTATCAAATGTTTGTGAGATGGAGAGCTGAACGCTGGCGTGTGACATGGTTGAGACGCTTGGTGACGGAGGTGGTGGTGGTGGTGTTGGTGGTACATCCCCTGTTTGCTGGGCGGCAGGTGCCAACGTTCCTCCAGAGGCGGAGGAAGAGGCCGAGGCGGCAGCAGCAGAATAGGCCGAGGCGGCAGCAGCAGAAGAGGTAGCAGGGGGAGCCTGAGTGACTTCCTTGGTTTTAAGGTGTTTACTCCACTGCAGTTCATGCTTTGCATGCAGGTGCCTGGTCATGCAGGTTGTGCTCAGGTTCAGAACGTTAATGCCTCGCTTCAGGCTCTGATGGCACAGCGTGCAAACCACTCGGGTCTTGTCGTCAGCACATTGTTTGAAGAAGTGCCATGCCAGGGAACTCCTTGAAGCTGCCTTTGGGGTGCTCGGTCCCAGATGGCGGCGGTCAGTAGCAGGCGGAGTCTCTTGGCGGCGGGTGTTCTGCTTTTGCCCACTGCTCCCTCTTTTGCTACGCTGTTGGCTCGGTCTCACCACTGCCTCTTCCTCCGAACTGTGAAAGTCAGTGGCACGACCTTCATTCCATGTGGGGTCTAGGACCTCATCGTCCCCTGCATCGTCTTCCACCCAGTCTTGATCCCTGACCTCCTGTTCAGTCTGCACACTGCAGAAAGACGCAGCAGTTGGCACCTGTGTTTCGTCATCATCAGAGACATGCTGAGGTGGTATTCCCATGTCCTCATCATCAGGAAACATAAGTGGTTGTGCGTCAGTGCATTCTATGTCTTTCACCGCTGGGGAAGGGCTAGGTGGATGCCCTTGGGAAACCCTGCCAGCGGAGTCTTCAAACAGCATAAGAGACTGCTGCATAACTTGAGGCTGAGACAGTTTCCCTGGTATGCATGGGGGTGATGTGACAGACTGATGGGGTTGGTTTTCAGGCGCCATCTGTGCGCTTTCTGCAGAAGACTGGGTGGGAGATAATGTGAACGTGCTGGATCCACTGTCGGCCACCCAATTGACTAATGCCTGTACCTGCTCAGGCCTTACCATCCTTAGAACGGCATTGGGCCCCACCATATATCGCTGTAAATTCTGGCGGCTACTGGGACCTGAGGTAGTTGGTACACTAGGACGTGTGGATGTGGCAGAACGGCCACGTCCTCTCCCAGCACCAGAGGGTCCACTAACACCACCACGACCATGTCCACGTCCGCGTCCCTTACTAGATGTTTTTCTCATTGTTATGGTTCACCACAACAACAAACATATTATTTGGCCCAATGTATTGTATTCAAATTCAGCGGGATATAAATTTGAGGCCTAGTATTTAGGCGCTGGGTGACCGGTATGGATTTAGTGACAGAATTAGACTTGGAAATGCACAGAAGCGTGTGTGTGAAGTTATTCTGAATGACCCAATGTGCACCTTGAATATTATATACCCTTTTTGGGATAGATTTCAAATAGCTCTGATATAGCAGGAACCACTAAATTATGAAATTGCTAAATTGGGAATTGTACTTCAACCCAGAACAAAAAATGTGCTTTGACGGGCACTAAATAACTTTCCCAGCTACAACAGGACAGCGGTAACGAGAGATTTAGAGGGATTTAAATTTGAGGCCTAGTATTTAGGCGCTGGGTGACAGGTATGGGTTTAGTGACAGAATTAGACTTGGAAATACACAGTAGCGGGTGTGTGTGAAGTTATTCTGAATGACCCAATGTGCACCTTCAATATTATATACCCTTTTTGGGATAGATTTCAAATAGCTCTGATATAGCAGGAACCACTAAATTATGAAATTGCTAAATTGGGAATTGTACTTCAACCCAGAACAAAAAATGTGCTTTGACGGACACTAAATATCTTGCCCAGCAACAACAGTACAGCGGTAACGAGAGATTTAGAGGGATTTAAATTTGAGGCCTAGTATTTAGGCGCTGGGTCACCGGTATGGATTTAGTGACAGAATTAGACTTGGAAATGCACAGAAGCGTGTGTGTGAAGTTATTCTGAATGACCCTATGTGCACCTTCAATATTATATACCCTTTTAGGGATAGATTTCAAATAGCTCTGATATAGCAGAAACCACTAAATTATGAAATTGCTAAATTGGGAATTGTACTTCAACCCAGAACAAAAAATGTGCTTTGACGGACACTAAATATCTTGCCCAGCAACAACAGTACAGCGGTGGGTAACGAGAGATTTAGAGGGATTTAAATTTGAGGCCTAGTATTTAGGCGCTGGGTCACCGGTATGGATTTAGTGACAGAATTAGACTTGGAAATGCACAGAAGCGTGTGTGTGAAGTTATTCTGAATGACCCTATGTGCACCTTCAATATTATATACCCTTTTAGGGATAGATTTCAAATAGCTCTGATATAGCAGAAACCACTAAATTATGAAATTGCTAAATTGGGAATTGTACTTCAACCCAGAACAAAAAATGTGCTTTGACGGACACTAAATATCTTGCCCAGCAACAACAGTACAGCGGTAACGAGAGATTTAGAGGGATTTAAATTTGAGGCCTAGTATTTAGGCGCTGGGTGACAGGTATGGGTTTAGTGACAGAATTAGACTTGGAAATACACAGTAGCGGGTGTGTGTGAAGTTATTCTGAATGACCCTATGTGCACCTTCAATATTATATACCCTTTTAGGGATAGATTTCAAATAGCTCTGATATAGCAGAAACCACTAAATTATGAAATTGCTAAATTGGGAATTGTACTTCAACCCAGAACAAAAAATGTGCTTTGACGGACACTAAATATCTTGCCCAGCAACAACAGTACAGCGGTGGGTAACGAGAGATTTAGAGGGAATTAAATTTGAGGCCTAGTATTTAGGCGCTGGGTGACAGGTATGGGTTTAGTGACAGAATTAGACTTGGAAATACACAGTAGCGGGTGTGTGTGAAGTTATTCTGAATGACCCAATGTGCACCTTCAATATTATATACCCTTTTTGGGATAGATTTCAAATAGCTCTGATATAGCAGGAACCACTAAATTATGAAATTGCTAAATTGGGAATTGTACTTCAACCCAGAACAAAAAATGTGCTTTGACGGACACTAAATATCTTGCCCAGCAACAACAGTACAGCGGTAACGAGAGATTTAGCGGGATATAAATTTGAGGCCTAGTATTTAGGCGCTGGGTCACCGGTATGGATTTAGTGACAGAATTAGACTTGGAAATGCACAGAAGCGTGTGTGTGAAGTTATTCTGAATGACCCTATGTGCACCTTCAATATTATATACCCTTTTAGGGATAGATTTCAAATAGCTCTGATATAGCAGAAACCACTAAATTATGAAATTGCTAAATTGGGAATTGTACTTCAACCCAGAACAAAAAATGTGCTTTGACGGACACTAAATATCTTGCCCAGCAACAACAGTACAGCGGTAACGAGAGATTTAGAGGGATTTAAATTTGAGGCCTAGTATTTAGGCGCTGGGTGACAGGTATGGGTTTAGTGACAGAATTAGACTTGGAAATACACAGTAGCGGGTGTGTGTGAAGTTATTCTGAATGACCCAATGTGCACCTTCAATATTATATACCCTTTTAGGGATAGATTCCAAATAGCTCTGATATAGCAGGAACCACTAAATTATGAAATTGCTAAATTGGGAATTGTACTTCAACCCAGAACAAAAAATGTGCTTTGACGGACACTAAATATCTTGCCCAGCAACAACAGTACAGCGGTAACGAGAGATTTAGAGGGATTTAAATTTGAGGCCTAGTATTTAGGCGCTGGGTGACAGGTATGGGTTTAGTGACAGAATTAGACTTGGAAATACACAGTAGCGGGTGTGTGTGAAGTTATTCTGAATGACCCAATGTGCACCTTCAATATTATATACCCTTTTAGGGATAGATTCCAAATAGCTCTGATATAGCAGGAACCACTAAATTATGAAATTGCTAAATTGGGAATTGTACTTCAACCCAGAACAAAAAATGTGCTTTGACGGACACTAAATATCTTGCCCAGCAACAACAGTACAGCGGTAACGAGAGATTTAGAGGGATTTAAATTTGAGGCCTAGTATTTAGGCGCTGGGTGACAGGTATGGGTTTAGTGACAGAATTAGACTTGGAAATACACAGTAGCGGGTGTGTGTGAAGTTATTCTGAATGACCCAATGTGCACCTTCAATATTATATACCCTTTTTGGGATAGATTTCAAATAGCTCTGATATAGCAGGAACCACTAAATTATGAAATTGCTAAATTGGGAATTGTATTTCAACCCAGAACAAGAAATGTGCTTGAACGGACACTAAATAACTCGCCCAGCTACAGCACTAGGGACAGATTTAGCTGGATATAAATTTGAGGCCTAGTATTTAGGCGCTGGGTGACCGGTATGGATTTAGTGACAGAATTAGACTGGGATATGGCCAAAAAATAAACAGACTATTGCTGGTTAAATGCACTTGGTGTCACAGCTTCACCCTGATGTAGGCTTTAGCCAAAAAACAACCACACCATTGAGGGTTAAATGCACTTGGTGACAGGCGCAGCTTGCCCCTGATTTTGTATATGGCCAAAAAATGAACAGACTATTGCTGGTTAAATGCACTTGGTGTGACAGCTTCACCCTGATGTAGGCTTTAGCCAAAAAACAACCACACCATTGAGGGTTAAATGCACTTGGTCGCAGCTTGTGCTGGCGCACCACAAGACACAAAATGGCCGCCGATCACCCCAGGAAAAGTAACTGACAAACGGTCTGTGCAGCCTAAAAACAGTGAGCAATTGAGGATCAGCAGCTCAATGATCCACAGCTGCAGATCGATCAGTTAATCAAGTCCTTTGGAGGAGTTAATCTGCCTAATCTCGCCCTACTGTCGCAGCCGCAACCTCTCCCTACGCTAATCAGAGCAGAGTGACGGGCGGCGCTATGTGACTCCAGCTTAAATAGAGGCTGGGTCACATGGTGCTCTGGCCAATCACAGCCATGCCAATAGTAGGCATGGCTGTGATGGCCTCTTGGGGCAAGTAGTACGACGCTTGTTGATTGGCTGCTTTGCAGCCTTTCAAAAAGCGCCAAGAAAGCGTCACAAAAGCGCCAAGAAAGCGACGAACACCGAACCCGAACCCGGACTTTTACGAAAATGTCCGGGTTCGGGTCCGTGTCACGGACACCCCAAAATTCGGTACGAACCCGAACTATACAGTTCGAGTTCGCTCATCCCTACTTTTGACCCTTTCCCCAAGCCCTCTGATATTCCAAGTTACAATTCTAGTGGACATCCTTCACTGCAACGGAAGAAAGACAAAAAAATAAATAAAAAAAACCATAACCCCATAGCTGCAAGGTGGGTCCCCCCCTCTCTATTGATCCGCCCAATCAGCGAACCTCTAACCTCAGGCCATTCTCCCCCTCCCCCGCTCCATCCCCCCCCCAACGCTTCAATCATAGTAGTGCGCAATTTCAAATACCCCTTTGCTCCATCCAATCTAACACTTGCTGTGGTGTTTCAAAAAAAAGAGAAGTCCCGTTGTGGATCACTCTTAATTTCGCTGGATACTGAAGGGAATATTTAATCTCCTTGGACGCCAGGCGTTTCTTTATCTCTATGAAATTTCTTCTTTTTTCCTGAGTCTGCCGAGCAAAGTCAGGAAAAAAGAGCAACCTAGTACCCTGATATTCAATGGGAGTACATTCTCTTGCTCTTTTCAGTATCATGTCTCTATCGACGGATGATAATAATTTCATTAAAATTGCACGCGGCGGCCTCCCTGGGATAGGTTTCCCTCCTGGGATTCGATGGGCTCTTTCTATTTGAAACATGGAGGAAAAGTAGTCGCTGCCAAGGTTATGCATGACCACATCCTTGAGTTGTTCCTCTAGATGTCGACCTTCCGCTCCCTCTGGGAAACCAATTATACGGACATTGTTTCGCCTTGACCTATTTTCAAAGTCCTCTAACTTATTTTGTAATGCTTGATTTTCTGTTGCAAGAAGCAAAGTTTTAGATTTCAACATGTTAATATCGGTTTGCAAGGAGTCCACAGTTTTTTCCACATTAAGGACTCGATCGCGGATCTTTACCAGGTTCTCTCTAATTAAAGAAATGTCGCTCTGCACAGACCCCAGTTGAGTAGACATCTCTTGCACTAAAATGCCGTTGTTCTCCACGGCAGAGAGAATTTTATCCAAAACGGAGGGGTCGTGTTCACTTGCATCTGTGCAGAGAGACCTTCCCCCCCTACTTCCTGACCTTTGCTCTCCTCTCTTTCCCATCTATTTACCCCTCTATCCCTCCCTCTCCAGCACCGCAGATGGAAGGGGGCAGCCAAATTCGCCTCTATGCAACCGAAAAATCTTTAGCCGAATAGCAATAACGTCACAATTAATTATTTTCTCACGTGGCCCAGCAAAGGGGGCGAAGGTCCTCACTGATCTTCAAGATGGCAGAGATCCGGATGGCAAGTCAGCAAATGGTCCAGTAGCCTTCAGGAAAAGGAGACTGCAGGCAAAAAATCTTCAGAGAAGAAAAAAAAAAAAAAAAAATCCCACCGATCACCAGCAGAGGGAGCAAGCACCAAACAAACCAGGAAGCCGGTGAACAGCTGAGCCGAGCAGAGCAGCGGAGTCCAGGCACATGCCACGCACCAGAGAGGAGAAGAGAGGAACCAACCGAGGAGGAAGACAGGAGGTCCAGGCGGACCAGAACCCCGGAACAGAGAGGAACACGCCAGCAGCAGGAGCCATGAGCCGAGAGGAAACAGAGGGAGCCGCCAGCCAGCAGCCAGACCGGTAAGCAGATCACAGGAACCCCGACCTTCCAAAGCAGCTGAAAAGGGTGGTTAAAGCACCATAGCGTCCCAGCATGCAGAGGCAGTCAGCGCTCAGTCAGCGCTCAGGATCTCAGGATCGGAGGAGCCAGGAGCATGGAGGGGGGAGGAGGCCAGCGGGGGAGAGCGAAACGTGACGTGTTCACGTCATCACGCCACTCACCCCCCACACCTGGTAAACGTTTTTTTAACAAAAGAAGTTCCCCTCCTGTCTGGCGTAAAACAAGGATGTCCTTTGTCCCCCCTCCTGTTTATTTGTGCTATGGAACCCCTTTTGGCTATGTTGAGGCGTGATAAAATAGTGAAAGGGGTTCCTATTCCAGGGGGAGGGGGTAATCATTTAAAAGTTTTAAGTTATATGGATGACGTAACGATTTTATGTAAAGACTCCCCTGCACTTAGAAGGAGCTTAATGATTACTAATTTATTTTGTGAGGCATCAGGTTTTAGGTTAAATTTAAGTAAATGTGACTGTTTTAATATTGGAAGCTGGGATTTTTCGATAACACCAGGCATTAAAATACAACAAGATCAGATTAAAATTCTTGGCGTTATTTTTATTCAGGCAAACAATGGATATTCTAGTTGGGACATCGCAATTGATAAAATAGAAAAGAAGATTTTAATGTGGAACCTAAGAGACCTTACCATGGAAGGGAAAATTTTAATAATCAAAATGGTTTTAATTCCTATCATGCTTTATATCGCAATGGTTTTTCCTCCTACAACATTGTATATAAAAAAATAAACTCGTATTTGTTTTAAATTTTTATAGGGCTCCTCTATGGAAAAATTAAAGCGTGATTTTATGTATAGGAAAAAGGACAAAGGTGGTAAGGATGTTCCAAATCTTTTTCATTTCTTTTATATTAAGTATTTCTGTTTCTGTTTTAGAATGTATAAGTCCAATGGCATTTTTAGTTATTTTTTAAAATACGCAGCAGGTATGGTTTTCAAGAGATGGTTCCGGCTTTCTCTAAATACTCCAGTACTCTTGTGTCCCCCTAAGCACTATGCGGTCCTGGAGAAAACAGTCAGGTTCTTGCGCCTCCATGAGATAGAGCCTGACATATTGGGGGACCAGAGGAAGGTGTCAGTATGGTGTCAAAGAAACGAAGAGGTAGTGACAGTTTCAAACTTCTCTCAGGACAGATCCAAAAAGGTATGGCGAAGCGTGTACGGCAAATTTCTGGCAAACATTCATAAGGATCTGTCCTGGGCAATCGCCCACCAGTGCCTCCCGACGCGAGAGTTTCAACACAGGCGAGGGCTGGTGGCGAGAGCCAGATGTCCGAGAAATAGGTGTGGAGACGACGAAACGGTACTACACCTGTTTTGGAACTGTCACTATGCTCAGGAGATTTGGAAGAAGGCTGGACTTCTTTTTAAGTGGATATGTGGTCTTAAAGATTTTAATTACGAATATGTTTTATATGGGCTTTTTACATATCCAACCTGCAAGCAACAAGAAATTTGATGGATGATTATCAATTGTTTTAAAAATGCCATATGGAAATTAGAAATATTTTATTATTTAAACATGACAACATTGACGTTTTAAATTGTATAAAGGTTGCTTTAAGTGAATTATACATTTATTTTCTGAGAGATAAAAAAGAACTAGGGTCAAAAAAAGCTAATTCCCTATGGTGTCTGTCAATATGGAATACAATTATTTTATAATGTATTTAATATTGTATTTATAATTTTATATATTTTATATTTGTATTTATTCTACTTTGTATGTACAACCTTTTACTCTAATAAAATTGTGTTGAAACCTTATCTGTTTTTAGATTCAGAGCCATGCTAGGATGTAGAGCAGAGAACTGCATAGCAAGCCTAGGATGTATGGCTTGGGTTTCAAGGTTCTATCGCTAGGTGACCAAGGCCTCTGTTGGATCTAAGCCAGGGGCTGAGATGTTTGAAAGCCTGAGGTGCAGAAGTGCCCCAGGAGTGGTGACCCTGGGGTGCCTGAACTCACTGGGGGTGGGAGCCCACTGAGTGATGGCACATTTGCACGCACTTCACTTTCTCACATTTTGAGCGCACAGTCGCACACACCTCTCTTTGCTCGGCTTCGGTCTAGAAAAGATGAGGAATTTTTATAATTCCGATCAAATGTCTGGGCCGTAATGGCACACATTCACTTATTTTTTGTTACTGTGTGTTCAATTTCCACGTTTGTTTTGTCACTAGGATCTCTTGGGTACGGCTTGTAGTACTCTGTAGATTCAGAAAATATCCCGAAAAGATGTTCAACCAGTTTCATGTCAAGAATGAAGATAGAGACTTCCTGAGGTTTCTACGGTGGGAGGACGGAGATACAGATTCAGAGCCAGCAGAATACAGAATGAAAGTACACTTGTTTGGAGCAGCATCATCTCCAGGTTACGCCAATTATGGTATGAAGTACCTGGCCAATCAGAAAGAAAAGGGTTGCCCATCAGCAGCAAATTTTCTGAAGAAAAACTTTTATGTAGATGATGGTCTCATAAGTCTAGAGTCCACAGAATCTGCAATCAAACCAGTGAAAGAAAGCCAAGAGTTATGCGCAAGAGGAAACCTGCACCTTCATAAATTCATCTCAAACAACAGAGAGGTACTGGAATCCATCAGTGACTCTGAACGTGCATCAATAATGAAGAATGAAGATTTCAATTATGATCATCTTCCAGTTCAGAACAAACTTGGATTGGGAAGGAATGTAGAGAATAACAAGTTCATCTTTGAAGTATCTATTGAAGAGAAAGTTGCAACTAGACGTACCATTCTTTCCGCAGCGGCTTCTATATATAATCTATTAGGATTCTTGGCCCCAGTGATCCTCAAAGCAAGATAAATACTGCAAGAATTATGGAGACAGAAGTTAGGATGGGATAAACCCATACCTGAAAATTTGACGCCAAGGTGGGAGAGACAAATAGGAGACTCAAAACTTGACAAAAATTGAAAACGTCTCACTACTCCACTCAGGTTGGAACGTCCTATACAGAAGTTAGTTGTTCTACTTGAGAGGGATGAAAGACACTCGAGAGTTGAGAACATGATGGAAAATTCCTCAAATTCATGTTTAAGTCCTACTACTGAGAACATAGAATTATAGGTAATTTTGGTGGGAGTGTAGCTGGCCAGCTAAGACCTGTCCTAGGTTGCTAACATAGCTTATATTTTATACAGCTAGACCTGCCAATAACCTTAATACAGTTCCTATGTTTGTGTGTTAAAGACAAAAGCAGAGTTATTTACAGTGACTTCATGTTGGGATGTCATATAATAGGTATATTTTGTGTCCACAGAAGCAGAAAAAGATAATTTGCCTTTAAGAGTCGTTATATAATGTAAGGTAAGCTCAATGACACAGAAGACACAACAGAAAGCATAGAGTTAAACTGTTGTTGCTAAGCAGGAGTCTTGACCAATCCTAGCTAGCCTCACACAGCCTAGAAGTTTTGACCAATCATAGCCAGCCTCACACACAGCTTGTGTGGGGAAAATCCCCTAGCAGGAGCTGCTGGAATCATTATTCACCAGAGAGAGGAGCTGAACAGACACACACTCTACTAAGAGCTGTGTTTTATTGAAGCAAGAGGCCAAAATAGGTATTTAAAACGGTTATATAATGGTCCTACTGTTAATATAGTGATTAGAACTGTATACTGAACTGGTTATATGTATGTTTACTTACAGTTCCACCAAACCACAAATTCAAATTCCATATTGCAATCCAAATTGCATACAAATGCGAACTACTCATACCAGATCATAAGCAAGTGTATAGAGCAAACTGCAAACCAAGTAGAGCATGTGAAATATTAGTTAGACCTCAGATATACCTCTCAGAGAGATCATAAGGTGCTTAAATAACTTAAAGTGAGAGTACAGATACTCAAGAGAGAAATATATCCACCAGTTTATGATGAATGACAAGATTAAACAGTTGAACCACCATCTTATGCATACCACCATTTTGTGATATCTTTTCAACATGTGTTATGTACATGGACTATCTGCTGCGAAGGCGGCAGTGTTATATGAAGAAAAGTTGAAGTTAATAAAGAAGTTATTTCAAGCATTTGGTGTGCTCTTTAAACCTACTGTTTCCATAGAACGGCGCTAGAGGAATTACAGAGTAATAGACAGTCTGGTTAGACTAAAAAGTCAGAGATATCAAAATTCTTCTAATGCCACAGTGCAAAAGGCACTTCATAGTGCTGCGCCTGCCACATCTGCACCTCAGGCTTTGTAAACATTGTGGCTTATGACTCCAACCCAAAGGCCCAAGATCACCTCCAGGTTAATCTCTGTGTTTCTCTGCTCCATCTCAGTAGCCCAGTCCAACGGACCCGTTCCAGCACACAATGTAAGTCAACGGGGACGGAACGGTTTTCTATGACACAATCTGGCACAACCGAAAACGGATCCGTCCTCCATTGACTTTCAATGGTGTTCAAGAGGGATCCGTTTCAGCTATGTTAAAGATAATACAAACGGATCCGCACCAAACATGAGAGTGAAAGTAGCCAAAGGAAATGCCTTCTAATTTTCCAAATAGAAGAATTGATTGTAGAGGCCATGGATTGTTCAGGCAGTTCATATCACAGAGAATGATCATATTGCTGAGAATGGTCATGGGTGGAGCTATGCAAATTTCTATTTGGCTTTGCTGGTACTCCTTTGGAGGGAATGTTCCTCACACAAACAAATATCACTCATTGCTGCTGCTGTTGAGTGCAGGGCCGATCCCTGGGAGTCAGAGCGACCAATCTCTGATCACTTCTAAGCCTACTCAATGCCAATGTGGGTCTGCAGCTTGACTCTCTGCTTCCCAACCAGGAAAAGATCTAGGACACCACCACTGCCACGGAAGACTTACCCAAGGGTCTAATTTTGACCTTTGCTAAGGAAGCTGGAGAAATCTACATAGCTCCACCCATTTGTACAGCTAATTAGAGAAATCTGCATAGCTTCATCAACCCAAATCTACTTGAAAGACCATGATTTCTGTGGATTAGCATGAAGGACTGCGTTGTGTCAGACATTGTTGTGTGATCAGGGAATACTGTATAATAAGACAATCCTTGTCTTGGCCTGATACTTCTAGGTCCTAATCAACTTTTAAGGATGTTCCTTAACCTAGTAAGAACATTCCTTTGAAGAACACTGAGGAACATTGCTTAGAAATACCAAGAACTTTATGAAGAATTTCCTCCAAGAAGCTTCTCTCATCAAATAAAAAGTCTGTGTTGTGTGTCGTCTCCATGATATAAATGGTGATTGGGGGAGAAGAGGTCGGAGGAGCTAAACTCTGTGTCTTTAGAAGTTTAGCTCTTTTGTTATTTGTTTAAAAGCTTTTTAGCAACTGCTGAAAAGCCCCAGAAGCTTGTGGAAGAATAGAAAAATGCACATATTGACAATATTGTGATTTATTGTTGATCATCTTTTTGTAGGTAGGCTGATTTCTTCTTGTAAGTTTGGAGAATGATAGATGTTTTCTATGGGGCTACAGGTTCAGAGTTTGGTGGGTTTTTATTCTCTATTTTACAGCAGCTCTATAGCATAGTGGGTGTCCACTGTGGAGCTGCAGGTTCAGGACTCAGTGGGTGTTCCCTGTGTATTCTGTATTTCAAGACTTTAATCCGTACGCTTCTCGGCCGTTTGGTTAAGATCGAGCGTAGTATCTGTTTTTAGATTCAGAGCCATGCTAGGATGTAGAGCAGAGAACTGCATAGCAAGCCTAGGATGTATGGCTTGTGTTTCAAGGTTCTATTGCTAGGTGACCAAGGCCTCTGTTGGATCTAAGCCAGGGGCTGAGATGTTTGAAAGCCCGAGGTGCAGAAGTGCCCCAGGAGTGGTGACCCTGGGGTGCCTGAACTCACTGGGGGTGGGAGCCCACTGAGTGATGGCACATTTGCACGCACTTCACTTTCTCACATTTTGAGCGCACAGTCGCACACACCTCTCTTTGCTCGGCTTCGGTCTAGAAAAGATGAGGAATTTTTATAATTCCGGTCAAATGTCTGGGCCGTAATGGCACACATTCACTTATTTTTTGTTACTGTGTGTTCAATTTCCACGTTTGTTTTGTCACTAGGATCTCTTGGGTACGGCTTGCAGTACTCTGTAGATTCAGAAAATATCCCGAAAAGATGTTCAACCAGTTTCATGTCAAGAATTAAGATAGAGACTTCCTGAGGTTTCTACGGTGGGAGGACGGAGATACAGATTCAGAGCCAGCAGAATACAGAATGAAAGTACACTTGTTTAGAGCAGCATCATCTCCAGGTTACGCCAATTATGGTATGAAGTACCTGGCCAATCAGAATGAAAAGGTTTGCCCATCAGCAGCAAATTTTCTTAAGAAAAACTTTTATGTAGATGATGGTCTCATAAGTCTAGAGTCCACAGAATCTGCAATCAAACTAGTGAAAGAAAGCCAAGAGTTATGCGCAAGAGGAAACCTGCGCGCCTACATAAATTCATCTCAAACAACAGAGAGGTACTGGAATCCATCAGTGACTCTGAACGTGCATCAATAATGAAGAATGTAGATTTCAATTATGATCATCTTCCAGTTCAGAACAAACTTGGATTGGGAAGGAATGTAGAGAATAACAAGTTCATCTTTGAAGTATCTATTGAAGAGAAAGTTGCAACTAGACGTACCATTCTTTCCGCAGCGGCTTCTATATATAATCTATTAGGATTCTTGGCCCCAGTGATCCTCAAAGCAAGATAAATACTGCAAGAATTATGGAGACAGAAGTTAGGATGGGATAAAGCCATACCTGAAAATTTGATGCCAAGGTGGGAGAGACAAATAGGAGACTCAAAACGTGACAAAAAAGGAAAACGTCTCACTACTCCACTCAAGTTGGAACGTCCTATACAGAAGTTAGTTGTTCTACTTGAGAGGGATGAAAGACACTCGAGAGTTGAGAACATGATGGAAAATTCCTCAAATTCATGTTTAAGTCCTACTACTGAGAACATAGAATTATAGGTAATTTTGGTGGGAGTGTAGCTGGCCAGCTAAGACCTGTCCTAGGTTGCTAACATAGCTTATATTTTATACAGCTAGACCTGCCAATAACCTTAATACAGTTCCTATGTTTGTGTGTTAAAGACAAAAGCAGAGTTATTTACAGTGACTTCATGTTGGGATGTCATATAATAGTTATATTTTGTGTCCACAGAAGCAGAAAAAGATAATTTGCCTTTAAGAGTCGTTATATAATGTAAGGTAAGCTCAATGACACAGAAGACACACTAGAAAGCATAGAGTTAAACTGTTGTTGCTAAGCAGAAGTCTTGACCAATCCTAGCTAGCCTCACACAGCCTAGAAGTTTTGACCAATCATAGCCAGCCTCACACACAGCTTGTGTGGGGAAAATCTCCTAGCAGGAGCTGCTGGAATCATTATTCACCAGAGAGAGGAGCTGAACAGACACACACTCTACTAAGAGCTGTGTTTTATTGAAGCAAGAGGCCAAAATAGGTATTTAAAACGGTTATATAATGGTCCTACTGTTAATATAGTGATTAGAACTGTATACTGAACTGGTTATATGTATGTTTACTTACAGTTCCACCAAACCACAAATTCAAATTCCATATTGCAATCCAAATTGCATACAAATGCGAACTGCTCATACCAGATCATAAGCAAGTGTACAGATACTCAAGAGAGAAATATATCCACCAGTTTATGATGAATGACAAGATTAAACAGTTTAACCACCATCTTATGCATACCACCATTTTGTGATATCTTTTCAACATGTGTTATGTACATGGACTATCTGCTGCGAAGGTGGCAGTGTTATATGAAGAAAAGTTGAAGTTAATAAAGAAGTTATTTTAAGCATTTGTGGTGCTCTTTAACCACCTCCCGACCGCCTAACGCACCGATGCGTCCGGGAGGTGGTTGATTTATTCCTCCTGGACGCATCGGCGCGTCATCTCGCGAGACGCGAGATTTCCTGTGAATGCGCGCACACAGGCGCGCGCGCTCACAGGAACGGAAGGTAAGCGAGTGGATCTCCAGCCTGCCAGCGGCGATCGTTCGCTGGCAGGCTGGAGATGTGATTTTTTTAACCCCTAACAGGTATATTAGACGCTGTTTTGATAACAGCGTCTAATATACCTGCTACCTAGTCCTATGGTGGTCCCTTTTGTTTGAATCGACCACCAGAGGACACAGGCAGCTCAGTAAAGTCGCACCAAACACCACACTACACTACACCCCCCCGTCACTTATTAACCCCTTATGAACCCCTGATCACCCATGATCACCCCATATAAACTCCCTGATCACCCCCCTGTCATTGATCACCCCCCTGTCATTGATCACCCCCCTGTCAGGCTCCGTTCAGACGTCCGTATGATTTTTACGGATCCACGGATACATGGATCGGATCCGCAAAACACATGCGGACGTCTGAATGGAGCCTTACAGGAGGGTGATCAATGACAGGCGGGTGATCACCCATATAGATTCCCTGATCACCCCCTGTCATTGATCACCCCCCTGTCATTGATCACCCCCCTGTAAGGCTCCATTCAGACGTCCGTATGATTTTTACGGATCCATGGATACATGGATCGGATCCGCAAAACACATGCGGACGTCTGAATGGAGCCTTACAGGGGGGTGATCAATGACAGGCGGGTGATCACCCATATACACTCCCTGATCACCCCCCTGTCATTGATCACCCCCCTGTCATTGATCACCCCCCTGTAGGGCTCCATTCAGACGTCCGCATGTGTTTTGGTATCCATGGATCCGTAAAAATCATACAGACGTCTGAATGGAGCCTTACAGGGGGGTGATCAATGACAGGGGGGTGGTCACCCATATACACTCCCTGATCACCCCCTGTCATTGATCACCCCCCTGTAAGGCTCCATTCAGACATCCGCATGTGTTTTGCGGATCCGATCCATGTATCCATGGATCCGTAAAAATCATGCGGACGTCTGAATGGAGCCTTACAGGGGGTGATCAATGACAGAGGGGTGATCACCCATATACACTCCCTAATCACCCCCTGTCATTGATCACCCCCCTGTAAGGCTCCATTCAGACGTCCGCATGTGTTTTGCGGATCCGATCCATGTATCCATGGATCCGTAAAAATCATACGGACGTCTGAATGGAGCCTTAAAGGGGGGGGTGATCAGTGACAGGGGGGTGATCACCCTGATCACCCCCTGTCATTGATCACCCCCCTGTAAGGCTCCATTCAGACGTCCGCATGTGTTTTGCGGATCCGATCCATGTATCCATGGATCCGTAAAAATCATGCGGACATCTGAATGGAGCCTTACAGGGGGTGATCAATGACAGAGGGGTGATCACCCATATACACTCCCTGATCACCCCCTGTCATTGATCACCCCCCTGTAAGGCTCCATTCAGACGTCCGCATGTGTTTTGCGGATCCGATCCATGTATCCATGGATCCGTAAAAATCATACGGACGTCTGAATGGAGCCTTACAGGGGGGGTGATCAGTGACAGGGGGGTGATCACCCTGATCACCCCCTGTTATTGATCACCCCCCTGTAAGGCTCCATTCAGACGTCCGCATGTGTTTTGCGGATCCGATCCATGTATCCATGAATCCGTAAAAATCATGCGGACGTCTGAATGGAGCCTTACAGGGGGTGATCAATGACAGAGGGGTGATCACCCATATACACTCCCTGATCACCCCCTGTCATTGATCACCCCCCTGTAAGGCTCCATTCAGACGTCCGCATGTGTTTTGCGGATCCGATCCATGGATCCGTAAAAATCATACGGACGTCTGAATGGAGCCTTACCAGGGGGGTGATCAATGACAGGGGGTGATCAGGGAGTCTATATGGGTGATCATCCCCCTGTCATTGATTACCCCCCTGTCATTGATCACCCCCCTGTCATTGATCACCCCCCCTGTAAGGCTCCATTCAGACATTTTTTTGGCCCAAGTTAGCGGAAATTTTTTGTGTTTTTGTTTTTGTTTTTTCTTACTAAGTCTCATATTCCACTAACTTGTGTCAAAAAATAAAATCTCACATGAACTCGCCATACCCCTCACGGAATCCAAATGCGTAAACATTTTTAGACCTTTATATTCCAGACTTCTTCTCACGCTTTAGGGCCCCTAAAAAGCCAGGGCAGTATAAATACCCCACATGTGACCCCATTTCGGAAAGAAGACACCCCAAGGTATTCCATGAGGGGCATATTGAGTCCATGAAAGATTGAAATTTTTGTCCTAAGTTAGCGGAAAGTGAGACTTTGTGAGAAAAAAACAAAAAAAATCAATTTCCGCTAACTTATGCAAAAAAAAAAAAATTCTATGAACTCGCCAGGCCCCTCATTGAATACCTTGGGGTGTCTTCTTTCCAAAGTGGGGTCACATGTGGGGTATTTATACTGCCCTGGCTTTTTAGGGGCCCGAAAGTGTGAGAAGAAGTCTGGGATCCAAATGTCTAAAAATGCCCTCCTAAAAGGAATTTGGGCACCTTTGCGCATCTAGGCTGCAAAAAAGTGTCACACATCTGGTATCGCCGTACTCAGGAGAAGTTGGGCAATGTGTTTTGGGGTGTCATTTTACATATACCCATGCTGGGTGAGAGAAATATCTTGGTCAAATGCCAACTTTGTATAAAAAAATGGGAAAAGTTGTCTTTTGCCAAGATATTTCTCTCACCCAGCATGGGTATATGTAAAATGACACCCCAAAACACATTCCCCAACTTCTCCTGAGTACGGCGATACCAGATGTGTGACACTTTTTTGCAGCCAAGGTGGGCAAAGGGGCACATATTCCAAAGAGCACCTTTCGGATTTCGCAGGACATTTTTTACAGATTTTGATTGCAAGGTACTTCTTACACATTTGGGCCCCTAAATTGCCAGGGCAGTATAACTACGCCACAAGTGACCCCATTTTGGAAAGAAGACACCCCAAGGTATTCCGTGAGGGGCACGGCGAGTTCCTAGAATTTTTTATTTTTTGTCACAAGTTAGCGGAAAATGATGATTTTTCTTTTTTTTTCTTTTTTCCTTACAAAGTCTCATATTCCACTAACTTGCGACAAAAAAAAAAATTCTAGGAACTCGCCATGCCCCTCACGGAATACCTTGGGGTGTCTTCTTTCCAAAATGGGGTCACTTGTGGCGTAGTTATACTGCCCTGGCAATTTAGGGGCCCAAATGTGTGAGAAGAACTTTGCAATCAAAATGTGTAAAAAATTGCCTGCGAAATCCGAAAGGTGCACTTTGGAATATGTGCCCCTTTGCCCACCTTGGCTGCAAAAAAGTGTCACACATCTGGTATCGCCGTACTCAGGAGAAGTTGGGGAATGTGTTTTGGGGTGTCATTTTACATATACCCATGCTGGGTGAGAAAAATATCTTGGTCAAATGCCAACTTTGTATAAAAAAATGGGAAAAGTTGTCTTTTGCCAAGATATTTCTCTTACCCAGCATGGGTATATGTAAAATGACACCCCAAAACACATTCCCCAACTTCTCCTGAGTACGGCGATACCAGATGTGTCACACTTTTTTGCAGCCTAGGTGGGCAAAGGGGCACATATTCCAAAGTGCACCTTTCGGATTTCACCGGTCATTTTTTACACATTTTGATTGCAAAGTTCTTCTCACACATTTGGGCCCCTAAATTGCCAGGGCAGTATAACTACCCCACAAGTGACCCCATTTTGGAAAGAAGACACCCCAAGGTATTCCGTGAGGGGCATGGCGAGTTCCTAGAATTTTTTATTTTTTGTCGCAAGTTAGTGGAATATGAGACTTTGTAAGAAAAAAATAAAAATAAAAAATCATCATCATTTTCCGCTAACTTGTGACAAAAAATAAAAAGTTCTATGAACTCACTATGCCCATCAGCGAATACCTTAGGGTGTCTACTTTCCGAAATGGGGTCATTTGTGGGGTGTTTCTACTGTCTGGGCATTGTAGAACCTCAGGAAACATGACAGGTGCTCAGAAAGTCAGAGCTGCTTCAAAAAGCGGAAATTCACATTTTTGTACCATAGTTTGTAAACGCTATAACTTTTACCCAAACCATTTTTTTTTTGCCCAAACATTTTTTTTTATCAAAGACATGTAGAACTATAAATTTAGCGAAAAATTTATATATGGATGTCGTTTTTTTTGCAAAATTTTACAGCTGAAAGTGAAAACTGTCATTTTTTTGCAAAAAAATCGTTACATTTCGATTAATAACAAAAAAAGTAAAAATGTCAGCAGCAATAAAATACCACCAAATGAAAGCTCTATTAGTGAGAAGAAAAGGAGGTAAAATTCATTTGGGTGGTAAGTTGCATGACCGAGCGATAAACGGTGAAAGTAGTGTAGTGCCGAAGTGTAAAAAGTGCTCTGGTCATGAAGGGGGTTTCAGCTAGCGGGGCTGAAGTGGTTAAACCTACTGTTTCCATAGAACGGCGCTAGAGGAATTACAGAGTAATAGACAGTCTGGTTAGACTAAAAAGTCAGAGATATCAAAATTCTTCTAATGCCACAGTGCAAAAGGCACTTCATAGTGCTGCGCCTGCCACATCTGCACCTCAGGCTTTGTAAACATCGTGGCTTATGACTCCAACCCAAAGGCCCAAGATCACCTCCAGGTTAATCTCTGTGTTTCTCTGCTCCATCTCAGTAGCCCAGTCCAACGGACCCGTTCCAGCACACAATGTAAGTCAATGGGGACGGAACGGTTTTCTATGACACAATCTGGCACAACCGAAAACGGATCCATCCTCCATTGACTTTCAATGGTGTTCAAGAGGGATCCGTTTCGGCTATGTTAAAGATAATACAAACGGATCCACACCAAACATGAGAGTGAAAGTAGCCAAAGGAAATGCCTTCTAATTTTCCAAATAGAAGAATTGATTGTAGAGGCCATGGATTGTTCAGGCAGTTCATATCACAGAGAATGATCATATTGCTGAGAATGGTCATGGGTGGAGCTATGCAAATTTCTATTTGGCTTTGCTGGTACTCCTTTGGAGGGAATGTTCCTCACACAAACAAATATCACTCATTGCTGCTGCTGTTGAGTGCAGGGCCAATCCCTGGGCGTCAGAGCGACCAATCTCTGATCACTTCTAAGCCTACTCAATGCCAATGTGGGTCTGCAGCTTGACTCTCTGCTTCCCAACCAGGAAAAGATCTAGGACACCACCACTGCCACGGAAGACTTACACAAGGGTCTAATTTTGACCTTTGCTAAGGAAGCTGGAGAAATCTACATAGCTCCACCCATTTGTACAGCTAATTAGAGAAATCTGCATAGCTTCATCAACCCAAATCTACTTGAAAGACCATGATTTCTGTGGATTAGCATGAAGGACTGCGTTGTGTCAGACATTGTTGTGTGATCAGGGAATACTGTATAATAAGACAATCCTTGTCTTGGCTTGATACTTCTAGGTCCTAATCAACTTTTAAGGATGTTCCTTAACCTAGTAAGAACATTCCTTTGAAGAACACTAAGGAACATTGCTTAGAAATACCAAGAACTTTATGAAGAATTTCCTCCAAGAAGCTTCTCTCATCAAATAAAAAGTCTGTGCTGTGTGTTGTCTCCATGATATAAATGGTGATTGGGGGAGAAGAGGTCGAAGGAGCTAAACTCTGTGTCTTTAGAAGTTTAGCTCTTTTGCTATTTGTTTAAAAGCTTTTTAGCAACTGCTTGTGGAAGAATAGAAAAATGCACATATTGACAATATTGTGACTTATTGTTGATCATCTTTTTGTAGGTAGGCTGATTTCTTCTTGTATGTTTGGAGAATGATAGATGTTTTCTATGGGGCTACAGGTTCAGAGTTTGGTGGGTTTTTATTCTCTATTTTACAGCAGCTCTATAGCATAGTGGGTGTCCACTGTGGAGCTACAGGTTCAGGACTCAGTGGGTGTTCCCTGTGTATTCTGTATTTCAAGACTTTAATCCGGACGCTTCTCGGCCTTTTGGTTAAGATCGAGCGTAGTATCTGTTTTTAGATTCAGAGCCATGCTAGGATGTAGAGCAGAGAACTGCATAGCAAGCCTAGGATGTATGGCTTGGGTTTCAAGGTTCTATCGCTATGTGACCATGGCCTCTGTTGGATCTAAGCCAGGGGCTGAGATGTTTGAAAGCCCGAGGTGCAGAAGTGCCCCAGGAGTGGTGACCCTGGGGTGCCTGAACTCACTGGGGGTGGGAGCCCACTGAGTGATGGCACATTTGCACGCACTTCACTTTCTCACATTTTGAGCGCATAGTCGCACACACCTCTCTTTGCTCGGCTTCGGTCTAGAAAAGATGAGGAATTTTTATAATTCCGGTCAAATGTCTGGGCCGTAATGGCACACATTCACTTATTTTTTGTTACTGTGTGTTCAATTTCGACGTTTGTTTTGTCACTAGGATCTCTTGGGTATGGCTTGCAGTACTCTGCAGATTCAGAAAATATCCCGAAAAGATGTTCAACCAGTTTCATGTCAAGAATGAAGATAGAGACTTCCTGAGGTTTCTACGGTCGGAGGACGGAGATACAGATTCAAAGCCAGCAGAATACAGAATGAAAGTACACTTGTTTGGAGCAGCATCATCTCCAGGTTACGCCAATTATGGTATGAAGTACCTGGCCAATCAGAATGAAAAGGTTTGCCCATCAGCAGCAAATTTTCTTAAGAAAAACTTTTATGTAGATGATGGTCTCATAAGTCTAGAGTCCACAGAATCTGCAATCAAACTAGTGAAAGAAAGCCAAGAGTTATGCGCAAGAGGAAACCTGCGCGCCTACATAAATTCATCTTAAACAACAGAGAGGTACTGGAATCCATCAGTGACTCTGAACGTGCATCAATAATGAAGAATGTAGATTTCAATTATGATCATCTTCCAGTTCAGAACAAACTTGGATTGGGAAGGAATGTAGAGAATAACAAGTTCATCTTTGAAGTATCTATTGAAGAGAAAGTTGCAACTAGACGTACCATTCTTTCCGCAGCGGCTTCTATATATAATCTATTAGGATTCTTGGCCCCAGTGATCCTCAAAGCAAGATAAATACTGCAAGAATTATGGAGACAGAAGTTGGGATGGGATAAAGCCATACCTGAAAATTTGACGCCAAGGTGGGAGAGACAAATAGGAGACTCAAAACTTGACAAAAAAGGAAAACGTCTCACTACTCCACTCAAGTTGGAACGTCCTATACAGAAGTTAGTTGTTCTACTTGAGAGTGATGAAAGACACTCGAGAGTTGAGAACATGATGGAAAATTCCTCAAATTCATGTTTGAGTCCTACTACTAAGAACATAGAATTATAGGTAATTTTGGTGGGAGTGTAGCTGGCCAGCTAAGACCTGTCCTAGGTTGCTAACATAGCTTATATTTTATACAGCTAGACCTGCCAATAACCTTAATACAGTTCCTATGTTTGTGTGTTAAAGACAAAAGCAGAGTTATTTACAGTGACTTCTGGTTGGGATGTCATATAATAGTTATATTTTGTGTCCACAGAAGCAGAAAAAGATAATTTGCCTTTAAGAGTCGTTATATAATGTAAGGTAAGCTCAATGACACAGAAGACACAACAGAAAGCATAGAGTTAAACTGTTGTTGCTAAGCAGGAGTCTTGACCAATCCTAGCTAGCCTCACACAGCCTAGAAGTTTTGACCAATCATAGCCAGCCTCACACACAGCTTGTGTGGGGAAAATCCCCTAGCAGGAGCTGCTGGAATCATTATTCACCAGAGAGAGGAGCTGAACAGACACACACTCTACTAAGAGCTGTGTTTTATTGAAGCAAGAGGCCAAAATAGGTATTTAAAATGGTTATATAATGGTCCTACTGTTAATATAGTGATTAGAACTGTATACTGAACTGGTTATATGTATGTTTACTTACAGTTCCACCAAACCACAAATTCAAATTCCATATTGCAATCCAAATTGCATACAAATGCGAACTGCTCATACCAGATCATAAGCAAGTGTATAGAGCAAACTGCAAACCAAGTAGAGCATGTGAAATATTAGTTAGACCTCAGATATACCTCTCAGAGAGATCATAAGTTGCTTAAATAACTTAAAGTGAGAGTACAGATACTCAAGAGAGAAATATATCCACCAGTTTATGATGAATGACAAGATTAAACAGTTGAACCACCATCTTATGCATACCACCATTTTGTGATATCTTTTCAACATGTGTTATGTACATGGACTATCTGCTGCGAAGGCGGCAGTGTTATATGAAGAAAAGTTGAAGTTAATAAAGAAGTTATTTCAAGCATTTGGTGTGCTCTTTAAACCTACTGTTTCCATAGAACGGCGCTAGAGGAATTACAGAGTAATAGACAGTCTGGTTAGACTAAAAAGTCAGAGATATCAAAATTCTTCTAATGCCACAGTGCAAAAGGCACTTCATAGTGCTGCGCCCAGGGCTGCCATCAGAAATTTTGGGGCCCCTTACACTGCTCAAGGCCTGGGCCCCCCCTCCTACCCTTTAGAATCGGTCCTGACTCCACCTCCCCTCCACCCCCAAGGACCTACCCCTAATTTCATTATTTTTTTACAACTACAAAGACAGTAAAAAATGATAATCAGCGATTTCAGTAAGGAATTAATTTTTGACCAAATAATATGAAGCCGCTACCACGACAAGGTCGACTCTTTTAAGCAGGACCCTCCACTAACACTAACTACACTACCTGTTCTAATCTGCCCTAGCAATCTTCCCCTGGCACATTTAAGAAAAAACACACCTTAAAAGCACAAGGTTTACTGTTACAGTGTTATGGGGGGATCTGTGGGTGACACTGTTATGGGGGATCTGTGGGTGACACTGTTATGGGGGGATCTGTGGATGACGCACTGTTATGGGGGGAATCTGTGGATGACTTACTGTTATGGGGGGATCTGTGGGTGACTTACTGTTATGGAGGGGATCTGTGGATGACTTACTGTTATGGGGGGATCTGTGGGTGACACTGTTATGGGGGATCTGTGGAGGACTTACTGTTATGGGGGGAATCTGTGGATGACTTACTGTTATGGGGGGAATCTGTGGATGACTTACTGTTATGGGGGGATCTGTGGGTGACACTGTTATGGGGGATCTGTGGATGACACACTGTTATGGGGGAATCTGTGGATGACTTACTGTTATGGGGGGAATCTGTGGATGACTTACTGTTATGGGGGGAATCTGTGGATGACTTACTGTTATGGGGGATCTGTGGATGACGCACTGTTATGGGGGGAATCTGTGGAGGACTTACTGTTATGGGGGGAATCTGTGGATGACACACTGTTATGGGGGGAATCTGTGGATGACACACTGTTATGGGGGAATCTGTGGATGACTTACTGTTATGGGGGGAATCTGTGGATGACACACTGTTATGGGGGGATCTGTGGATGACGCACTGTTATGGGGGGAATCTGTGGAGGACTTACTGTTATGGGGGGAATCTGTGGATGACACACTGTTATGGGGGGAATCTGTGGAGGACACACTGTTATGGGGGATCTGTGGATGACACACTGTTATGGGGGAATCTGTGGATGACGCACTGTTATGGGGGGGATCTGTGGATGACACACTGTTATGGGGGGATCTGTGCATGACACACTGTTATGGGGGGATCTGTGGATGACTTACTGTTATGGGGGGAATCTGTGGATGACATACTGTTATGGCGGGAATCTGTGGATGACACACTGTTATGGGGGATCTGTGGATGACACACTGTTATGGGGGGATCTGTGGATGACTTACTGTTATGGGGGGAATCTGTGGATGACATACTGTTATGGGGGGAATCTGTGGATGACACACTGTTATGGGGGATCTGTGGAGGACACACTGTTATGGGGGAATCTGTGGATGACGAACAATGTTATGGGGGGATCTGTGGATGACGCACTGTTATGGGGGGGATCTGTGGATGACGCACTGTTATGGGGGGGATCTGTGGATGACGCACTGTTATGGGGAATCTGTGGATGACACACTGTTATGGGGGAATCTGTGGATGACACACTGTTATGGGGGGAATCTGTGAATGACACACTGTTATGGGGGGAATCTGTGGATGACACACTGTTATGGGGGATCTGTGGATGACGAACACTGTTATGGGGGATCTGTGGATGACACTGTTATGGAGGATCTGTGGATGACACTGTTATGGGGGATCTGTGGATGACACTGTTATGGGGGATCTGTGGATGACGAACACTGTTATGGGGGATCTGTTGATGACGAACACAGTTATGGGGGATCTGTGGATGACGAAGACTGTTATGGGGGATCTGTGGATGACACACTGTTATGGGGGATCTGTGGATGACACACTGTTATGGGGGATCTGTGGATGACACTGTTATGGGGGATCTGTGGATGACGAACACAGTTATGGGGGATCTGTGGATGACGAAGACTGTTATGGGGGATCTGTGGATGACGCACTGTTATGGGGGATCTGTGGATGACACTGTTATGGGGATCTGTGGATGACACTTTTATGGGGGATCTGTGGATGACACTTTTATGGGGGATCTGTGGATGACACTTTTATGGGGGATCTGTGGATGACACTTTTATGGGGGATCTGTGGATGACACTGTTATGGGGGATCTGTGGATGACACTTTTATGGGGGATCTGTGGATGACACTCAACCACTCTCAAACCCAACTGGTCAAACTTGTTAAATGGATCCCAAACACAATATGCACAATAACACCCCCCACCCTCTCCAACACTTAATTGACCCCTTCATGGCCTAAACATTTTTTTCAAAGCAGAACACAAAGCTAAATAGGGCTGGGTGGGCTGGCAAGGGAGGGGTTAATAACAATAAGTGATGGAGGATCCTGGCCCTGTGGGATAATCCAGAAAACAGCTTTGCATTTTACCCCCAAGCAAAGACCCCACAACATAGAGCTGCCGAGCCAAGTAGACAACATAAGGGTCAATATAAAAATAAATAATTTGGAGCCTTTGAAATCGCTCAGCTCAGTATGCGGCACAGGCGACTGTCACACTGCCGTTTCTGGGTCCGCCTGTGAGATCCAATGCATTCAGAATGAATAAGGATCCGCTCAGAATGCATCCGTTTGGCTCTGTTCCGCCTCCATTCTGCTATGGAGGTGGACACCAAAACGCTGCTTGCAGCAGGCAGGCAGGCTGCGGCGCGCTAATCTGAAGGCGGCGTCATGGCATGAGCCGGCAGCAGGCAGCGTCTGATGTCACCTGCCGCTGCGCAGCTACATTCCTCTGCGCAGCGGCTCAGAGCCTTTTAAAGGGGAATGCAGCCGGAGCCGGTATACCAGGTATAATACGGGAATCAGCGGAGCGGGGGGGGGGGGGGGGTCGGGCAAGAGATTGGAAGTTCGGATCTTTCAGATCAATTGGTTCATTTAAATCAGCTCATTCAAATGAACTGATTCATGAATCGGATCTTCGGTTCACTTGCTGAGTCTACTGACTGAAGAGCTTAGGTGGTGCGCATGCGCGGATGCTTAGATTCACTTGCTGAGTCTACTGACTGAAGAGCTTAGGTGGTGCGCATGCGCGGATGCTTGGATTCACTTGCTGAGTCTACTGACTGAAGAGCTTAGGTGGTGCGCATGCGCGGATGCTTGGATTCACTTGCTGACTCGCTGAGTCGGCTCTTGGTACATTGTCTGAGCTCTGACTGAGTGAGTCAGGAATGAAGGGAAGCGGACAGGAGCCGTGTGCTGGGCATTGTCACCCACAGTGCCAGCAGTCTGACAGCAGGACAACCAAGTGAATGCACAGGGAACACTGTATGTGATAAGGTGATAACAGTAACACTGGCTGATAATAAAATAGTCCCCACAGTCCACACAGACATCACTCAGGAAAATAACTAGTGTGCAATTTGTGCACGATTTTCTAATAAACCTGAAGAGAGATTGTCACCCTGTCGGATCCGTCCTGCTGCCGCTCCGTCCCTTTTGACTATAATGGGGATGGGGGTGGAGCTCCGGCGCAGTATGGCAGTTCGCGGTGAGAGGCCGCCGGACTAAAAAGTTGGACATGCAGTACTTTTAGTCCGGCAGCCTTTCGCCATGCACTGCCGTGCTGCTCCGGAGCTCCACCCCCGTCCCCATTATAGTCAATGGGGACGGAGCGGCGGTCCGGTGAAATAACGGCAGGACGGATCCGACAGGGTGAACAGCCTGTCGGATCCGTCCTGCCGCTAGTGTGAAAGTAGCCTTACAATCTCAAGGCTTCTGAGCAACAGATCGCGTGGTCTTCAGTCATCTGTCACTTCTCTTATCTCTCTGCTCCTGTCCCTTAACCTCATCACTGCTGCAACAAAAGCATCAGCCTCAGTGTAAACTGTTCTAGTGACTCACGGTTCTTTTAACTCAAAGAATCGAATGAGTCTCTAACTAAGTCTGATCTTTAGATTCTTTTAACCTGAGACTCATTCGATTCTTTCTTAGACTCCCTCCTGTACTTGTGTCAGTGACTCAGACTCAGAGCTGCTAGTGCTTGCCTTGCCTCAGCTCTGATTGGTTGATGGGCGGGGAGGGGAGGGGCTGGCAGAAGCAGCTTCCACTCTAGGATCAGATTACACTCCTCCCTGTACTTGTGTCAGTGACTCAGAGCTGCTAGTGCTTGCATTGCCTCAGCTCTGATTGGTTGGTGGGCGGGGAGGGGAGGGGCTTGCAGAAGCAGCTTCCACTCTAGGATCAGATTACACTCCTCCCGAGTCCCTCCCCTCCCTGCTGCCAGCGGCTCTGCTATTGTGTGCTGTGTGACTCACTGACTCAGCTCTGATTGGTTGGTGGGCGGGGAGGGGAGGGGCTGGCAGAAGCAGCTTCCACTCTAGGATCAGATTACACTCCTCCCGAGTCCCTCCCCTCCCTGCTGCCAGCGGCTCTGCTATTGTGTGCTGTGTGACTCACTGACTCAGCTCTGATTGGTTGGTGGGCGGGGAGGGGAGGGGCTGGCAGAAGCAGCTTCCACTCTAGGATCAGATTACACTCCTCCCGAGCCCCTCCCCTCCCTGCTGCCAGCAGCTCTGCTATTGTGTGCTAGGTCAGACTGAGGAGCTGTTTCACTCGGATCGGCTCAGTCAGAGGAATCGACTCCTCCGGTTCAGTGAACTGAATCGATTCAAATGAACGATTCGTTGATGAACCAGACATCACTAAAGGAATAATTAATTGCCCCCCTCTAGCGATGCAATAAAGTTCAACTCAAGTCACTGACAAATGGGAGGGGAAAAAAAATAAAAAATTAAAAAACACATTTTTATTTTATTTTTTTTATTGGAACTGGCTGGGCCCCCCCCAGGGTCAGGGCCCCTTACTGGGGTATTGGCTGTACCCCCCTGATGGCGGCCCTGGCTGCGCCTGCCACATCTGCACCTCAGGCTTTGTAAACATCGTGGCTTATGACTCCAACCCAAAGGCCCAAGATCACCTCCAGGTTAATCTCTGTGTTTCTCTGCTCCATCTCAATAGCCCAGTCCAACGGACCCGTTCCAGCACACAATGTAAGTCAATGGGGACGGAACGGTCTTCTATGACACAATCTGGCAAAAACCGAAAACGGATCCGTCCTCCGTTGACTTTCAATGGTGTTCAAGAGGGATCCGTTTCGGCTATGTTAAAGATAATACAAACGGATCCGCACCAAACATGAGAGTGAAAGTAGCCAAAGGAAATGCCTTCTAATTTTCCAAATAGAAGAATTGATTGTAGAGGCCATGGATTGTTCAGGCAGTTCACATCACAGAGAATGATCATATTGCTGAGAATGGTCATGGGTGGAGCTATGCAAATTTCTATTTGGCTTTGCTGGTACTCCTTTGGAGGGAATGTTCCTCACACAAACAAATATCACTCATTGCTGCTGCTGTTGAGTGCAGGGCCGATCCCTGGGCGTCAGAGCGACCAATCTCTGATCACTTCTAAGCCTACTCAATGCCAATGTGGGTCTGCAGCTTGACTCTCTGCTTCCCAACCAGGAAAAGATCTAGGACACCACCACTGCCACGGAAGACTTACACAAGGGTCTAATTTTGACCTTTGCTAAGGAAGCTGGAGAAATCTACATAGCTCCACCCATTTGTACAGCTAATTAGAGAAATCTGCATAGCTTCATCAACCCAAATCTACTTGAAAGACCATGATTTCTGTGGATTAGCATGAAGGACTGCGTTGTGTCAGACATTGTTGTGTGATCAGGGAATACTGTATAATAAGACAATCCTTGTCTTGGCCTGATACTTCTAGGTCCTAATCAACTTTTAAGGATGTTCCTTAACCTAGTAAGAACATTCCTTTGAAGAACACTGAGGAACATTGCTTAGAAATACCAAGAACTCTATGAAGAATTTCCTCCAAGAAGCTTCTCTCATCAAATAAAAAGTCTGTGTTGTGTGTCGTCTCCATGATATAAATGGTGATTGGGGGAGAAGAGGTCGGAGGAGCTAAACTCTGTGTCTTTAGAAGTTTAGCTCTTTTGCTATTTGTTTAAAAGCTTTTTAGCAACTGCTGAAAAGCCCCAGAAGCTTGTGGAAGAATAGAAAAATGCACATATTGACAATATTGTGACTTATTGTTGATCATCTTTTTGTAGTTAGGCTGATTTCTTCTTGTATGTTTGGAGAATGATAGATGTTTTCTATGGGGCTACAGGTTTAGAGTTTGGTGGGTTTTTATTCTCTATTTTACAGCAGCTCTATAGCATAGTGGGTGTCTACTGTGGAGCTGCAGGTTCAGGACTCAGTGGGTGTTCCCTGTGTATTCTGTATTTCAAGACTTTAATCCGTACGCTTCTCGGCCTTTTGGTTAAGATCGAGCGTAGTATCTGTTTTTAGATTCAGAGCCGTGCTAGGATGTAGAGCAGAGAACAGCATAGCAAGCCTAGGATGTATGGCTTGGGTTTCAAGGTTCTATCGCTAGGTGACCAAGGCCTCTGTTGGATCTAAGCCAGGGGCTGAGATGTTTGAAAGCCCGAGGTGCAGAAGTGCCCCAGGAGTGGTGACCCTGGGGTGCCTGAACTCACTGGGGGTGGGAGCCCACTGAGTGATGGCACATTTGCACGCACTTCACTTTCTCACATTTTGAGCGCACAGTCGCACACACCTCTCTTTGCTCGACTTCGGTCTAGAAAAGATGAGGAATTTTTATAATTCCGGTCAAATGTCTGGGCCGTAATGGCACACATTCACTTATTTTTTGTTACTGTGTGTTCAATTTCCACGTTTGTTTTGTCACTAGGATCTCTTGGGTACGGCTTGCAGTACTCTGTAGATTCAGAAAATATCCCGAAAAGATGTTCAACCAGTTTCATGTCAAGAATGAAGATAGAGACTTCCTGAGGTTTCTACGGTCGGAGGACGGAGATACAGATTCAGAGCCAGCAGAATACAGAATGAAAGTACACTTGTTTGGAGCAGCATCATCTCCAGGTTACGCCAATTATGGTATGAAGTACCTGGCCAATCAGAATGAAAAGGTTTGCCCATCAGCAGCAAATTTTCTTAAGAAAAACTTTTATGTAGATGATGGTCTCATAAGTCTAGAGTCCACAGAATCTGCAATCAAACTAGTGAAAGAAAGCCAAGAGTTATGCGCAAGAGGAAACCTGCGCGCCTACATAAATTCATCTCAAACAACAGAGAGGTACTGGAATCCATCAGTGACTCTGAACGTGCATCAATAATGAAGAATGTAGATTTCAATTATGATCATCTTCCAGTTCAGAACAAACTTGGATTGGGAAGGAATGTAGAGAATAACAAGTTCATCTTTGAAGTATCTATTGAAGAGAAAGTTGCAACTAGACGTACCATTCTTTCCGCAGCGGCTTCTATATATAATCTATTAGGATTCTTGGCCCCAGTGATCCTCAAAGCAAGATGAATACTGCAAGAATTATGGAGACAGAAGTTAGGATGGGATAAAGCCATACCTGAAAATTTGACGCCAAGGTGGGAGAGACAAATAGGAGACTCAAAACTTGACAAAAAAGGAAAACGTCTCACTACTCCACTCAAGTTGGAACGTCCTATACAGAAGTTAGTTGTTCTACTTGAGAGTGATGAAAGACACTCGAGAGTTGAGAACATGATGGAAAATTCCTCAAATTCATGTTTGAGTCCTACTACTGAGAACATAGAATTATAGGTAATTTTGGTGGGAGTGTAGCTGGCCAGCTAAGACCTGTCCTAGGTTGCTAACATAGCTTATATTTTATACAGCTAGACCTGCCAATAACCTTAATACAGTTCCTATGTTTGTGTGTTAAAGACAAAAGCAGAGTTATTTACAGTGACTTCATGTTGGGATGTCATATAATAGTTATATTTTGTGTCCACAGAAGCAGAAAAAGATAATTTGCCTTTAAGAGTCGTTATATAATGTAAGGTAAGCTCAATGACACAGAAGACACAACAGAAAGCATAGAGTTAAACTGTTGTTGCTAAGCAGGAGTCTTGACCAATCCTAGCTAGCCTCACACAGCCTAAAAGTTTTGACCAATCATAGCCAGCCTCACACACAGCTTGTGTGGGGAAAATCCCCTAGCAGGAGCTGCTGGAATCATTATTCACCAGAGAGAGGAGCTGAACAGACACACACTCTACTAAGAGCTGTGTTTTATTGAAGCAAGAGGCCAAAATAGGTATTTAAAACGGTTATATAATGGTCCTACTGTTAATATAGTGATTAGAACTGTATACTGAACTGGTTATATGTATGTTTACTTACAGTTCCACCAAACCACAAATTCAAATTCCATATTGCAATCCAAATTGCATACAAATGCGAACTGCTCATACCAGATCATAAGCAAGTGTATGGAGCAAACTGCAAACCAAGTAGAGCATGTGAAATATTAGTTAGACCTCAGATATACCTCTCAGAGAGATCATAAGGTGCTTAAATAACTTAAAGTGAGAGTACAGATACTCAAGAGAGAAATATATCCACCAGTTTATGATGAATGACAAGATTAAACAGTTGAACCACCATCTTATGCATACCACCATTTTGTGATATCTTTTCAACATGTGTTATGTACATGGACTATCTGCTGCGAAGGCGGCAGTGTTATATGAAGAAAAGTTGAAGTTAATAAAGAAGTTATTTCAAGCATTTGGTGTGCTCTTTAAACCTACTGTTTCCATAGAACGGCGCTAGAGGAATTACAGAGTAATAGACAGTCTGGTTAGACTAAAAAGTCAGAGATATCAAAATTCTTCTAATGCCACAGTGCAAAAGGCACTTCATAGTGCTGCGCCTGCCACATCTGCACCTCAGGCTTTGTAAACATCGTGGCTTATGACTCCAACCCAAAGGCCCAAGATCACCTCCAGGTTAATCTCTGTGTTTCTCTGCTCCATCTCAGTAGCCCAGTCCAACGGACCCGTTCCAGCACACAATGTAAGTCAATGGGGACGGAACGGTCTTCTATGACACAATCTGGCACAACCGAAAACGGATCCGTCCTCCGTTGACTTTCAATGGTGTTCAAGAGGGATCCGTTTCGGCTATGTTAAAGATAATACAAACGGATCCGCACCAAACATGAGAGTGAAAGTAGCCAAAGGAAATGCCTTCTAATTTTCCAAATAGAAGAATTGATTGTAGAGGCCATGGATTGTTCAGGCAGTTCATATCACAGAGAATGATCATATTGCTGAGAATGGTCATGGGTGGAGCTATGCAAATTTCTATTTGGCTTTGCTGGTACTCCTTTGGAGGGAATGTTCCTCACACAAACAAATATCACTCATTGCTGCTGCTGTTGAGTGCAGGGCCGATCCCTGGGCGTCAGAGCGACCAATCTCTGATCACTTCTAAGCCTACTCAATGCCAATGTGGGTCTGCAGCTGGACTCTCTGCTTCCCAACCAGGAAAAGATCTAGGACACCACCACTGCCACGGAAGACTTACACAAGGGTCTAATTTTGACCTTTGCTAAGGAAGCTGGAGAAATCTACATAGCTCCACCCATTTGTACAGCTAATTAGAGAAATCTGCATAGCTTCATCAACCCAAATCTACTTGAAAGACCATGATTTCTGTGGATTAGCATGAAGGACTGCGTTGTGTCAGACATTGTTGTGTGATCAGGGAATACTGTATAATAAGACAATCCTTGTCTTGGCCTGATACTTCTAGGTCCTAATCAACTTTTAAGGATGTTCCTTAACCTAGTAAGAACATTCCTTTGAAGAACACTGAGGAACATTGCTTAGAAATACCAAGAACTTTATGAAGAATTTCCTCCAAGAAGCTTCTCTCATCAAATAAAAAGTCTGTGTTGTGTGTCGTCTCCATGATATAAATGGTGATTGGGGGAGAAGAGGTCGGAGGAGCTAAACTCTGTGTCTTTAGAAGTTTAGCTCTTTTGCTATTTGTTTAAAAGCTTTTTAGCAACTGCTGAAAAGCCCCAGAAGCTTGTGGAAGAATAGAAAAATGCACATGTTGACAATATTGTGACTTATTGTTGATCATCTTTTTGTAGGTAGGCTGATTTCTTCTTGTATGTTTGGAGAATGATAGATGTTTTCTACGGGGCTACAGGTTCAGAGTTTGGTGGGTTTTTATTCTCTATTTTACAGCGGCTCTATAGCATAGTGGGTGTCCACTGTGGAGCTGCAGGTTCAGGACTCAGTGGGTGTTCCCTGTGTATTCTGTATTTCAAGACTTTAATCCGGACGCTTCTCGGCCTTTTGGTTAAGATCGAGCGTAGTATCTGTTTATAGATTCAGAGCCATGCTAGGATGTAGAGCAGAGAACTGCATAGCAAGCCTAGGATGTATGGCTTGGGTTTCAAGGTTCTATCGCTAGGTGACCAAGGCCTCTGTTGGATCTAAGCCAGGGGCTGAGATGTTTGAAAGCCCGAGGTGCAGAAGTGCCCCAGGAGTGGTGACCCTGGGGTGCCTGAACTCACTGGGGGTGGGAGCCCACTGAGTGATGGCACATTTGCACGCACTTCACTTTCTCACATTTTGAGCGCACAGTCGCACACAGCTCTCTTTGCTCGGCTTCGGTCTAGAAAAGATGAGGAATTTTCATAATTCCGGTCAAATGTCTGGGCCGTAATGGCACACATTCACTTATTTTTTCTTACTGTGTGTTCAATTTCCACGTTTGTTTTGTCACTAGGATCTCTTGGGTACGGCTTGCAGTACTCTGTAGATTCAGAAAATATCCCGAAAAGATGTTCAACCAGTTTCATGTCAAGAATGAAGATAGAGACTTCCTGAGGTTTCTACGGTGGGAGGACGGAGATACAGATTCAGAGCCAGCAGAATACAGAATGAAAGTACACTTGTTTGGAGCAGCATCATCTCCAGGTTACGCCAATTATGGTATGAAGTACCTGGCCAATCAGAATGAAAAGGGTTGCCCATCAGCAGCAAATTTTCTGAAGAAAAACTTTTATGTAGATGATGGTCTCATAAGTCTAGAGTCCACAGAATTTGCAATCAAACTAGTGAAAGAAAGCCAAGAGTTATGCGCAAGAGGAAACCTGCGCCTTCATAAATTCATCTTAAACAACAGAGAGGTACTGGAATCCATCAGTGACTCTGAACGTGCATCAATAATGAAGAATGTAGATTCCAATTATGATCATCTTCCAGTTCAGAACAAACTTGGATTGGGAAGGAATGTAGAGAATAACAAGTTCGTCTCTGAAGTATCTATTGAAGAGAAAGTTGCAACTAGACGTACCATTCTTTCCGCAGCGGCTTCGGTATATAATCCATCAGGATTCTTGGCCCCAGTGATCCTCAAAGCAAGATAAATACTGCAAGAATTATGGAGACAGAAGTTAGGATGGGATAAACCCATACCTGAAAATTTGACGCCAAGCTGGGAGAGACAAATAGGAGACTCAAAACTTGACAAAAATGGAAAACGTCTCACTACTCCACTCAAGTTGGAACGTCCTATACAGAAGTTAGTTGTTCTACTTGAGAGTGATGAAAGACACTCGAGAGTTGAGAACATGATGGAAAATTCTTCAAATTCATGTTTAAGTCCTACTACCGAGAACATAGAATTATAGGTAATTTTGGTGGGAGTGTAGCTGGCCAGCTAAGACCTGTCCTAGGTTGCTAACATAGCTTATATTTTATACAGCTAGACCTGCCAATAACCTTAATACAGTTCCTATGTTTGTGTGTTAAAGACAAAAGCAGAGTTATTTACAGTGACTTCTGGTTGGGATGTCATATAATAGTTATATTTTGTGTCCACAGAAGCAGAAAAAGATAATTTGCCTTTAAGAGTCGTTATATAATGTAAAGTAAGCTCAATGACACAGAAGACACAACAGAAAGCATAGAGTTAAACTGTTGTTGCTAAGCAGGAGTCTTAACCAATCCTAGCTAGCCTCACACAGCCTAGAAGTTTTGACCAATCATAGCCAGCCTCACACACAGCTTGTGTGGGGAAAATCCCCTAGCAGGAGCTGCTGGAATCATTATTCCCCAGAGAGAGGAGCTGAACAGACACACACTCTACTAAGAGCTGTGTTTTATTGAAGCAAGAGGCCAAAATAGGTATTTAAAACGGTTATATAACGGTCCTACTGTTAATATAGTGATTAGAACTGTATACTGAACTGGTTATATGTATGTTTACTTACAGTTCCACCAAACCACAAATTCAAATTCCATATTGCAATCCAAATTGCATACAAATGCGAACTGCTCATACCAGATCATAAGCAAGTGTATAGAGCAAACTGCAAACCAAGTAGAGCATGTGAAATATTAGTTAGACCTCAGATATACCTCTCAGAGAGATCATAAGGTGCTTAAATAACTTAAAGTGAGAGTACAGATACTCAAGAGAGAAATATACCCACCAGTTTATGATGAATGATAAGATTGAACAGTTGAACCACCATCTTATGCATACCACCATTTTGTGATATCTTTTCAACACGTGTTATGTACATGGACTATCTGCTGCGGAGGCGGCAGTGTTATATGAAGAAAAGTTGAAGTTAATAAAGAAGTTATTTCAAGCATTTGGTGTGCTCTTTAAACCTACTGTTTCCATAGAACGGCGCTAGAGGAATTACAGAGTAATAGACAGTCTGGTTAGACTAAAAAGTCAGAGATATCAAAATTCTTCTAATGCCACAGTGCAAAAGGCACTTCATAGTGCTGCGCCTGCCACATCTGCACCTCAGGCTTTGTAAACATCGTGGCTTATGACTCCAACCCAAAGGCCCAAGATCACCTCCAGGTTAATCTCTGTGTTTCTCTGCTCCATCTCAGTAGCGCAGTCCAGCCACTAATAAGAACAGGTAATTCACATTGTCTAGGCCACAAAACCAGGAAGCTACGTTATCAGTGACCATGGTAACTAGTGATGTCCGGTTCATGAACGAATCGTTCATTTGAATCGATTCAGTTCAGTGAACCGGAGGAGTCGATTCAGTTGACTGATCCGATCCGTTTGAAACGGCTCAGCTCAGTCATCACACACAGAGTCACAGAGACAATGCATTGCAGAGCAGACTAGAGTAGAGACGCTCACCAGTCACCTCACGCTGGCAGCAGGGAGCCGGAGCCTGAGAGGGAGGGACGGGGAGGAGCGTAACATGATCCTAGAGTGGAAGCTGGCTTCTGCCAGCCCCACCCCTCCCCGCCCACCAACCAACCAACCAACCACCAACCAACCAACCAATCACCGAACAGAGCTGAGGGGGCAGGGCAGCACACTGGCAGCTGAGCTCTCTGAATCGAGTCGTCTGAGTCGTCACACAAGTAAGTGCAGGGAGTCTAAGAATACAAAGGAATCGAATGAGTCACAAGTTAAATGAATCTAAAGATCCGACTTAGTTTGTGACTTATTCGATTCATTGAGTTAAAAGAGCCGTGAGTCAGACTAGACTGTAGAGCAGGTTACATTACACTGAGGCTGTCGGCTGCTTTTGTTGCAGCAGTGATAAGATTAAGTGATAGGAGAAGGGACAGATGACACAGAGCTTAGATTACAGGTGAATTAAATTAACCCTTTAGAATCAAATTGGCTTCTCAGGAGATATAGGTTAAAGGCATCTCATTCAGTAGCTATATAACTAAGGGTGGGTTCACATCACCTTTATGGATTCCGTTATGGCTTTCCGTTATAAAAGGGTTATAACAGAAAATAACGTAATCCATAAAATGGAATGCAAAACGGAAACCTTTAAGAGGCATTCCGTTTTGCTTTCCGTCATCGTAAAAGTCTATGGAAATCATAACCGATCCGTCTGGGTCCTGTCGTGTCGACAGGACTTAGTTTTCCGTCTTGCATAACGGGACCCAGACGGATCCATTTTGATTTCCATAGACTTCTATTAGGACGGAGAGCAAATGGAATGCCTTTTAAAGCCTTCCATTTTGCTTTACGCCATAATACAAGTCTATTGGGCAGCAGAACAAATCCGTCTTTCCGTCTTATGCATTCCGTTATTTTCTGTTACAACCATAACCATGTTATAACGGAAAGCCATAACGGAATCCATAGGGCACCCACCCTAAGGCTCCATTCACACATCCGTGGTGTGCTGCGGACCCGCAAATTGCGGACCCACAAGACACCCACCCAGCACCTCTATAGAAATGCCTATTCTTGTCTGCAAGCTGCGGACAAGAATAGGACATGTTCTATCTTTAGTGGAGCTGCGGACCCGAAGATCGGGGCCGCGCTCCGCAATTGCGGATGCAGACAGCACATTGTGTGCTGTCCGCATCCATTCCGTCCCCATACAGAATGAATGGGTCCACACCCGTTCCGCAAAATTGCGGACCCATTCTGCGGACGTGTGAATGGAGCCTTAATGAGAGAGATGTTTATTTATTTATTTTTATACATTTACAGTACACATTCTAACACATTTAACCCTCCATTTTAATTATATTATTTACCCCAGTCCTAAATTCACACCCCCTGGATGTTTTAGTTTTTTTCCTACAGTGGTGTAGATAATAACACACTTACACACAGGGTTTTAAAGAATAAACCATTTTTAATAGAACATTACAAACTTTTAAAGCACTGGAATAATAATATAAAACTGCACTTAAAGGAGTATTTCAATCTCAGACATTGGAGGCATATTGATACGATATGCCCCCATTTTCTGATTGGTGCGAATCCCACCTACAACGAGAATGGAGTGGGGAGCGCTATGGCTGGAGGACCCCGGATTTCCCAGAGTCCATCCACCAAGCGCTGTTCTCATAGAAGTTTTCTATGGGCCTGACGGAAATATCCGAGCCAGCTCTCCACTATTTTCGGCGGCCCCATAGAAATGAATGGAGGGCGGCTGCGCATGCGCAGTGCGCCTTCCTTTCTCTTTCCCACTCCATTCTGATTATAGGTGCAGGTCACAAAAGTAAATATAACTAAGTGCAAAAGAAGTTCAAACTATATGAAAATTTTTGATAATATACGCCTCACTACAGCTGTGTCTTTAAGTAATGTTAGCGTTAAGAAAAATTTGCTGTCTCACTTTATTTGGATTCAGCCTGCTTCTTCTTTCCGAAATTATCTGTCCAGCTTTTGAAAAAATTCTCTCTGCAGGCACAGAGGTAGCAACTATGCAAAGTCTCGTCTTCATAATAGTTGCCAGTCTTTGATAAATTGTGTGCCTTGTTTTCCACCAGGCCAAAGGGTCTTCTGTCCTTGGAATGAGGGACTCTGCAAGAAACCCTCGCATTTCTGTCATTGCAAGTGAAGTAGGGTTAGCGACGGTAACTGCATCCGCAACTCCCTCATCAAAGTCCGCCCAGAAAGAAGATTGTTGCTCCGACTGAAGAGGAGCTGAGGGGTCTGTAGGGCCAGTAGTATGAGGTTCATCCACTTGTGTACTAGACCCAATTCTTGCAGCAGCCATAGTAACACTTTTGGAAGCTTCATCAGCTGCTACTGGGTCATGAAATGCCCTTTGCTTAAATCGCGGGTCCAGTAGGGTTGCCTCAGCCAGCTGTCGAAAGTGCTCTATCTGATGAAAGCGTTTTTGCATTTCGTCTGTAAGTGCTTTTATCATTTCCGTAACAGGACCACAATTGGAGAGGGCACCACGTAGTCTCTGGACGACTTTTTGCAGTCCCCTTGCCATCAAGATTACCTTTGATGCAGTGACATATCTGTTGTAATGAGAAAGAAAGGACAAAAATTAATAAATGCATGTAATCAGACCTGTTATGGGCCACGTGGTTTGAACTGTAACAGAATAATACACACCTTTCTGCGCTGATTTCCATCGTGACCTCTTCAAAGGGCTTCAGTACTTCACACACATCTTTTATAAAATCCCACTCCTCAAGTGTCAGGGTTGGCAGGCTGGGGTTGACCAAAGCCAGTGTAGTAATAATTGCTTCCTTCATCCCCAAAAATCTTTTCAGCATGTAGTATGTTGAATTCCATCTTGTTGCGACATCTTGCTTGAGCCGCAACTCCTCAAGGCTCATTTGCCTTTGTGTGGCCTTCAGCCTTTCCGTGGCAACAGTACTTCTATTTACATATTCCACAATATTTTTTACCTTTGCCACCGTCTCCTGAATATGTTTCAAACTCTCCCTCACAATTAAGTTCAATGCGTGGGCAAAGCATGGCATATGCTTCCATCCTACTTTCCGGATAGCGGCTTTTATGTTGCTTGCATTGTCCGAAGTGCACACAACAACTTTGTTTGTGATGCCCCACTCGTCACAAATTTTGTTGAGTTCCGCTGCCAGATTGTCCGCTGTGTGCCTCTCTGTAAATGAGAAGCAGTCCAACAGACAGGACAAAAGCTTAAAATTGTCATCAATGTAATGACAAGTGACTGCCATAAAACTGGTTGTTGTGCGTGATGTCCAGCAGTCAGTTGTCAGACACACGGCAGAGGCATTGCTTACTCTCCCCATCATTTCAGCTTTAATATTGTCATATAGCTGAGGTAAGATAGTGGCTGATAGAGTCTTTCTGTTTGGCAAATTGTATGAAGGATCAAGGGTCTTCACAAAATTTTTAAATCCTTTGTCCTCTACAATTGCAAAAGGTTGAAAATCCAAGGCAATCATCCTAACTAATTGCTCATCCACTTTGCTCTGTCGGATGGGACCAATTGGTGCTCTCACATACCTCGTCATCTGACTTTGCTGAGACCTTTGTGCAGTTGTAGCAACAGATGCGGCGGTGGTGGTGGATGATTCTGTAGAAGTGGTGCAGACTGTGCCAGGGCCAGCTGAGGTAGACGGAGACGCTGATGTGGATTCACCGGAGACTGATGTAGATATTGCTCGATCCTCCTGCATAAGCGATAATGTTGGATGCTTGTTTTTCAGATGACGTCTGAAATTTGAAGTAGATCCTGCTTGTCCTGAAAAAGTATTTTTGCAGATCTTGCATTTTGCCTTCTGTGGACCAACTTCCTCAAAATGAATCCAAATATTGCTTCTCTTTCTTGTAGCCATCCTTATTCCTCAGTCGTGACAGGCAGTAACAGGCTGGCTCTCTCTCTGACAAAATCCGTGTTATGAATGTCCAGTCCACTTGTCCAGACTCTTATAATCCGGTCTGCTGTAAACTGTTCATGTAGTTGACCCTTTTTCACCCATTAAATGTACACAAACCACCTTATCTGGCTGTGACGCAATCACAGTTAGCGAACACAATGGATATTACCAGTAACGCAATCCAAAAAAACAATGGATTATGTCTATGATACAATTAGCAAATACAATGGTCTTAGTCATCAACTGCATGGATGGAATTATGTCTGGCCCCTTTATCCAATTATCTCCAGGACAGAGAGGAGAGATGTCACCGTTCATGTGGGGGACGGAGTGTGTTATATCTTTATCTTACTGTATATTGAGCCCGTGAGTAGAGTTGAGCGAACACCTGGATGTTCGGGTTCGAGAAGTTCGGCCGAACATCCCGGAAATGTTCGGGTTCGGGATCCGAACCCGATCCGAACTTCGTCCCGAACCCGAACCCCATTGAAGTCAATGGGGACCCGAACTTTTCGGCACTAAAAAGGCTGTAAAACAGCCCAGGAAAAAGCTAGAGGGCTGCAAAAGGCAGCAACATGTAGGTAAATCCCCTGCAAACAAATGTGGATAGGGAAATGAATTAAAATAAAAATTAAATAAATAAAAATTAACCAAAATCAATTGGAGAGAGGTCCCATAGCAGAGAATCAGGCTTCACGTCACCCACCACTGTAAGAGTCCATTTTCATAAATTTAGGCCCAGCACCCAGGCAGAGGAGAGAGGTCCCGTAACAGAGAATCTGGCTTCATGTCAGCAGAGAATTAGTCTGCATGTCATAGCAGAGAATCAGGCTTCACGTCAGCCACCACTGCAACAGTCCATTGGCATATATTTAGGCCCAGCACCCAGGCAGAGGAGAGAGGTCCCGTAACAGAGAATCTGTCTTCATGTCAGCAGAGAATCAGTCTGCATGTCATAGCAGAGAATGAGGCTTCACGTCAGCCACCACTGCAACAGTCCATTGGCATATATTTAGGCCCAGCACCCAGGCAGAGGAGAAAGGTCCCGTAACAGAGAATCTGGCTTCATGTCAGCAGAGAATCAGTCTGCATGTCATAGCAGAGAATGAGGCTTCACGTCAGCCACCAATGCAACAGTCCATTGGCATATATTTAGGCCCAGCACCCAGGCAGAGGAGAGAGGTCCCGTAACAGAGAATCTGGCTTCATGTCAGCAGAGAATCAGTCTGCATGTCATAGCAGAGAATCAGGCTTCACGTCACCCAACATTGGAACAGTCCATTGTCATATATTTAGGCCCCGGCACCCAGACACAGGAGAGGTTCATTCAACTTTGGGTAGCCTCGCAATATAATGGTAAAATGAAAATAAAAATAGGATTGAATGAGGAAGTGCCCTGGAGTCCAATAATATATGGTTAAGGGGAGGTAGTTAATGTCTAATCTGCACAAGGGATGGACAGGTCCTGTGGGATCCATGCCTGGTTCATTTTTATGAACGTCAGCTTGTCCACATTGGCTGTAGACAGGCGGCTGCGTTTGTCTGTAATGACGCCCCCTGCCGTGCTGAATACACGTTCAGACAAGACGCTGGCCGCCGGGCAGGCCAGCACCTCTAAGGCATAAAAGGCTAGCTCTGGCCACGTGGACAATTTAGAGACCCAGAAGTTGAATGGGGCCGAACCATCAGTCAGTACGTGGAGGGGTGTGCACACGTACTGTTCCACCATGTTAGTGAAATGTTGCCTCCTGCTAACACGTTGCGTATCAGGTGGTGGTGCAGTTAGCTGTGGCGTGTTGACAAAACTTTTCCACATCTCTGCCATGCTAACCCTGCCCTCAAAGGAGCTGGCATTGACACAGCTGCCTTGGCGACCTCTTGCTCCTCCTCTGCCTTGGCCTTGGGCTTCCACTTGTTCCCCTGTGACATTTGGGAATGCTCTCAGTAGCGCGTCTACCAACGTGCGCTTGTACTCACGCATCTTCCTATCACGCTCCAGTGCAGGAAGTAAGGTGGGCACATTGTCTTTGTAGCGTGGATCCAGCAGGGTGGCAACCCAGTAGTCCGCACAGGTTAAAATGTGGGCAACTCTGCTGTAGTTGCGCAGGCACTGCAGCATGTAGTCGCTCATGTGTGCCAGGCTGCCCAGGGGTAAGGACAAGCTGTCCTCTGTGGGAGGCGTATCGTCATCGTCCTGCCTTTCCCCCCAGCCACGCACCAGTGATGGACCCGAGCTGCGTTGGGTGCCACCCCGCTGTGACCATGCTTCATCCTCATCCTCCTCCACCTCCTCCTCATCCTCGTCCTCCTCGTCCTCCAGTAGTGGGCCCTGTCTGGCCACATTTGTACCTGGCCTCTGCTGTTGCCAAAAACCTCCCTCTGAGTCACTTCGAAGAGACTGGCCTGAAAGTGCTAAAAATGACCCCTCTTCCTCCTCCTCCTCCTCCTCCTCCTGGGCCACCTCCTCTTGCATCATCGCCCTAAGTGTTTTCTCAAGGAGACATAGAAGTGGTATTGTAACGCTGATAACGGCGTCATCGCCACTAGCCATGTTGGTGGAGTACTCGAAACAGCGCAACAGGGCACACAGGTCTCGCATGGAGGCCCAGTCATTGGTGGTGAAGTGGTGCTGTTCTGTAGTGCGACTGACCCGTGCGTGCTGCAGCTGAAACGCCACTATGGCCTGCTGCTGCTCGCACAGTCTGTCCAGCATGTGCAAGGTGGAGTTCCACCTGGTGGGCACGTCGCATATGAGGCGGTGAGCGGGAAGGCCGAAGTTACGCTGTAGCGCAGACAGGCGAGCAGCAGCAGGATGTGAACGCCGGAAGCGCGAACAGACGGCCCGCACTTTATGCAGCAGCTCTGACATGTCGGGGTAGTTGTGAATGAACTTCTGCACCACCAAATTCAGCACATGCGCCAAGCAAGGGATGTGCGTCAAATTGGCTAGTCCCAGAGCTGCAACGAGATTTCGCCCATTATCGCACACCACCAGGCCGGGCTTGAGGCTCACCGGCAGCAACCACTCGTCGGTCTGTTGTTCTATACCCCGCCACAACTCCTGTGCGGTGTGGGGCCTGTCCCCCAAACATATGAGTTTCAGAATGGCCTGCTGACGTTTACCCCGGGCTGTGCTGAAGTTGGTGGTGAAGGTGTGTGGCTGACTGGATGAGCAGGTGGAAGAAGAGGAGGAGGAAGCCGAGAAGGAGGAGGTGGCAACAGGAGGCAAAGAATGTTGCCCTGCGATCCTTGGCGGCGGAAGGACGTGCGCCAAACAGCTCTCCGCCTGGGGCCCAGCTGCCACTACATTTACCCAGTGTGCAGTTAGGGAGATATAGCGTCCCTGGCCGTGCTTACTGGTCCACGTATCTGTGGTTAGGTGGACCTTGCCACAGATGGCGTTGCGCAGTGCACACTTGATTTTATCGGATACTTGGTTGTGCAGGGAAGGCACGGCTCTCTTGGAGAAGTAGTGGCGGCTGGGAACAACATACTGTGGGACAGCAAGCGACATGAGCTGTTTGAAGCTGTCTGTGTCCACCAGCCTAAATGACAGCATTTCATAGGCCAGTAGTTTAGAAATGCTGGCATTCAGGGCCAGGGATCGAGGGTGGCTAGGTGGGAATTTACGCTTTCTCTCAAATGTTTGTGAGATGGAGAGCTGAACGCTGCCGTGTGACATGGTTGAGACGCTTGGTGACGGAGGTGGTGGTGGTGGTGTTGGTGGTACATCCCCTGTTTGCTGGGCGGCAGGTGCCAACGTTCCTCCAGAGGCGGAGGAAGAGGCCGAGGCGGCGGCAGCAGAAGAGGCCGAGGCGGCAGCAGCAGAAGAGGTAGCAGGGGGAGCCTGAGTGACTTCCTTGGTTTTAAGGTGTTTACTCCACTGCAGTTCATGCTTTGCATGCAGGTGCCTGGTCATGCAGGTTGTGCTCAGGTTCAGAACGTTAATGCCTCGCTTCAGGCTCTGATGGCACAGCGTGCAAACCACTCGGGTCTTGTCGTCAGCACATTGTTTGAAGAAGTGCCATGCCAGGGAACTCCTTGAAGCTGCCTTTGGGGTGCTCGGTCCCAGATGGCGGCGGTCAGTAGCAGGCGGAGTCTCTTGGCGGCGGGTGTTCTGCTTTTGCCCACTGCTCCCTCTTTTGCTACGCTGTTGGCTCGGTCTCACCACTGCCTCTTCCTCCGAACTGTGAAAGTCAGTGGCACGACCTTCATTCCATGTGGGGTCTAGGACCTCATCGTCCCCTGCATCGTCTTCCACCCAGTCTTGATCCCTGACCTCCTGTTCAGTCTGCACACTGCAGAAAGACGCAGCAGTTGGCACCTGTGTTTCGTCATCATCAGAGACGTGCTGAGGTGGTATTCCCATGTCCTCATCATCAGGAAACATAAGTGGTTGTGCGTCAGTGCATTCTATGTCTTTCACCGCTGGGGAAGGGCTAGGTGGATGCCCTTGGGAAACCCTGCCAGCGGAGTCTTCAAACAGCATAAGAGACTGCTGCATGACTTGAGGCTGAGACAGTTTCCCTGGTATGCATGGGGGTGATGTGACAGACTGATGGGCTTGGTTTTCAGGCGCCATCTGTGCGCTTTCTGCAGAAGACTGGGTGGGAGATAATGTGAACGTGCTGGATCCACTGTCGGACACCCAATTGACTAATGCCTGTACCTGCTCAGGCCTTACCATCCTTAGAACGGCATTGGGCCCCACCATATATCGCTGTAAATTCTGGCGGCTACTGGGACCTGAGGTAGTTGGTACACTAGGACGTGTGGCTGTGGCAGAACGGCCACGTCCTCTCCCAGCACCAGAGGGTCCACTAACACCACCACGACCATGTCCACGTCCGCGTCCCTTACTAGATGTTTTTCTCATTGTTATGGTTCACCACAACAACAAAAATATTATTTGGCCCAATGTATTGTATTCAAATTCAGCGGGATATAAATTTGAGGCCTAGTATTTAGGCGCTGGGTGACCGGTATGGATTTACTAACAGAATTAGACTTGGAAATGCACAGTAGCGGGTGTGTGTGAAGTTATTCTGAATGACCCTATGTGCACCTTGAATATTATATACCCTTTTAGGGATAGATTTCAAATAGCTCTGATATAGCAGAAACCACTAAATTATGAAATTGCTAAATTGGGAATTGTACTTCAACCCAGAACAAAAAATGTGCTTTGACGGACACTAAATAACTTTCCCAGCCACAACAGTACAGCGGTAACGACAGATTTAGCGGGATATAAATTTGAGGCCTAGTATTTAGGCGCTGGGTGACAGGTATGGGTTTAGTGACAGAATTAGACTAGGATATGGCCAAAAAATAACCACACTATTGCTGGTTAAATGCACTTGGTGTCACAGCTTGACGAACCACACTACTGAGGGTTAAATGCACTTGGTGACGGGCGCAGCTTGCCCCTGATGTAGTATATGGCCAAAAAATGAACAGACTATTGCTGGTTAAATGCACTTGGTGTGACAGCTTCACCCTGATGTAGGCTTTAGCCAAAAAACAACCACACCATTGAGGGTTAAATGCACTTGGTCGCAGCTTGGATGCACTTGGTCGCAGCACCGCACAAGACACAAAATGGCCGCCGATCACCCCAGAAAAAAGTGACTGACAAACGGTCTGGGCAGCCTAAAAACAGTGAGTGAGCATTTGAATTTCAGCAGCTCAATGATGCTCAGCTGCAGATCGATCGATTAATCAAGTGAAGTCCTTTGGAGGAGTTAATCAGCCTAATCTCGCCCTACTGTCGCATCCGCAACCTCTCCCTACGCTAATCAGAGCAGAGTGACGGGCGGCGCTATGTGACTCCAGCTTAAATAGAGGCTGGGTCACATGGTGCTCTGGCCAATCACAGCCATGCCAATAGTAGGCATGGCTGTGACGGACTCTTGGGGCAAGTAGTATGACGCTTGTTGATTGGCTGCTTTGCAGCCTTTCAAAAAGCGCCAAGAAAGCGTCACAAAAGCGCCAAGAAAGCGACGAACACCGAACCCGAACCCGGACTTTTACGAAAATGTCCGGGTTCGGGTCCGTGTCACGGACACCCCTAAAATTCGGTACGAACCCGAACTATACAGTTCGAGTTCGCTCATCCCTACCCGTGAGCCGTGTGCATGAGGATGAGGGATGGCTACTACTGCTCGTCCCCATACAGAATCATGGTTTCTGGGCAGCAGATGACGGTGAAGACCACGCAATCTGTTGCTCAGAAGCCATGAGATTGTAAGGCTACTTTCACACTAGCGGCAGGACGGATCCGACAGGCTGTTCACCCTGTCAGATCCGTCCTGCCGTTATTTCGCCGGACCACCGTTCCGTCCCCATTGACTATAATGGGGACGGGGGTGGAGCTCTGGCGCAGCACGGCAGTGCATGGTGAAAGGCCGCCGGACTAAGGCTACTTTCACACTAGCGTTCGTCGGTCCGCTCGTGAGCTCCGTTTGAAGGGGCTCACGAGCGGACCCGAACGCAGCCGTCCAGCCCTGATGCAGTCTAAATGGAGCGGATCCGCTCAGACTGCATCAGTCTGGCGGCGTTCAGCCTCCGCTCCGCTCGCCTCCGCACGGACAGGCGGACAGCTGAACGCTGCTTGCAGCGTTCGGGTGTCCGCCTGGCCGTGCGGAGGCGTGCGGATCCGTGCGGATCCGTCCAGACTTACAATGTAAGTCAATGGGGACGGATCCGTTTGAAGATGCCACAATATGGCTCAATCTTCAGGCGGATCCGTCCCCCATTGACTTTACATTGAAAGTCTGGACGGATCCGTACGAGGCTATTTTCACACTTAGCTGTTATATGCTAAAAATAATGCAGACGGATCCGATCGAACGCTAGTGTGAAAGTAGCCTTATAGTCAATGGGATCCGGGGACGGAGCGGCGGCAGGACGGATCCGACAGGGTGACGGATACTGAGTGATGACTGTGGGGACTATTTTATTATCAGGCAGTGTTACTGTAATATTGTGCGTGCATTCACATTTCACTTTACTTGGACCTGGTTCATTGTACTACTGTCAGACAGTGTCAGACTGTTGTCACTGTGGGTAACAATGCATTGCACAACAGACAATTCACATTGCACACCACAGTGACACAGCTCCTGACTCCTGTCTGACTCGTGAGTCCTCCTGTCCAGGTGTCCAGCGTCAGCCTCAGCTTCCCTTAGTATAATAAATCACTCTTCCTAAGTTCCACACTCATTACTAATCAGATTCAGAGTTCAGACTTCAGAGAGAGCTGAATAGAATCAGAAGAGTTGAAGACAGAGCCGACTCACTGCACTGACTGAGTCAGCAGCGCAGCGCAGCGCAGCAAGTCAGTGAATCGATTCGAGTGCTAGAGTCTTCGGTTCACTTGCGAGTCAGCTCAGCACTGCTGAGCTGACTCACCAAGTGAACCGAAGACCCGATTCATGAATCGGTTCATTTGAATGAGCTGATTCAAATGAACCGATTCAACTAGAAGATCCGATTCAACTAGAAGATCCGATTCAACTAGAAGATCCGAACTTCCCATCACTAATGGTAACTCCACTGCCAAAGAAAGGCTACTTTCACACTGGCTTTTGGCTTTCCATTTGTGAGATCAGTTCAGGGCTCTCACAAGTGGTCCAAAACGGATCAGTTTGGCCCTAATGCATTCTGAATGGAAAAGGGTCCGCTCAGAATGCATCAGTTCCGCCTCGGATTCGGACGAAAAAAAAAAAGCTGCTTGCAGCGTTTTGGTGTCCATCTGACGGAACTGAGACAAACGGACCCGTTCCAGCACACAATGTAAGTCAATGGGGACGGAACGGTTTTCTATGACACAATCTGGCACAATAGAAAACGGATCCGTCCTCCATTGACTTTCACCAAACATGAGAGTGAAAGTAGCCAAAGGAAATGCCTTCTAATTTTCCAAATAGAAGAATTGATTGTAGAGGCCATGTATTGTTCAGGCAGTTCATATCACAGAGAATGATCATATTGCTGAGAATGGTCATGGGTGGAGCTATGCAAATTTCTATTTGGCTTTGCTGGTACTCCTTTGGAGGGAATGTTCCTCACACAAACAAATATCACTCATTGCTGCTGCTGTTGAATGCAGGACCGATCCCTGGGAGTCAGAGCGACCAATCTCTGATCACTTCTAAGCCTACTCAATGCCAATGTGGGTCTGCAGCTTGACTCTCTGCTTCCCAACCAGGAAAAGATCTAGGACACCACCACTGCCACGGAAGACTTACACAAGGGTCTAATTTTGATCTTTGCTAAGGAAGCTGGAGAAATCTACATAGCTCCACCCATTTGTACAGCTAATTAGAGAAATCTGCATAGCTTCATCAACCCAAATCTACTTGAAAGACCATGATTTCTGTGGATTAGCATGAAGGACTGCGTTGTGTCAGACATTGTTGTGTGATCAGGGAATACTGTATAATAAGACAATCCTTGTCTTGGCCTGATACTTCTAGGTCCTAATCAACTTTTAAGGATGTTCCTTAACCCAGTAAGAACATTCCTTTGAAGAACACTGAGGAACATTGCTTAGAAATACCAAGAACTTTATGAAGAATTTCCTCCAAGAAGCTTCTCTCATCAAATAAAAAGTCTGTGTTGTGTGTCGTCTCCATGATATAAATGGTGATTGGGGGAGAAGAGGTCGGAGGAGCGAAACTCTGTGTCTTTAGAAGTTTAGCTCTTTTGCTATTTGTTTAAAAGCTTTTTAGCAACTGCTGAAAAGCCCCAGAAGCTTGTGGAAGAATAGAAAAATGCACATATTGACAATATTGTGGCTTATTGTTGATCATCTTTTTGTAGGTAGGCTGATTTCTTCTTGTATGTTTGGAGAATGATAGATGTTTTTTATGGGGCTACAGGTTCAGAGTTTGGTGGGTTTTTATTCTCTATTTTACAGCAGCTCTATAGCATAGTGGGTGTCCACTGTGGAGCTGCAGGTTCAGGACTCAGTGGGTGTTCCCTGTGTATTCTGTATTTCAAGACTTTAATCCGTACGCTTCTCGGCCTTTTGGTTAAGATTGAGCGTAGTATCTGTTTTTAGATTCAGAGCCGTGCTAGGATGTAGAGCAGAGAACTGCATAGCAAGCCTAGGATGTATGGCTTGGGTTTCAAGGTTCTATCGCTAGGTGACCAAGGCCTTTGTTGGATCTAAGCCAGGGGCTGAGATGTTTGAAAGCCCGAGGTGCAGAAGTGCCCCAGGAGTGGTGACCCTGGGGTGCCTGAACTCACTGGGGGTGGGAGCCCACTGAGTGATGGCACATTTGCACGCACTTCACTTTCTCACATTTTGAGCGCACAGTTGCACACACCTCTCTTTGCTCGGCTTCGGTCTAGAAAAGATGAGGAATTTTTATAATTCCGGTCAAATGTCTGGGCCGTAATGGCACACATTCACTTATTTTTTGTTACTGTGTGTTCAATTTCCACGTTTGTTTTGTCACTAGGATCTCTTGGGTACGGCTTGCAGTACTCTGTAGATTCAGAAAATATCCCGAAAAGATGTTCAACCAGTTTCATGTCAAGAATGAAGATAGAGACTTCCTGAGGTTTCTACGGTCGGAGGACGGAGATACAGATTCAGAGCCAGCAGAATACAGAATGAAAGTACACTTGTTTGGAGCAGCATCATCTCCAGGTTACGCCAATTATGGTATGAAGTACCTGGCCAATCAGAATGAAAAGGTTTGCCCATCAGCAGCAAATTTTCTTAAGAAAAACCTTTATGTAGATGATGGTCTCATAAGTCTAGAGTCCACAGAATCTGCAATCAAACTAGTGAAAGAAAGCCAAGAGTTATGCGCAAGAGGAAACCTGCGCGCCTACATAAATTCATCTCAAACAACAGAGAGGTACTGGAATCCATCAGTGACTCTGAACGTGCATCAATAATGAAGAATGTAGATTTCAATTATGATCATCTTCCAGTTCAGAACAAACTTGGATTGGGAAGGAATGTAGAGAATAACAAGTTCATCTTTGAAGTAATTATTGAAGAGAAAGTTGCAACTACACGTACCATTCTTTCCGCAGCGGCTTCTATATATAATCTATTAGGATTCTTGGCCCCAGTGATCCTCAAAGCAAGATAAATACTGCAAGAATTATGGAGACAGAAGTTAGGATGGGATAAAGCCATACCTGAAAATTTGACGCCAAGGTGGGAGAGACAAATAGGAGACTCAAAACTTGACAAAAAAGGAAAACGTCTCACTACTCCACTCAAGTTGGAACGTCCTATACAGAAGTTAGTTGTTCTACTTGAGAGTGATGAAAGACACTCGAGAGTTGAGAACATGATGGAAAATTCCTCAAATTCATGTTTGAGTCCTACTACTGAGAACATAGAATTATAGGTAATTTTGGTGGGAGTGTAGCTGGCCAGCTAAGACCTGTCCTAGGTTGCTAACATAGCTTATATTTTATACAGCTAGACCTGCCAATAACCTTAATACAGTTCCTATGTTTGTGTGTTAAAGACAAAAGCAGAGTTATTTACAGTGACTTCATGTTGGGATGTCATATAATAGTTATATTTTGTGTCCACAGAAGCAGAAAAAGATAATTTGCCTTTAAGAGTCGTTATATAATGTAAGGTAAGCTCAATGACACAGAAGACACAACAGAAAGCATAGAGTTAAACTGTTGTTGCTAAGCAGGAGTCTTGACCAATCCTAGCTAGCCTCACACAGCCTAAAAGTTTTGACCAATCATAGCCAGCCTCACACACAGCTTGTGTGGGGAAAATCCCCTAGCAGGAGCTGCTGGAATCATTATTCACCAGAGAGAGGAGCTGAACAGACACACACTCTACTAAGAGCTGTGTTTTATTGAAGCAAGAGGCCAAAATAGGTATTTAAAACAGTTATATAATGGTCCTACTGTTAATATAGTGATTAGAACTGTATACTGAACTGGTTATATGTATGTTTACTTACAGTTCCACCAAACCACAAATTCAAATTCCATATTGCAATCCAAATTGCATACAAATGCGAACTGCTCATACCAGATCATAAGCAAGTGTATAGAGCAAACTGCAAACCAAGTAGAGCATGTGAAATATTAGTTAGACCTCAGATATACCTCTCAGAGAGATCATAAGGTGCTTACAGATACTCAAGAGAGAAATATATCCACCAGTTTATGATGAATGACAAGATTAAACAGTTGAACCACCATCTTATGCATACCACCATTTTGTGATATCTTTTCAACATGTGTTATGTACATGGACTATCTGCTGCGAAAGCGGCAGTGTTATATGAAGAAAAGTTGAAGTTAATAAAGAAGTTATTTCAAGCATTTGGTGTGCTCTTTAAACCTACTGTTTCCATAGAACGGCGCTAGAGGAATTACAGAGTAATAGACAGTCTGGTTAGACTAAAAAGTCAGAGATATCAAAATTCTTCTAATGCCACAGTGCAAAAGGCACTTCATAGTGCTGCGCCTGCCACATCTGCACCTCAGGCTTTGTAAACATTGTGGCTTATGACTCCAACCCAAAGGCCCAAGATCACCTCCAGGTTAATCTCTGTGTTTCTCTGCTCCATCTCAGTAGCCCAGTCCAACGGACCCGTTCCAGCACACAATGTAAGTCAATGGGGACGGAACGGTTTTCTATGACACAATCTGGCACAACCGAAAACTGATCCGTCCTCCATTGACTTTCAATGGTGTTCAAGAGGGATCCGTTTCGGCTATGTTAAAGATAATACAAACGGATCCGCACCAAACATGAGAGTGAAAGTAGCCAAAGGAAATGCCTTCTAATTTTCCAAATAGAAGAATTGATTGTAGAGGCCATGGATTGTTCAGGCAGTTCATATCACAAAGAATGATCATATTGCTGAGAATGGTTGTTCTGCCTATTTGTGCATTATAATGTATGTAATGTGCTGTAAAGATTTTATTACAAGACCCGGAGGCTCATATTGCTATTCTCCTTCTTTACTCTGACCAATAGCAGCAAAGAACAAATAAAAATATTGACACATGTCATCAGCCCCTCCCCATAGTCTCTCTATAACAGGCCACACCGCCTGCAAATCCTCCTCTTTCTTTGCTGCTGACCGCAGAGATAAGTATTGAGAATTTTCTGTCATTATGACTCACATGTATTTATAGTGATACTGTTGGCTTTGGTTTATCTTGTTTTGGTTTTTTTCCCCCCCCTTTTTGGGGCGATTTGGGGCCATTTATTGCTATATTTATTGCTATATTTATTGCTGTATATATATAAATATGTGCTTTGGGTTTCTGTTTGTGAACTTGGGTTTTTCCCTTGTTTCCTCCTCGCCTGCGGGCATTTAGGAGGTTACTCTGCGCTCCCTTTTAGTTGCGCTCCGTTTATACCCCCGCGCTTACTGCGCCCCTCGGTACCCTTCTTCTGCTCCTCCTCCTTTTCTGGCGGGTCTTTTTTCCCGCCGCTTACCTCAGCGCGGCTGCGGCGTCTCCCTCGGCTCTTCCTGGCGGGCGCGCCCGAGATCTCGCGAGATCTCGGGCACTTCCGCTTCCGCTTTGTGACGTCATCGCTATCGGAGCTCCGGCCGCATTGCTGCGTCCTCGGTCTTTCTTGCAGGTTTTGCCTTAGCGATTTCTATCCCTCTACTGGTCTTGGGGCAAATCCCCTCTGCCAGCCTTTCCCATCTAGTGTCCCCTATCATTAATACTGCAGTTAGCTTATATATTTTTGCCAAGCATTAATAGTGCCATCATGCCTAAGAATGTGCATGCTGCCCAGGGCCCTGCAGAGGAGGATCTTCCTCTAATGGAATTAACCCCTTCAGGGGAAGATGGTCATGCCCCGATCCCTGGCGGTCATGATACGGATTTTCAGGCGTCCATATCTAGCGCCATTGCTGCAGCCATGGGATCTATGACTTCAGTCATCTCCCAGACTATTGCCCAGGCCCTTGCGGCCCATCCAGTTACCTCTCAAACCCCGCAGCCCGTCATGGTGTCCCCACCCACCGGGCCAGTGATTTCTGCCTCCAGAAAAAGGAATAGTATGGGTGATGATGTTTCCACCAATGTTGGCGCGCTTGGTCCGCGCAAGAGAGCCCGTACGCGTCGGGCAGAACGCACGCGGAACTGGAAAAGTGCTAGAGCACTGCAGGAAACGGATACCGATTCTGAGATCGGTTCTGAGGAGGAGGCTTTAGATGACGCCTTTGAGGAGGCAGAGGAGGACCCATCAGGGGTCATGGAAGATAACCCCTTACCCGGGTGCAGCTCCAGGTTTTCGGCAGCAGATGTGTCCTTGACAGACCCATCAGGGGAACCGCTCTTTGACCCGGATTCCCTACACCACCCTCGGTCTGCGGAGTGGTTGCCGTTGGAGCACGTCTCCAAATATTTGGAGGCCCGCGTGCGTTGCCCCCTCTCCAAAGAGGCGCGCAACAAGCTTAGGGCAGAATGCCCCAGACCCATAATCCCGAACAGGGTTTGCGAGACTCCAGTGGTAGACCCCAAAATGACCCAATTCCTCGCCAAATCTGGGTGGAATCCGAGAAAGGGTCTGGAGTCAGCCCTGCGTGCGTGTCAGGACAAGCTCCTGGACATATTTGGCCCACTGGCAAAGATTTTCGGCTTGGCCGAGGTTGCCAAGGTCGAGGGTAAGCTGGTAGACCCTCTAGAGCTGCGCGAGTGGGTGCAGCGCGCGATTTGCGTAGCAGGAAACGTTAACACGTCCCTGGCTATTGAACGGCGCAAGGCCATACTTTTCAAGGTTGAGCCTAAACTCTCCAACTTGGCGCTTACCGAAGCCGGTAAGGAGGCACAGGGCCTGCTGTTTGGCGAGTCCTTTATTAAAGACTTAGGTCGGTTCGTCGGTGCGTTTACAGCACTCGATAAGGCCCAAACTTCATTGAAGCGGGTGTTTCACGGTAGGGTCTCTACCAGGGCCGGCAGTTTCAGGGGCCGTCTGTCCGGCCGTGCCCATTTTCAGTCCCGTGCTACGGGCAGAGGCTCCTTCTCCCAGAGACCTGCGTTCCAGGAGCAGAGGCGAGAGTCGTCATCCTTTTTCCCTTCCCGGGGAGGATCCTGGAGGCCTAGAGGATACAGAGGAAACCCTGGTTCCAGACGACCTTATGGTAAGACCGATGCCTCATTTCAATTCTTTGCCTGTTTGTGTAGGGGGCAGACTCCGGCTCTTTTCTCGAGCTTGGTCGCGCATCACCTCGGACCGATGGATTCTCTCCACGGTCAGGGGTTTCCACATAGAGCTGACATCTTCTCATCTGTCCATTCCGCCCCCACGCCCGGCAGTGCTGTCGGTAGAGAGCCGCATACTTGTGGACTCAGAGCTATCGGATCTCTCCCGCAAAGGGGCCATAGAGCCGGCTTCGGCATCCACTGGCGCGGTAATCAGCAACATTTTCTTGGTGGCGAAAAAAGGGGGCCAGCTGCGGCCCGTCATCAATTTACGCGCTCTCAACGCGTTCGTCAGGTACCGCCATTTCAAGATGGAGGGCATCCATCTCCTTCGGGACCTACTTCAAGTGGGCGATTGGATGGTCAAGTTGGACCTGAAGGACGCTTATCTTACCGTCCCTGTCGAGGACGCGTCCAGGGACCTTCTATGTTTCCTTTGGAAGGACAGGGTTTGGCGATTTACGTGCCTCCCTTTCGGCCTTTCTTCAGCTCCGTGGTGCTTCACCAAGCTGATGCGCCCTGCTATGGCCTGGCTGCGCAGTCGGGGAGTTCGCCTCATCGTCTATCTGGACGACATCCTGATCATGGCACAGGATCATGCGGTGTTGCTGACTCATCTTCGCTGGACTATGGATCTCCTGTTGGAGCTGGGTTTCCTTCTCAATCAGGAGAAGTCCTGTCTCATCCCGGCTCGCGAGATGGAGTTCCTGGGGTTTCTGGTGGATTCCACGGCGGGGACTCTCAGCCTACCACCGTCCAAGGTTCGGTCCATTCGGAAGGAATTGTGCAGGGCCGAGTCGTCCTCCCAGATCCCGTTGCGTCAACTGGCCAGGATCATAGGGCTTCTAGCGTCATCTATCCAGGCGGTCTTCCCAGCCCCACTACATTACCGGGCCCTCCAGCGTCTGAAGATTTCCCACCTCCGGAAAGGAGCTTCCTATGCGGATTGGATTTCCCTGGACGAGGAAACCAAGGAGGAGTTGTCCTGGTGGATCCACAATTTACAAGCTTGGAACGGCAAAGCCATTTTCGGTCATCGTCCGGACTTCGTGGTGGATTCGGATGCCAGCCTGTCGGGCTGGGGAGCTCACTGCGAGGGGATCTCGACCGGAGGCGGCTGGTCAGCGGACGAAGCGGGATTCCATATCAATGCGCTGGAACTGTTGGCAGGTTCGTTCGCAATCAGGAGTTTCACGAGAGACACGGCCAAGGCCTGCATTCAACTTCGCATGGACAACGTGTCGGCAGTGCGTTACATCAATGGCATGGGCGGTACACGTTCCACCATCCTATCTCGGTTAGCGAAGGATTTCTGGGACTACTGTCTGGACAAGGAGTTGATTGTCTTGGCGGAATATCTTCCGGGCGTCCAGAACATTCGGGCAGATTGGAGTTCTCGATATCTCTCCGACTCCAGCGATTGGCAGTTAGATCCAGCGGTGTTCCGGTCCTTAACGTCTCTTTGGGGGCATTGCTGTATCGACCTGTTTGCCTCCCGCTTGAACACGCAGCTGCCACGTTTCTACAGTTGGCGCCCGGACCCAGAGGCCGAAGCTGTGGACGCGTTCCTGCAGGATTGGTCGCGGGGTCTGCTCTACGCATTCCCCCCCTTCCAACTGATTCCCAGGACCCTGATTCAGGTACGCCGTCATTCAGCGGATCTGGTTCTGCTGGTCCCGTTTTGGACTTCCCAGTCGTGGTTTCCTCACCTTCTGGAGATGATGATAGAGACCCCGTACCTGCTCCCGACTTCTCAGACTCTCCTCCGAGGTCCGAATCACCAGCTGCATCCTCTTCTCCTGGACGGATCTCTGCGCCTGTTGGCGTGTCGAATTTCAGGGGACCCTGGGAGGTCCCGGGAGTTTCGGGAACAGCTAGAGTCCTTTTGGAGAACGCCTGGGCCCCAGGGACCAGAAGATCTTACAGATCTGCCTGGGGATCTTGGGATCGCTGGTGCGTGGCTAGGAACTTGGATCCCGTTTCGGCACCTGTGACGGAGATCTTGCACTTCCTGTCCTCTCTTTTCGACCAGGGCAAGGCCTATCGCACGATCAGCCTTTTCAGGTCGGCCATTTCTGCGTCCCACCAGGGGTTTGATGGTACTCCTGCGGGGCAACATCCTTTGGTATGCCGTCTATTGCGCGGCTCTCGGATGTCTCGGCCTCCTAGGCCCAGATTTTCGGCTACTTGGGACGTGTCTTGTGTCCTTTCCTTTCTATCTTCTTGGCCTCGGAATTCAGACCTGTCCTTGAGGCAACTGTCGGCGAAGCTCGTCACTCTTTTCTGTCTAATTTCCTGCAAGCGGGTGTCCGACGTCCGGGTTTTGGATTATGATGCCCGCTCGTATACTCCGGAGGGGGTCTCCTTTGACATCTCTAGGAGGACCAAGTCTCACATACGCTCAGTCGCTTATCCGGCTTTTCCGGCCTCACCTTCTCTCTGTCCGGTGGAATGCCTCAAGGAGTATGAAGCTCGAACTTCCCTTCATCGTTCACGGGAGTTTCCTCATCTTTTCCTCTCTACCATTCGTCCTTTTGCCCCGGTGACCACTCCCACGCTGGCTAGGTGGATGAAGTGGATCATGGAATTGGCGGGCGTGGACACTTCCATTTTTTCGGCACATTCCGCTAGGGGGGCATCCGCTACCTCTTTGGCGGTGTCTGGCGCCAGGTTGGAGGACATTTTGAAATTGGCAGACTGGTCCAGAGTGTCCACATTCAGAGAATTTTACTTCCGTCCAGGTCCTCACGTTTTCTCGTCAATCATTGAAAATTTGTCTTAACTTTGAACTCGCAATATGAGCCTCCGGGTCTTGTAATAAAATCAGGTGATTTTCCTATTTCATGACGTAAAGTCATGATTTTATTAAAGACACGGAGGCGAGTATTGCCCACCCTACGTTTTCCCTCCCTATGTGAGTTTAATATTGGAATGATTTTGATTGTATGTCATTTGCATATTGATTTAACTCTATGAGTTTTTTCCTGAGTAGGTTTGTCGCAACCATTTGTTTGTGCATACCATGCACCACTTTGCTTCTATCATGGTTCTGTTTTCGCCTTTTTTCAGGTTGAGATCGGTCAGTTCCGTGGTGTCCTTTGTTCTACGTCCTGGTTCGGAGGGTCGGCAGTTCGGTTCCAGCCGGTCATGTGACGTGGACTGCTTCAGGAGGTTCTTCGAGGTTGTTCCTGGTGTTCCTGTTCGCTTCCGGATGGATGGCGCTTTTGTTTCCCAGGCTGTTCCGGTTCCTGGTTGGCGGTTCGGTTGGACTGTTCGGTTTTACAAAGAAAGAGGAGGATTTGCAGGCGGTGTGGCCTGTTATAGAGAGACTATGGGGAGGGGCTGATGACATGTGTCAATATTTTTATTTGTTCTTTGCTGCTATTGGTCAGAGTAAAGAAGGAGAATAGCAATACTCGCCTCCGTGTCTTTAATAAAATCATGACTTTACGTCATGAAATAGGAAAATCACCTGATTGTACTGCAATGTTATGTTTGACGTTGCTGCCATCTAGTGGTCAAAGTTAGTTTCTACTTCGCCAGAACTTTACAGGAAGTGTATTGTTCTCTGAGCCAGAGGCAGTAACCTTTAACCTGGAACTGTATTTCCTCCATTTCATCACTGCTCCTGGATCTAGCAGGCTGCATGCAGAGGAGCTCTTGATTTATTTCTGGACTAATGATGGAATTGTCTGTGAGTACTCTCACTGATGAAGTGAGGCTGCTGTATTATATGTAATGTACTGATACATATGTTTTGTTTATGTTTATATTGTAGTTTTATAAAGTTATTCAGAAAAGAGAATACAAACAGATCTGATGTCTCACGTTTCTTGACTTCTGAATTATTGTTAAGCTGTCTGACTAGCGTTATACAACAGTCAATAACGCGAAGCAGAACAGTAAAAAGACAACCCACGTGGCGGTCTGGAATAAACTGAGACGCCATTACTGCAGCATGAGTCTAAGATCAGGAACAAAGTACCAGGCTGATGCCACGCTACCGCCGACACAGCAAGGCAGGGAGAACATTCCCAGTGCCCAGCAAGACGATGCAAAGTCTTATGTGTCCAGAACTTCACGGGCTAGCAAGATGTCCTCAGCAAGTTCCTCAGCAGTTAGAGCTCGTGCCAAGGCAGAAGCTGCCAGCGTCCAGCTACAGTACGCAGAAAAAGAAGCCATGATGATGCAGGAGTTAGCAGCAAAGAAAGCTGCCATAGCACAAGAGACAGCAGCTAGGGAAGCTGCCCTAGCACAAGAGAGAGCTAAGAAAGCAGCTAGGGAAGCTGCCATAGCACAAGAAGAAGCGGTTTTAGAATCAAAATTGCTCATCCTGCAGCGACAGGCTGCTGCTGCTGAAGCAAAGGCCGCTGCCTACATGGGAACAAGTCGGTCAGGAAGTGAAAGATCATATAAAGACTCAGAGGTTCCAGAAAAACCTCTATTCTCTGCAGATCATACAAATGAGTACAACCAAAACCTTACTGATGCGCATACAAAGGAACAGTCTCTTAAACCTGAAGCAAAGGAATTCAGGCCGAGATCAACATACCCCCTGAGCAGGCCCAATCAACCTCATGAGGTCAGAGGCTGCCAGCAAACCAAGAATGAAGCACCAGAAACCCCTAAGAACAAAAAACAAGTGTTCCCATCACCTCAACCCATAGATTACATGCGCGAACAACAATGTGCAGTGGATGTCACCAAATATCTCATCCGCAAAGAAATGGTTAGCTCAGGCTTTCTCCAATTTGATGACTGTCCTGAAAACTATTGGGCATGGAAATCTTCCTTTCTGAACGCCACTGAAGGTCTGAACTTATCACCAGCAGAAATACTTAATTTAATGATAAAATGGCTTGGCACCGAGTCAGCAGAGCACGCTAAGAGGATGAGAAGAGCAAACCTGTTCAACCCTGCAGCAGGACTCAACATGACCTGGAAAAGACTAGAAGAAACGTATGGATCCCCAGAGGTAATAGAAGGAGCACTGTTGAAAAAACTTGAAGTCTTTCCCAAGGTGGGCTATAGAGACAACGTGCGGCTACAAGAACTAAGTGATCTTCTACTAGAGATAGAATATGCCAAAGAGGATGGCTACTTGCAAGGACTTTCGTATCTAGATACAGCTAGAGGCACTAATCCCATAGTAGAGGAGCTACCCTCAAATCTGCAAGACAAGTGGATGTCTGTAGGAGGTAAATTCAAAGAAGATTATGGAGTCTCTTTTCCTCCTTTCTCTGTGTTTTCTAGGTTTGTCCGACAGCAAGCGAAAATCCAAAGTGATCCCAGTTTCGCCTTCACCACCAACGGCAATCAATCACACAGACCTGAGAGACCTCACCGACCTCACGGTAGGACCTCTGTATCCACACACAAAACAGCTGTACCTTCAGAAGTCAAAGACTACCAAAGCACCCACAAGGTACACACCATAGAAAACCCTGATAGACATTGTCCAATACACAAAAAACCACATCCACTAAAGAAATGCAAAGGCTTTAGAAGCAAACCCATCGCAGAGCGGATGTCCTTCCTTAAACAAAACGGCATCTGTTTCAAGTGCTGCGGATCTACTTATCACATTGCCAAAGACTGCAAAATACCAGTAGAATGTACAGAATGTGGCAGTGAGAGACATATTGCAGCTTTGCACCCCGGCCCTGCTCCTGCCCCACTAGAGACTGTAGAACCCAGGAAAGATCAGGGCAGGGAGCAACAAGAGACCTCACTCTCCTCTGTAATGTCCAATTGCACCGAAGTATGTGGACAAGGCAAGATTGCACAACCATGCTCTAAAATCTGTCTAGTGACTGTGTATCCCACTGGCAAGAGAGAAAGGGCGGTGAAAATGTATGCAGTGCTAGATGAACAGAGCACCAGATCCCTTGCAAAGTCAGATTTCTTTGATATCTTTAACCTTAAGGCAAGTGCAGTTCCATACACTCTAAGGACATGTGCAGGGACAATTGAAACCACAGGGAGAAGAGCTACTGGCTTTACCATTGAATCCTTCAATAAGAAAGTGCAGTTCCCACTTCCTACCCTAATAGAGTGTGGCATGATACCTGACGACAAAACTGAGATTCCATCTCCAGAAGTAGCTCATCACCACCCCCACCTCCGCTCAATTGCTCACCTTATCCCAGCTGTTGAGCCAAATGTTTCTATCCTTCTACTTCTTGGAAGAGATATCCTTCAGGTACACAAGGTACGCCAGCAAATCAATGGACCTTATAATGCCCCTTATGCACAGAGACTGGACCTGGGGTGGGTCATTGTAGGAGAAGTTTGCCTGGGGACAGTGCACCAGCCTGACAACGTTAGCACTTTGAAGACGTCTGTGTTAACAAATGGATGCACATCCCTTCTCAGTCCCTTTCACAACAACTTCATTGTCAAGGAAAGCTTTGGCAGGTCAACACAACACTGTGACTCTTCTACACTATATGGTAAAGAAGAAGTAAATTCCAACATTGAGACAGACAATCTAGGGATTACAGTGTTCCAGAAAACTAAAGATGATGATAAACAGGCCCTCTCTATAGAAGATCAGATCTTCTTGCAGATTATGGATAAAGAGGCCTACCAAGATGACAATCACAGTTGGGTGGCCCCTCTCCCCTTTCGCACACCCAGACGTGTTTTGCCTAGTAACAGGGAGCAAGCCATGAAGCGTTTGCATTCACTCAGCAAAACACTGCAGAGAAAGCCTGAAGTGAAAAGAGATTTCACTGAATTCATTAAGGGGATGCTAGATAATGATCACGCTGAAGTTGCAGGACCACTTGAGACAGACAGGGAACACTGGTATCTACCAATGTTTGGTGTTTACCATCCTCACAAACCTAATCAAATCAGAATAGTTTTTGATTCCAGCGCAGAGTATAAAGGAGTCTCTTTAAATGACGTACTGTTGAGTGGCCCTGACCTAAACAATACTTTGCTAGGTGTCCTCATGCGCTTCAGAAAAGAGCCTGTTGCTTTCACAGCAGATGTGCAACAAATGTTTTATTGCTTTCTTGTCAGAGAAGACCATAGAGACTTTCTACGTTTTCTCTGGTACAAAGACAATGACATAGACAAAGAAATTGTCGAGTACAGAATGAAAGTGCATATATTTGGCAATAGCCCCTCTCCTGCCGTCGCTATATACTGCATGCAAAAGGCTGCCCAGAAAAACGCAGAGTGCTATGGACAAGAAGCCAAACACTTTGTATTGAGACATTTCTATGTAGATGATGGACTCGCTTCGGCTAGCACTCCTGAAGATGCAATATCCATCCTTATCAAAGCAAAACAAATGCTGGCAGAATCCAATCTGCGTCTTCATAAAATCGCTTCCAACAGCCAAAAAGTAATGGAAGCCTTCCCTGTAGCAGACAGAGCTAAGGACCTTAAAGATCTTTGCCTAGGTACAGACGCTCTTCCCTTGCAGAAAAGCATAGGCCTTCAGAGGAAAAGCCTTTTACACGTAGAGGCATTCTATCCACGGTAAATAGCCTCTATGATCCCCTAGGGTTTGTATCACCTGTGACAATAAGAGGTAAGGCCTTAGTTCGTGAACTGTCATCTGGGAAAAATGAATGGGATGCATTGCTTCCACAAGAGAGACTAAGTGAGTGGGTTCAATGGACAGAATCCTTGCAAGCGTTAGAGAACCTAAAGATAGACAGATGCTATGTGCCCATATCTCTATCATCAGCTTGCAGGAAAGAACTATGCATCTTCTCAGACGCATCCACTACAGCTATAGGTGCAGTAGCTTACTTGAAAGTAATTGATGCAGAAAATGTGTGTCGTGTTGGATTTGTCATGGGAAAGTCCAAATTAAGCCCAAAACCAGCCCATAGGATTCCTCGTTTAGAGTTGTGTGCTGCTGTACTTGCAGTCGAAATGTCTGAGCTAATCACAGATCAACTAGACACTGATTTTGATGCTGTGAAATTCTTCACTGATAGCAAGACTGTCCTAGGGTACATTTGCAACACCACTAGGAGGTTCTATCTGTATGTCTCCAACAGAGTGAATAGAATCAGGCAGTCTACACATCCAGATCAGTGGTCCTATGTATCTACAGATCAAAACCCTGCAGATTATGCCACTAGGCCTACTCAAGCAGCATGCCTTCAGAACTCTATTTGGTTCTCAGGCCCAACATTTCTGCACCAACCACACTGTGAGGATATAGACACTGCTAGTGCTTTTCCACTCATAGAGCCTGAAGCTGACCCTGAAATCAGATTCGAGATTACAAGCTTCAGCACCAGAGCTTCTGAAGCCACACTTCACTCACATTGCTTTGATAGATTTTCTTGCTGGAAGATATTAGTTAAGACCCTAGCCAGACTCATCCATGTTGCTAAAACCTTCCAGAGGGAAACCAGCAGCAATCAGGTCAGAAGGTGGGAAAGTTTCCATGAACAAGTCAATCTAGAAGAACTTGCTCAGGCAAAGTCTGTTATAATCTCTTCTGTTCAAAGCAAACATTTCCAGAAGGAAATTGACTGCATCAAAAAACAAAAGACATTCCCAAAACAAAGCCGTCTTAGGAAGCTTAGCCCCTTTTTAGACAAAAATGGGTTGTTGAGAGTAGGTGGACATTTGTCTCTTGCAGAACTTTCAGAGGAAGAGAAACAGCCTGTCATTATACTTTATAATCACCACATTGCAACACTGCTTGTTAGGTACTATCATGAACAAGTAGTTCACCAAGGGCGACACATCACAGAGGGTGCAATTAGAACCGCAGGTTTCTGGATTCTTGGTGGCAAACGCTTGGTATCAGCTGTTATACACAAATGTGTCATCTGCCGCAAGCTGCGAGGAAGATTACAAAGTCAAAAGATGGCAGAGCTACCAGAGGACAGAGTAATTGCTCAACCACCTTTCACCAATGTGGGCTTAGATGTATTTGGTCCGTGGTCTGTCTTAACCCGCCGCACTAGAGGAGGCAGCGCGGACAGTAAACGATGGGCAGTCCTTTTCACTTGTTTGTCCACCCGAGCTGTACACGTAGAGCTACTTGAAACCATGTCAACATCAAGCTTTATTAATGCCTTGAGGAGATTCTTCTCAATTCGTGGCCCAGCAAAACTGCTCCGTTCTGACAGAGGAACAAACTTTGTAGGAGCCTGCAAGGAACTTAACATTTGTGCCAGCGAATCACAATTGCAAGACTTTCTCCAAGACAGAGGATGTACATGGGTCTTTAATCCTCCACACTCTTCACACATGGGTGGTGTCTGGGAGAGACTTATAGGTATTGCCAGGCGAATCTTGGACGCTATGTTGCTACAAACTAAAACTGCTCACTTGACCCATGAGACTTTAAGCACCTTTATGGCAGAGGTTAAAGCTATTATGAATGCCAGGCCTATAGTTTCTGTGTCCTCAGACCCAGATACACCTATTGTCCTTACCCCAGCAATGTTGTTGACTCAAAAGGTGAACTCTTTGTCTGCTCCATCCGGAACCATAAGTACAACACAAGTTCATGCTAAACAATGGAAGCAAGTACAATGCTTGGCAGACACCTTTTGGAAAAGATGGAAGAGGGAGTATCTGTCGAATGTACAACGCCGTAGGAAATGGACTGAGGATCGCCCAAATGTAAAAGTGGGTGATGTTGTTCTGTTGAAGGACAGCCAAGAGAGCAGGAACGAGTGGCCTGTAGGACTTATTGTCAATGCTCTACCAAGCAGGGATGGCAATGTTAGGAAGGTGGAGGTCAAGATTGCAAAGAATGGGACTTCCAAAATGTATCTTAGACCTATAACTGACGTCATAGTTTTAGTTTCAGATTAGCTAGGATTCCATTTCCTGTTTATATGTTTTTTCTGCATAGCAGTAGTTATTTAGGTAGTGACATAATAATTATGCCAGACAGGGAGTGTTCTGCCTATTTGTGCATTATAATGTATGTAATGTGCTGTAAAGATTGTACTGCAATGTTATGTTTGACGTTGCTGCCATCTAGTGGTCAAAGTTAGTTTCTACTTCGCCAGAACTTTACAGGAAGTGTATTGTTCTCTGAGCCAGAGGCAGTAACCTTTAACCTGGAACTGTATTTCCTCCATTTCATCACTGCTCCTGGATCTTGCAGGCTGCATGCAGAGGAGCTCTTGATTTATTCCTGGACTAATGGTGGAATTGTCTGTGAGTACTCTCACTGATGAAGTGAGGCTGCTGTATTATATGTAATGTACTGATACATATGTTTTGTTTATGTTTATATTGTAGTTTTACAAAGTTATTCAGAAAAGAGAATACAAACAGATCTGATGTCTCACGTTTCTTGACTTCTGAATTATTGTTAAGCTGTCTGACTAGTGTTATACAACAGTCAATAACGCGAAGCAGAACAATGGTCATGGGTGGAGCTATGCAAATTTCTATTTGGCTTTGCTGGTACTCCTTTGGAGGGAATGTTCCTCACACAAACAAATATCACTCATTGCTGCTGCTGTTGAGTGCAGGGCCGATCCCTGGGAGTCAGAGCGACCAATCTCTGATCACTTCTAAGCCTACTCAATGCCAATGTGGGTCTGCAGCTTGACTCTCTGCTTCCCAACCAGGAAAAGATCTAGGACACCACCACTGCCACGGAAGACTTACACAAGGGTCTAATTTTGACCTTTGCTAAGGAAGCTGGAGAAATCTACATAGCTCCACCCATTTGTACAGCTAATTAGAGAAATCTGCATAGCTTCATCAACCCAAACCTACTTGAAAGACCATGATTTCTGTGGATTAGCATGAAGGACTGCGTTGTGTCAGACATTGTTGTGTGATCAGGGAATACTGTATAATAAGACAATCCTTGTCTTGGCCTGATACTTCTAGGTCCTAATCAACTTTTAACCCCTTCACGCAATATCACGTACATGTACGTGGGGGAATGTGGTGCCTCACCGCATCCCCACTTGCATGTACGTGATCGGCTTTCACTGTCAGCGCAGGGACCGAAGCGCTGAAGATTCAGTGAAGCCGGCGTGCTGGGGTTGCTAGGCAACCAGAGAAGCCGGAAGTAACTGTATTGTAGCCCTGACCCACCCACGATCGCTGTGATTGGTCCAATACTGCAGAGGGACCAATCGCAGCGCATCGGGGCAGGTAAGGGGGGTTAGGGAGGGACTGTGTGCCTCTCCTTCTCTGATCGTCCCCATTCCTGTCAGGGAAGCGATCAGAGAAGGAGAGTGTGACAAATATACTGTACCTGACATATGTATACTAGTCATGGAGCACTGCTACTTAGCGCTCCATGACTAGTATACTCCTCATCGCATTTAACTGTCACCATGTCTGCAGACATGGTGACAGCGCTGAGTGCCGGCTGTTACACACAGCCAGGCACTCAGGCTCAATGTGGAGGGGGGTCCTGTGACCCCCCGTATCGGCGATCGCTGCAAACCGCAGGTCAATTCAGACCTGCGGTTTGCAGCGCTCTATGTAGTTTCTGATCCCTGCGGTCCCTGACCGCAGGGATCAGAAACCTAAAAATTGCCCAAAATCTGTATTTTCCAGTTTTTTTTAACCCCCCTGCACCCCTGAATTCATTTATGTGGCGGGGTGCAGGGGGGCGGTTTGTGGGCGGTGCGGCAGTTGCGGGAGGCGGGCGGTGCGGCAAGCGGGATCGCGATCCCCCGCCCGCCTCCCATTATAATCATCGTTGGCTTCTAGTGGGTATACCAGGGTGCCAGCACGTTGCTGGCACCCTGGTATAAACGGCTGACATCGGTGATGCGATGTCAGCCGTTTAACCCTTTCCATACCGCGGTCCGCACGGACCGCGGTATGGAAAAGGTTAACAGCTCAGGGAGCTCCCTCCCTCTCCCATCGGAGGGCTGCTGTACCTTTGCAGCCCCCGATGGGAGAGGGAGAGAGCCCCCAGACAGCCCCCCCCAGAGCCCCGTCCTTACCCTTCCCCGTCTGCGCAGTTCTGACCATAACTGAGCAGACGGGGAAGGTTCCCATGGCAACAGGACGCCTCTCAGGCGTCCTGCTGTCCATGGTGCTGAACAGATCTATGCTGAAAGCATAGATCTGTTCAGTGTAAGTAAAATATAGTACAGTGCAATATATATTGTACTGTACTGTATTATACAGACATCAGACCCACTGGATCTTCAAGAACCAAGTGGGTCTGGGTCAAAAAAAATAGTGAAAAAAGTAAAAAAAAATAAAAAATCAAAAAACACATTTATCACTGATTAAACATGAGAAAAATAAAATTCCCTACACATGTTTGGTATCGCCGCGTCCGTAACGACCTGATCTATAAAACGGTCATGTTACTTTTCCCGAACGGTGAACGCCATAAAAATAAAAAATAAAAAACTATGATGAAATTGAAATTTTGCCCACCTTACTTCCCCAAAAAAGGTAATAAAAGTGATCAAAAAAGTCGCATGTACGCCAAAATTGTAACAATAAAACCGTCATCTCATCCCGCAAAAAATGAGACCCTACTTAAGATAATCGCCCAAAAACTGAAAAAACTATAGCTCTTAGACTATGGAAACACTAAAACATCATTTTTTTGGTTTAAAAAATTAAATCATTGTGTAAAACTTATATAAATAAAAAAAAGTATACATATTAGGTATCGCCGCGTCCGTATCGACCGGCTCTATAAAAATATCACATGACCTAACCCCTCAGGTGACCACCGTAAAAAAATAAAAATAAAAACGGTGTAGAAAAAGCAATTTTTAGTCATCTTACGTCACAAAAAGTGTAATAGCAAGCGTTAAAAAAGTCATATGCACCCCAACATAGTGCCAATCAAACCGTCATCTCATCTCGCAAAAAATGAGACCCTACTTAAGATAATCGCCCCAAAACTGTAAAAACTATGGCTCTTAGACTATGGAGAAACTAAAAAAAATGTTGTTTTAAAATTGAAATCATTGTGTAAAACTTACATAAATAAAAAAAAATGTATACATATTAGGTATCGCCGCGTGCGTGACAACCTGCTCTATAAAATTACCACATTATCTAACCTGTCAGATGAATGTTGTAAATAACAATAAAAAAAAACGATGCCAAAAAAGCTATTTCTTGTTACCTTGCCGCACAAAAAGTGTAATATAGAGCAACCAAAAATCATATGTACCCTAAACTAGTACCAACAAAACTGTCACCCTATCCCGTAGTTTCTACAATGGGGTCACTTTTTTGGAGTTTCTACTCTAGGGGTGCATCAGGGGGGCTTCAAATGGGACATGGTGTCAAAAAACCAGTCCAGCAAAATCTGCCTTCCAAAAACCAAACGGCGCACCTTTCACTCTACACCCCGCTGTCTGGCCGTACAGTAGTTTACGACCACATATAGGGTGTTTCTGTAAACGGCAGAGTCAGGGCAATAAAGATACAGTCTTGTTTGGCTGTTAACCCTTGCTTTGTTAGTGGAAAAAAATGGTTAAAATGGAAAATTAGGCAAAAAAATTAAATTCTCAAATTTCATCCCCATTTGCCAATAATTCTTGTGCAACACCTAAAGGGTTAACAAAGTTTGTAAAATCAGTTTTGAATACCTTGAGGGGTGTAGTTTATAGAATAGGGTCTTTTTTGGGTGGTTTCTATTATGTAAGCCTCGCAAAAAGACTTCAGACCTGTAGTGGTCCCTAAAAATTGGATTTCTGAAAAATTTCAAGATTTGCTTCTAAACTTCTAAGCCTTGTAACATCCCCAAAAAATAAAATATAATTCCCAAAATAATTCAAACATGAAGTACACATATGGGGAATGTAAAGTCATCACAATTTTGGGGGGTATTACTATGTATTACAGAAGTAGAGAAACTGAAACTTAGAAATTTTCAAATTTTTCCAAATTTGGGGTAAATTTGGTATTTTTTTATGCAAAAAAAATTAATTTTGGGACTTAATTTTTCCAGTGTCATGAAGTACAATATGTGACGAAAAAACAATCTCAGAACGGCCTGGATAAGTCAAAGCGTTTTAACGTTATCAGCACTTAAAGTGACACTGGTCAGATTTGCAAAAAATGACCTGGTCCTTAAGGTGAAATAAGGCTGTGTCTTGAAGGGGTTAAGGATGTTCCTTAACCTAGTAAGAACATTCCTTTGAAGAACACTGAGGGACATTGCTTAGAAATACCAAGAACTTTATGAAGAATTTCCTCCAAGAAGCTTCTCTCATCAAATAAAAAGTCTGTGTTGTGTGTCGTCTCCATGATATAAATGGTGATTGGGGGAGAAGAGGTCGGAGGAGCTAAACTCTGTGTCTTTAGAAGTTTAGCTCTTTTGCTATTTGTTTAAAAGCTTTTTAGCAACTGCTGAAAAGCCCCAGAAGCTTGTGGAAGAATAGAAAAATGCACATATTGACAATATTGTGACTTATTGTTGATCATCTTTTTGTAGGTAGGCTGATTTCTTCTTGTATGTTTGGAGAATGATAGATGTTTTCTATGGGGCTACAGGTTCAGAGTTTGGTGGGTTTTTATTCTCTATTTTACAGCAGCTCTATAGCATAGTGGGTGTCCACTGTGGAGCTGCAGGTTCAGGACTCAGTGGGTGTTCCCTGTGTATTCTGTATTTCAAGACTTTAAATCGTACACTTCTCGGCCTTTTGGTTAAGATCGAGCGTAGTATCTGTTTTTAGATTCAGAGACGTGCTAGGATGTAGAGCAGAGAACTGCATAGCAAGCCTAGGATGTATGGCTTGGGTTTCAAGGTTCTATCGCTAGGTGACCAAGGCCTCTGTTGGATCTAAGCCAGGGGCTGAGATGTTTGAAAGCCCGATGTGCAGAAGTGCCCCAGGAGTGGTGACCCTGGGGTGCCTGAACTCACTGGGGGTGGGAGCCCACTGAGTGATGGCACATTTGCACGCACTTCACTTTCTCACATTTTGAGCGCACAGTCGCACACACCTCTCTTTGCTCGGCTTCGGTCTAGAAAAGATGAGGAATTTTTATAATTCCGGTCAAATGTCTGGGCCGTAATGGCACACATTCACTTATTTTTTGTTACTGTGTGTTCAATTTCCACGTTTGTTTTGTCACTAGGATCTCTTGGGTACGGCTTGCAGTACTCTGTAGATTCAGAAAATATCCCGAAAAGATGTTCAACCAGTTTCATGTCAAGAATGAAGATAGAGACTTCCTGAGGTTTCTACGGTCGGAGGACGGAGATACAGATTCAGAGCCAGCAGAATACAGAATGAAAGTACACTTGTTTGGAGCAGCATCATCTCCAGGTTACGCCAATTATGGTATGAAGTACCTGGCCAATCAGAATGAAAAGGTTTGCCCATCAGCAGCAAATTTTCTTAAGAAAATCTTTTATGTAGATGAAGGTCTCATAAGTCTAGAGTCCACAGAATCTGCAATCAAACTAGTGAAAGAAAGCCAAGAGTTATGCGCAAGAGGAAACCTGTGCGCCTACATAAATTCATCTCAAACAACAGAGAGGTACTGGAATCCATCAGTGACTCTGAACGTGCATCAATAATGAAGAATGTAGATTTCAATTATGATCATCTTCCAGTTCAGAACAAACTTGGATTGGGAAGGAATGTAGAGAATAACAAGTTCATCTTTGAAGTATCTATTGAAGAGAATGTTGCAACTAGACGTACCATTCTTTCCGCAGCGGCTTCTATATATAATCTATTAGGATTCTTGGCCCCAGTGATCCTCAAAGCTAGATAAATACTGCAAGAATTATGGAGACAGAAGTTAGGATGGGATAAACCCATACCTGAAAATTTGACGCCAAGGTGGGAGAGACAAATAGGAGACTCAAAACTTGACAAAAATGGAAAACGTCTCACTACTCCACTCAAGTTGGAACGTCCTATACAGAAGTTAGTTGTTCTACTTGAGAGTGATGAAAGACACTCGAGAGTTGAGAACATGATGAAAAATTCCTCAAATTCATGTTTAAGTCCTACTACTGAGAACATAGAATTATAGGTAATTTTGGTGGGAGTGTAGCTGGCCAGCTAAGACCTGTCCTAGGTTGCTAACATAGCTTATATTTTATACAGCTAGACCTGCCAATAACCTTAATACAGTTCCTATGTTTGTGTGTTAAAGACAAAAGCAGAGTTATTTACAGTGACTTCATGTTGGGATGTCATATAATAGTTATATTTTGTGTCCACAGAAGCAGAAAAAGATAATTTGCCTTTAAGAGTCGTTATATAATGTAAGGAAAGCTCAATGACACAGAAGACACAACAGAAAGCATAGAGTTAAACTGTTGTTGCTAAGCAGAAGTCTTGACCAATCCTAGCTAGCCTCACACAGCCTAGAAGTTTTGACCAATCATAGCCAGCCTCACACACAGCTTGTGTGGGGAAAATCCCCTAGCAGGAGCTGCTGGAATCATTATTCACCAGAGAGAGGCGCTGAACAGACACACACTCTACTAAGAGCTGTGTTTTATTGAAGCAAGAGGCCAAAATAGGTATTTAAAACGGTTATATAATGGTCCTACTGTTAATATAGTGATTAGAACTGTATACTGAACTGGTTATATGTATGTTTACTTACAGTTCCACCAAACCACAAATTCAAATTCCATATTGCAATCCAAATTGCATACAAATGCAAACTGCTCATACCAGATCATAAGCAAGTGTATAGATACTCAAGAGAGAAATATATCCACCAGTTTAAGATGAATGACAAGATTAAACAGTTGAACCACCATCTTATGCATACCACCATTTTGTGATATCTTTTCAACATGTGTTATGTACATGGACTATCTGCTGCGAAGGCGGCAGTGTTATATGAAGAAAAGTTGAAGTTAATAAAGAAGTTATTTCAAGCATTTGGTGTGCTCTTTAAACCTACTGTTTCCATAGAACGGCACTAGAGGAATTACAGAGTAATAGACAGTCTGGTTAGACTAAAAAGTCAGAGATATCAAAATTCTTCTAATGCCACAGTGCAAAAGGCACTTCATAGTGCTGCGCCTGCCACATCTGCACCTCAGGCTTTGTAAACATCGTGGCTTATGACTCCAACCCAAAGGCCCAAGATCACCTCCAGGTTAATCTCTGTGTTTCTCTGCTCCCTCTCAGTAGCCCAGTCCAACGGACCCGTTCCAGCACACAATGTAAGTCAATGGGGACGGAACGGTTTTCTATGACACAATCTGGCACAACCAAAAACGGATCCGTCCTCCATTGACTTTCAATGGTGTTCAAGAGGGATCCGTTTCGGCTATGTTAAAGATAATACAAACGGATCCGCACCAAACATGAGAGTGAAAGTAGCCAAAGGAAATGCCTTCTAATTTTCCAAATAGAAGAATTGATTGTAGAGGCCATGGATTGTTCAGGCAGTTCATATCACAGAGAATGATCATATTGCTGAGAATGGTCATGGGTGGAGCTATGCAAATTTCTATTTGGCTTTGCTGGTACTCCTTTGGAGGGAATGTTCCTCACACAAACAAATATCACTCATTGCTGCTGCTGTTGAGTGCAGGGCCGATCCCTGGGAGTCAGAGCGACCAATCTCTGATCACTTCTAAGCCTACTCAATGCCAATGTGGGTCTGCAGCTTGACTCTCTGCTTCCCAACCAGGAAAAGATCTAGGACACCACCACTGCCACGGAAGACTTACACAAGGGTCTAATTTTGACCTTTGCTAAGGAAGCTGGAGAAATCTACATAGCTCCACCCATTTGTACAGCTAATTAGAGAAATCTGCATAGCTTCATCAACCCAAATCTACTTGAAAGACCATGATTTCTGTGGATTAGCATGAAGGACTGCGTTGTGTCAGACATTGTTGTGTGATCAGGGAATACTGTATAATAAGACAATCCTTGTCTTGGCCTGATACTTCTAGGTCCTAATCAACTTTTAAAGGATTTCTGTCACCTCCCCTAACCCAAAAAACGATTTTAAAGCAGCCATGAAGCACAGCTTACCTGGAATAGGCTGTGCTCTTTTATGTTGTAATCCGTCCAGCAGTTTCTGCAAAAAACGACTTTTATTGATATGCAAATGTGTCCTGAAGGTGCCCAGAGGGGCGTTTTGTTCCTCTTAGAGAGCCCAGTACCGCCCCTCTTACAGTGCCCAGCCCGCCTTCCTTGCACTGTCTAACCGCCCCCAGCCTGCCACAGCCTCTCCTCCCCCTCCCTCACGCCGAACGAACTCTCGCACAGGCGCAGTACCCACTGAGGGCTGCGCCTGTGCGATCAGCAGGAGACTGAGGGCAGGAGCTTCATCCTCGTCACTGGGCATGCGCCGAGCCCAGTGACGTCCGATGCTCGCTCTTCCCTCTGTCAGCAGGAGGAGAGGGAGGAGAGGCTGTGGCAGGCTGGGCTGGGCTGGGCTCTCTAAGAGGAACAAAACGCCCCTCTGGGCACATTCAGGACTCATTTGCATATCAATAAAAGTCGTTTTTTGCAGAAACTGCTGGACGGATTACAACATAAAAGAGCACAGCCTAATCAAGGTAAGCTGTGCTTCATGGCTGCTTTAAAATCGTTTTTTGGGTTAGGGGAGGTGACAGAATCCCTTTAAGGATGTTCCTTAACCCAGTAAGAACATTCCTTTGAAGAACACTGAGGAACATTGCTTAGAAATACCAAGAACTTTATGAAGAATTTCCTCCAAGAAGCTTCTCTCATCAAATAAAAAGTCTGTGTTGTGTGACGTCTCCATGATATAAATGGTGATTGGGGGAGAAGAGGTCGGAGGAGCTAAACTCTGTGTCTTTAGAAGTTTAGCTCTTTTGCTATTTGTTTAAAAGCTTTTTTAGCAACTGCTGAAAAGCCCCAGAAGCTTGTGGAAGAATAGAAAAATGCACATATTGACAATATTGCGACTTATTGTTGATCATCTTTTTGTAGGTAGGCTGATTTTTTCTTGTAAGTTTGGAGAATGATAGATGTTTTCTACGGGGCTACAGGTTCAGAGTTTGGTGGGTTTTTATTCTCTATTTTACAGCAGCTCTATAGCATAGTGGGTGTCCACTGTGGAGCTGCAGGTTCAGGACTCAGTGGGTGTTCCCTGTGTATTCTGTATTTCAAGACTGTAATCCGTACGCTTCTCGGCCTTTTGGTTAAGTTCGAGCGTAGTATCTGTTTTTAGATTCAGAGCCATGCTAGGATGTAGAGCAGAGAACTGCATAGCAAGCCTAGGATGTATGGCTTGGGTTTCAAGGTTCTATCGCTAGGTGACCAAGGCCTCTGTTGGATCTAAGCCAGGGGCTGAGATGTTTGAAAGCCCGATGTGCAGAAGTGCCCCAGGAGTGGTGACCCTGGGGTGCCTGAACTCACTGGGGGTGGGAGCCCACTGAGTGATGGCACATTTGCACGCACTTCACTTTCTCACATTTTGAGCGCACAGTCGCACACACCTCTCTTTGCTCGACTTCGGTCTAGAAAAGATGAGGAATTTTTATAATTCCGGTCAAATGTCTGGGCCGTAATGGCACACATTCACTTATTTTTTGTTACTGTGTGTTCAATTTCCACGTTTGTTTTGTCACTAGGATCTCTTGGGTACGGCTTGCAGTACTCTGTAGATTCAGAAAATATCCCGAAAAGATGTTCAACCAGTTTCATGTCAAGAATGAAGATAGAGACTTCCTGAGGTTTCTACGGTCGGAGGACGGAGATACAGATTCAGAGCCAGCAGAATACAGCATGAAAGTACACTTGTTTGGAGCAGCATCATCTCCAGGTTACGCCAATTATGGTATGAAGTACCTGGCCAATCAGAATGAAAAGGTTTGCCCATCAGCAGCAAATTTTCTTAAGAAAATCTTTTATGTAGATGATGGTCTCATAAGTCTAGAGTCCACAGAATCTGCAATCAAACTAGTGAAAGAAAGCCAAGAGTTATGCGCAAGAGGAAACCTGCGCGCCTACATAAATTCATCTCAAACAACAGAGAGGTACTGGAATCCATCAGTGACTCTGAACGTGCATCAATAATGAAGAATGTAGATTTCAATTATGATCATCTTCCAGTTCAGAACAAACTTGGATTGGGAAGGAATGTAGAGAATAACAAGTTCATCTTTGAAGTATCTATTGAAGAGAAAGTTGCAACTAGACGTACCATTCTTTCCGCAGCGGCTTCTATATATAATCTATTAGGATTCTTGGCCCCAGTGATCCTCAAAGCAAGATAAATACTGCAAGAATTATGGAGACAGAAGTTAAAATGGGATAAAGCCATACCTGAAAATTTGACGCCAAGGTGGGAGAGACAAATAGGAGACTCAAAACTTGACAAAAAAGGAAAACGTCTCACTACTCCACTCAAGTTGGAACGTCCTATACAGAAGTTAGTTGTTCTACTTGAGAGTGATGAAAGACACTCGAGAGTTGAGAACATGATGGAAAATTCCTCAAATTCATGTTTAAGTCCTACTACTGAGAACATAGAATTATAGGTAATTTTGGTGGGAGTGTAGCTGGCCAGCTAAGACCTGTCCTAGGTTGCTAACATAGCTTATATTTTATACAGCTAGACCTGCCAATAACCTTAATACAGTTCCTATGTTTGTGTGTTAAAGACAAAAGCAGAGTTATTTACAGTGACTTTATGTTGGGATGTCATATAATAGTTATATTTTGTGTCCACAGAAGCAGAAAAAGATAATTTGCCTTTAAGAGTCGTTATATAATGTAAGGAAAGCTTAATGACACAGAAGACACAAGCTCAATGACACAGAAGACACAACAGAAAGCATAGAGTTAAACTGTTGTTGCTAAGCAGAAGTCTTGACCAATCCTAGCTAGCCTCACACAGCCTAGAAGTTTTGACCAATCATAGCCAGCCTCACACACAGCTTGTGTGGGGAAAATCCCCTATCAGGAGCTGCTGGAATCATTATTCACCAGAGAGAGGAGCTGAACAGACACACACTCTACTAAGAGCTGTGTTTTATTGAAGCAAGAGGCCAAAATAGGTATTTAAAACGGTTATATAATGGTCCTACTGTTAATATAGTGATTAGAACTGTATACTGAACTGGTTATATGTATGTTTACTTACAGTTCCACCAAACCACAAATTCAAATTCCATATTGCAATCCAAATTGCATACAAATGCGAACTGCTCATACCAGATCATAAGCAAGTGTATAGATACTCAAGAGAGAAATATATCCACCAGTTTATGATGAATGACAAGATTAAACAGTTGAACCACCATCTTATGCATACCACCATTTTGTGATATCTTTTCAACATGTGTTATGTACATGGACTATCTGCTGCGAAGGCGGCAGTGTTATATGAAGAAAAGTTGAAGTTAATAAAGAAGTTATTTCAAGCATTTGGTGTGCTCTTTAAACCTACTGTTTCCATAGAACGGCGCTAGAGGAATTACAGAGTAATAGACAGTCTGGTTAGACTAAAAAGTCAGAGATATCAAAATTCTTCTAATGCCACAGTGCAAAAGGCACTTCATAGTGCTGCGCCTGCCACATCTGCACCTCAGGCTTTGTAAACATCGTGGCTTATGACTCCAACCCAAAGGCCCAAGATCACCTCCAGGTTAATCTCTGTGTTTCTCTGCTCCATCTCAGTAGCCCAGTCCAACGGACCCGTTCCAGCACACAATGTAAGTCAATGGGGACGGAACGGTTTTCTATGACACAATCTGGCACAACCGAAAACGGATCCGTCCTCCATTGACTTTCAATGGTGTTCAAGAGGGATCCGTTTCGGCTATGTTAAAGATAATACAAACGGATCCGCACCAAACATGAGAGTGAAAGTAGCCAAAGGAAATGCCTTCTAATTTTCCAAATAGAAGAATTGATTGTAGAGGCCATGGATTGTTCAGGCAGTTCATATCACAGAGAATGATCATATTGCTGAGAATGGTCATGGGTGGAGCTATGCAAATTTCTATTTGGCTTTGCTGGTACTCCTTTGGAGGGAATGTTCCTCACACAAACAAATATCACTCATTGCTGCTGCTGTTGAGTGCAGGGCCGATCCCTGGGAGTCAGAGCGACCAATCTCTGATCACTTCTAAGCCTACTCAATGCCAATGTGGGTCTGCAGCTTGACTCTCTGCTTCCCAACCAGGAAAATATCTAGGACACCACCACTGCCACGGAAGACTTACACAAGGGTCTAATTTTGACCTTTGCTAAGGAAGCTGGAGAAATCTACATAGCTCCACCCATTTGTACAGCTAATTAGAGAAATCTGCATAGCTTCATCAACCCAAATCTACTTGAAAGACCATGATTTCTGTGGATTAGCATGAAGGACTGCGTTGTGTCAGACATTGTTGTGTGATCAGGGAATACTGTATAATAAGACAATCCTTGTCTTGGCCTGATACTTCTAGGTCCTAATCAACTTTTAAGGATGTTCCTTAACCCAGTAAGAACATTCCTTTGAAGAACACTGAGGAACATTGCTTAGAAATACCAAGAACTTTATGAAGAATTTCCTCCAAGAAGCTTCTCTCAAAAACACAGAAATATAGTGGCAAATCTGGGGGAGCTGCTCAACCCCTAACACTGTAGCGTGTTTTTCATTGGGGGAGCAGCCCCACCGCATGTGGACCGCAGCAAACGACTATCCCCAGCAAAAAATATTTTGCATACGGTGGAGGATGTCGGCGCGGTCCACATGCACCACAAAGGCATCCTACACAAAACGGAGCATTGTGCGGATGAAAATATAATCATAAATCACAGAAAAAATGCACCACACGGATATGCCACTGACTATACTGGCTAGTCATAAATGCAGATATTAAAAGCTGAGACTTTTGCCAATATATTCCTGTCAGGAAGATATCGGAGCCCCAAGCACCACGTCACGGTTCTCAGCATGGCAAGGGGTCCTACCACTACGCTACCTATGGTGTGAACAAGGTCTGAGGGTGATGTAATCCAGCTCACAGCCAAGCTTCCACACAACCGCCTAGCAGGACAACTAGTGCAATGCAAACAAAGCCAGACTGTAAGCCACACCCATATCAGACTATGTAATGGAGGCTACCAGGTGCAAAGAGTGTTTGAATGCCAGGTGAAGGCACATACACTACATATAAAACAAGACAAAAACACAGAAATATAGTGGCAAATCTGGGGGAGCTGCTCAACCCCTAAAACTGTAGCGTGTTTTTCATTGGGGGAGCAGCCCCACCGCATGTGGACCGCAGCAAACGACTATCCCCAGCAAAAAATATTTTGCATACGGTGGAGGATGTCGGCGCGGTCCACATGCACCACAAAGGCATCCTACACAAAACGGAGCATTGTGCGGATGAAAATATAATCATAAATCACAGAAAAAATGCACCACACGGATATGCCACTGACTATACTGGCTAGTCATAAATGCAGATATTAAAAGCTGAGACTTTTGCCAATATATTCCTGTCAGGAAGATATCGGAGCCCCAAGCACCACGTCACGGTTCTCAGCATGGCACCGTATGCAAAATATTTTTTTGCTGGGGATAGTCGTTTGCTGCGGTCCACATGCGGTGGGGCTGCTCCCCCAATGAAAAACACGCTACAGTGTTAGGGGTTGAGCAGCTCCCCCAGATTTGCCACTATATTTCTGTGTTTTTGTCTTGTTTTATATGTAGTGTATGTGCCTTCACCTGGCATTCAAACACTCTTTGCACCTGGTAGCCTCCATTACATAGTCTGATATGGGTGTGGCTTACAGTCTGGCTTTGTTCGCATTGCACTAGTTGTCCTGCTAGGCGGTTGTGTGGAAGCCTGGCTGTGAGCTGGATTACATCACCCTCAGACCTTGTTCACACCATAGGTAGCGTAGTGGTAGGACCCCTTGCCATGCTGAGAACCGTGACGTGGTGCTTGGGGCTCCGATATCTTCCTGACAGGAATATATTGGCAAAAGTCTCAGCTTTTAATATCTGCATTTATGACTAGCCAGTATAGTCAGTGGCATATCCGTGTGGTGCATTTTTTCTGTGATTTAAGAAGCTTCTCTCATCAAATAAAAAGTCTGTGTTGTGTGTTGTCTCCATGATATAAATGGTGATTGGGGGAGAAGCGTCAATTTTGACGTAAATTTGTTTTCTCTTAGTCCTAACAGCAGCACATTTGGGGTATTTGCTCCTGTGAAGCTGGTCAGGACAGGTGGAATTTTTAATGAACAAAAATTTCTGCCTAAGTATCCTAATTCGTAATTAACTAATTAAGCTCCTACCCCATATATCCCGGCCCCAACTGGACGGGGTTGCTTTATAACAAGTAAATGACAATAAATCATACAAGGGGAGGGAAATTTGTGTGCTGCTGTTAGGACTAAGGGAAAACAAATTTATGTCAAAATTGACGCTTCCCTTTCGTCCTAACCAGCAGCACAAGTGGGGAAGTAGCAAGAACCTCACCCAAATTGGGAGGGCTCCCTACTCCCCTCTCAGGAGATGGCGGCACTTAAAACGGATTGTCCAAAGGCTATTCCCTCCGTCTGTCTAGACTCTAGACGGTAATGCGAAATGAAGATGTTCAGAGAACTCCAAGAAGCGGCTGCACAAATCTGGGGGGGATCAGTTTCTTCTCCGCATAAGAGGTGGATACAGCCCTGGTAGAATGGGCGGAGACGAAAGAAGGAGGCGTCAAATCTTGGGACAGAAAGGCCAGACGGATTGCCTCTTTAATCCACCTGCTCAGAGTGGGTTTTGAGGCCTTCAGACCCCTGTTTTTCCCTGCATAGGTCAGAAGGAGGTTTTCCGATCTTCTAAATTCGCTTGTTCTGTCCAAATATATTCTAAGACCTCTTGAGATGTCCAATGTACAGAGCCTTTACTCCTCGGGAGAAGTTGCAGCCGGTGAAAAGGTGGGCAGACATATCGTCTGATTAATATTAGAAAAAGTAGGAACCTTTGGTAAAAAGGTTGGTAAAAACCTTAACAGGACCTTGTCCTTAAGGATTTTTAAATAGGGCTCAGAAGCCACCAGAGCCTGAAGTTCCCCAACTCTCTTAGCTGATGTGATAGCTAGTAAGAATGTGATCTATAGGGATAGGAACCTCAAGTCCACTTCATTCAAAGGCTCAAAAGGGGGAACACATAACCCTTTTAGAACCACCGTTAAGTCCCACTGTGGGATTGGTCTCAGGACTCTGTGTTTAAGTCTTTCGGCTCCCTTCAGGAACCTCTTGATTAGGGGGTCCTGAGAAATCGGTCTGCTAAGGCATGCCGATAAGGCAGAGACGTGAGCTCTGAGAGTAGATGGGCTTAGACCCTTGTCTAGACCATCCTGGAGGAATTGTAGAATAGCGGAGAGAGGAGGGTCTGAGGCAACTACCTCTCTGTTATTACACCATTGCATGAATATTCTGTAGATTCTAGAATACTTCCTGCTTGTAGATTCCGCTCTGGAGTGAGAAATTGTTCTCAGGACCTCCACAGATAACCCTCTAGCTTCTAGAAGGGACCTGTCAATCTCCAGGCTGTCAGATTGAGCCTCCTCAGATCTAGACAGGGACCTGTGTCCTGATACACAAGGTCCTGTATTAGGGGAAGTCTCCAATAATTGCCCTGACTCATCTTCATGAGCTGGGTGAACCAAGACCTCTTTGGCCAGAATGGCATGACGGCAATCACCGAGGTCTGGTCTTGCTTGATCTTCATCAATACCCTCGGTATCATGGAAATTGGAGGGAAGATGTATGCCAGCCTGAACCTCCACGTTATGGACAGAGCGTCTATCGCTACCGGGTTGTCCTCCCTGTAAAGGGAACAGAACCTGCTCACCTTGGCGTTCAATTGGGTAGCCATCAGGTCGATTTCCGGGGTGCCCCACCGCTGGACAATCATAGAGAAGATGTTCTTGTTCAGGGACCATTCCCCTGGAACTGGTAGACCCCGACTCAGGCGATCTGCCAGTACATTGAGATCCCCTTTGATATGGACTGCCATTAGTTGGGATAGGTTGATCTCTGCCCAAGAGAGAATAGAACCCACCTCCCTCAGGAGGGTTAGGGACTTCGTCCCTCCCTGTCTGTTTAGGTAAGCGACCACAGTAGTGTTGTCTGTTAGGACTCTCACCGCCTGACCGCAGATGAGAGGAGCAAAATGAAGAAGGGCTAGTTTGACCGCTCTCAGCTCTCTCCAGTTGGATGAGAGGATTTTCTCCTGGGGATTCCAAGTACCTTGTACTGGATTGTCCTCCAGATGGGCCCCCCAGCCCAGCAGAGAAGCGTCCGTGGTCAAAGTGACCCAACGAGGTTGGATCAGAGACCTCCCATCCTTTAGGTTCTTCCACCGCTTGAGCGAAGAACGGACTTCTACCGACAGGGAGTGCATTCTGTCTAGGTCTTTGGGCTTGCGACTCCAAGCTGCTAAGACCTCCTCCTGAAGAGGGCGTAAGTGCCATAAGGCCCAAGGAACTGCCTCTGCAGATGCTGACATGTGGCCTAACATCCTCATAAGAACCCTTATGGAGACTCGTCTGGGTAGTATAAGAGACTGTGCGGCTTTTATTACTCTGTCCCTCCTCTGAGGGGACAGGTATAGGGTCATCAGTTGTGAATTGATCACAAAGCCCAAGAACGTTCTCGTGGTTGACGGGACTAAGTGCGACTTGTCCCAATTTATCAACCAACCCAGACCCTGGAGAATCTGGAGAGCTTGTTGAAGCTGACTCTGCAGGACGTCTGCGTTTGCGGCTTTTAAAAGCCAATCGTCCAAGTACGGTACGACCTCTAGCCCAAGAAGCCTTAAATGGGCGACCATGGGAGCCACTACCTTTGTAAAGGTGTGCGGAGCTGAGGATATGCCGAAGGGCAATACAGCAAACTGGTAGTGCTTTACTACCCCTTGCAAGGCCACAGCAACTCTGAGATATTTCCTGTGTGCTGGGCAGATGGAAACATGAAGGTAAGCGTCCTTCAGGTCTATGGTTACCATCATATCTCCTGGGTTCAGGATGTTTAAGACAGAGCGAATGGTTTCCATCCGGAAACGCTTCTTCCTGATGAAGCGATTTAAGTAACGTAAATCGATGATCATCCGACAGTCTCCTGATGGTTTTGGCACCAGAAAGAAGGGGGAATAAACCCCCTGCCGCCATTCGCGAGGAGGAACCTCCTCTAATGCTCCTTTCTGTATATACTGGAGGACTGAGTCTTCCAGGATTAACTGTTTGCCGGGTGCTAAGGTCCTTGTTAGGACGAACTTGTCCCGAGGAAGGGAAATTAAATCTATTGTGTACCCTGACGCTATCACCTGTAGCACCCAAGGTTCTGGAATTTTTTGCATCCAAAAATTTTTGAATAGACTCAAACGTCCACCGACTGGGGAACTGAAAACTGTTCCTTCCTCTGGGACACCAGGGGGGAGGGGAGGGGGGTTGACGGCCTGTGGAGAGTCATAGATCAGGCCTGCGGTTTCCACGACCGCGACCCCTACCTCTCTTACTATTTTCAGAACGCCTCTGGGTTCTGTCTCCCCCCTGAAATCTTCCTCCTCCTCTACCCCTTCCTCGACCCCGAAAGGACTGCTGGGGGAGGGATTTACCCTTCTTGTCCGCTAGGTTCTCCATGAGAGAATCTAACTCAGAACCGAATAATCTACCTGGTTCATAGGGAAGGGAGCAAAGGTTAAATTTGGACGTGTTGTCCGCCGCCCATGGTTTTAACCAGAGTGGGCGCCTACTGGCTGAGGAAAGCGCCATCGACTTGGCCGCTAATTTTAACTGTTGTTGGGAGGAATCTGTTAGGAAATCGATCCCCAGTAAGAGGGTCTTCAATTGGTCCAGGATGTCGTCCCGGGCAACCCCAGAATCCAAGTCTGATTGGATTCTGAGAGTGCGTGCACGGATGAATTCTGATACCTCAGAGCACGCTATAGCAACTGAGGCAGAGGCGGAGGCAGCTGAGTAGTTGCGTCTAAGCGTGCACTCTGCTCGTCTATCTAGGGGGTCCTTTAGGTTGCTGCCGTCGTCTGAGGGCACTAGGGTTCTCTTGGAGAGCTTTGATATGGCCATATCCACCTTTGGAGGTGGAACCCAAACTAAGGAATCCGCATCCTGAAGAGGGAACATTAGTTTAAATCTCTTTGTTAACACTGGCCCCTTCTCCGGGTGTTTCCACTCGGTTGCCATTAATTTCTTTAAAGACTCGTCCACTTTAAAGGCCCTTGGCCCCCTAGAGGTGGACTGTGGAGCTTCCCCTTGCTCAACATCATGGTCCCTCGACCTGATGGAGCGCAACAGTCTTTGAGTTTTTTCGGCCGGAAAGAGGAAGGCTGAACTCTCTTCCTCAGAGGAAGAATTGTCCTCAATGGAGACGACGTCTTCAGACATGGGAACAGGACCAGGAGAAGCCTGTCTGGGCCTCTTGTTGGAGACTGCTCCCTTAATCTCGGCAATAGACGTATCCATGAACTGTTTCATCCATGAAAACATATCCAGCATCGTTGGTTCTGGGTCCGCTGGTCTGGGACGGCAGCCTGGACATTGATGGAATTCGTACGAATCCGGCAATGGGGTGCTGCAGGTGGAGCAGGCGAGATGTTTCTGCTTCTGGGTAGATTTACCTAGGACACAGAGCACAGAATAAGATTTTGGACCCAAATTGGTACAAAAAAGGGGAGCAGTACCTTACCGTGAGGTGGCAATGCCATCTTAGAAGCAAGCAAGGTGACTTCAAAGAAAAACTTCCTGGGCGCAGGAGTAATCAACAGCAGAAGTCAGTTGAGCTCAGAAAACTGAGAGCAACATTGACCTGCCTCACACAGGTGCCTTAAATAGCACAAGGGGGAGGAGCTTACCGTCACTCCCCCACCCAGGGGGTGGATTCCCGGTTAAAAGGTACAATTTTAATAAATATACAATAACCTTCCTAATTTTCCCCTTTAGGTGCCCCAGCAAACTGAGGCACGAACTTAAAGTGTACTTTGAATCATTGAAAGCGCTAAACACAGCGCTGGAAGCCGGAGCCGCGGACCGGAAGTGACGACAGTGACGCACTTCCGGTACTCGCGAGATGCCGGCGGAGCGAAGCGACTGCTTCAGCGGCACACGAGGAGGGAGGCAGGGAGCCAAACTGCCACCATCTCCCCCCTGCATCTGATACTGCCTTCAGACCCCTGCGGCAGCCAGGACATCTAACACAGATGGTGATCCACCGGAGGCACGCTCCCAAGGTAGGAGGGGGCAGGTTCAGGATACCTAGGAAAAAGAAAAAGGCAGAGTTAAAGAATATAATAACCATATTATAATTTTATGGTTAACAATGGGAGACTCCAGTAAGGAGTCTAGCCTGTCCTGGAGTCCACAGGACAATAAAAAAGCAACCCCGTCCAGTTGGGGCCGGGATATATGGGGTAGGGGCTTAATTAGTTAATTACTAATTAGGATACTTAGGCAGAAATTTTTGTTCATTAAAAATTCCGCCTGTCCTGACCAGCTTCACAGGAGCAAATACCCCACTTGTGCTGCTGGTTAGGACGAAAGGGAAAAGGTCGGAGGAGCTAAACTCTGTGTCTTTAGTAGTTTAGCTCTTTTGCTATTTGTTTAAAAGCTTTTTAGCAACTGCTGAAAAGCCCCAGAAGCTTGTAGAAGAATAGAAAAATGCACATATTGACAATATTGTGACTCATTGTTGATCATCTTTTTGTAGGTAGGCTGATTTCTTCTTGTATGTTAGGAGAATGATAGATGCTTTCTATGGGGCTAAAGGTTCAGAGTTTGGTGGGTTTTTATTCTCTATTTTACAGCAGCTCTATAGTATAGTGGGTGTCCACTGTGGAGCTGCAGGTTCAGGACTCGGTGGGTGTTCCCTGTGTATTCTGTATTTCAAGACTTTAATCCGTACGCTTCTCGGCCTTTTGGTTAAGATCGAGCGTAGTATCTGTTTTTAGATTCAGAGCCATGCTAGGATGTAGAGCAGAGAACTGCATAGCAAGCCTAGGATGTATGGCTTGGGTTTCAAGGTTCTATCGCTAGGTGACCAAGGCCTCTGTTGGATCTAAGCCAGGGGCTGAGATGTTTGAAAGCCCGAGGTGCAGAAGTGCCCCAGGAGTGGTGACCCTGGGGTGCCTGAACTCACTGGGGGTGGGAGCCCACTGAGTGATGGCACATTAGCACGCACTTCACTTTCTCACATTTTGAGCGCACAGTCGCACACACCTCTCTTTGCTCGGCTTCGGTCTAGAAAAGATGAGGAATTTTTATAATTCCGGTCAAATGTCTGGGCCGTAATGGCACACATTCACTTATTTTTTGTTACTGTGTGTTCAATTTCCACGTTTGTTTTGTCACTAGGATCTCTTGGGTACGGCTTGCAGTACTCTGTAGATTCAGAAAATATCCTGAAAAGATGTTCAACCAGTTTCATGTCAAGAATGAAGATAGAGACTTCCTGAGGTTTCTACAGTGGGAGGACGGAGATACAGATTCAGAGCCAGCAGAATACAGAATGAAAGTACACTTGTTTGAAGCAGCATCATCTACAGGTTACGCCAATTATGGTATGAAGTACCTGGCCAATCAGAATGAAAACGGTTGCCCATCAGCAGCAAATTTTCTTAAGAAAAACTTTTATGTAGATGATGGTCTCATAAGTCTAGAGTCCACAGAATCTGCAATCAAACTAGTGAAAGAAAGCCAAGAGTTATGCGCAAGAGGAAACCTGCGCCTTCATAAATTCATCTCAAACAACAGAGAGGTACTGGAATCCATCAGTGACTCTGAACGTGCATCAATAATGAAGAATGTAGATTTCAATTATGATCATCTTCCAGTTCAGAACAAACTTGGATTGGGAAGGAATGTAGAGAATAACAAGTTCGTCTTTGAAGTATCTATTGAAGAGAAAGTTGCAACTAGACGTACCATTCTTTCCGCAGCGGCTTCTATATATAATCTATTAGGATTCTTGGCCCCAGTGATCCTCAAAGCAAGATAAATACTGCAAGAATTATGGAGACAGAAGTTAGGATGGGATAAACCCATACCTGAAAATTTGACGCCAAGGTGGGAGAGACAAATAGGAGACTCAAAACTTGACAAAAAAGGAAAACGTCTCACTACTCCACTCAAGTTGGAACATCCTATACAGAAGTTAGTTGTTCTACTTGAGAGTGATGAAAGACACTCGAGAGTTGAGAACATGATGGAAAATTCCTCAAATTCATGTTTAAGTCCTACTACTGAGAACATAGAATTATAGGTCATTTTGGTGGGAGTGTAGCTGGCCAGCTAAGAACTGTCCTAGGTTGCTAACATAGCTTATATTTTATACAGCTAGACCTGCCAATAACCTTAATACAGTTCCTATGTTTGTGTGTTAAAGACAAAATCAGAGTTATTTGCAGTGACTTCATGTTGGGATGTCATATAATAGTTATATTTTGTGTCCACAGAAGCAGAAAAAGATAATGTGCCTTTAAGAGTCGTTATATAATGTAAGGTAAGCTCAATGACACAGAAGACACAACAGAAAGCATAGAGTTAAACTGTTGTTGCTAAGCAGGAGTCTTGACCAATCCTAGCTAGCCTCACACAGCCTAGAAGTTTTGACCAATCATAGCCAGCCTCACACACAGCTTGTGTGGGGAAAATCCCCTAGCAGGAGCTGCTGGAATCATTATTCACCAGAGAGAGGAGCTGAACAGACACACACTCTACTAAGAGCTGTGTTTTATTGAAGCAAGTGGCCAAAATAGGTATTTAAAACGGTTATATAATGGTCCTACTGTTAATATAGTGATTAGAACTGTATACTGAACTGGTTATATGTATGTTTTTCTTACAGTTCCACCAAACCACAAATTCAAATTCCATATTGCAATCCAAATTGCATACAAATGCGAACTGCTCATACCAGATCATAAGCAAGTGTATAGATCAAACTGCAAACCAAGTAGAGCATGTGAAATATTAGTTAGACCTCAGATATACCTCTCAGAGAGATCATAAGGTGCTTAAATAACTTAAAGTGAGAGTACAGATACTCAAGAGACAAATATATCCACCAGTTTATGATGAATGACAAGATTGAACAGTTGAACCACCATCTTATGCATACCACCATTTTGTGATATCTTTTCAACACGTGTTATGTACATGGACTATCTGCTGCGAAGGCGGCAGTGTTATATGAAGAAAAGTTGAAGTTAATAAAGAAGTTATTTCAAGCATTTGGTGTGCTCTTTAAACCTACTGTTTCCATAGAACGGCGCTAGAGGAATTACAGAGTAATAGACAGTCTGGTTAGACTAAAAAGTCTGAGATATCAAAATTCTTCTAATGCCACAGTGCAAAAGGCACTTCATAGTGCTGCGTCTGCCACATCTGCACCTCAGGCTTTGTAAACATCGTGGCTTATGACTCCAACCCAAAGGCCCAAGATCACCTCCAGGTTAATCTCTGTGTTTCTCTGCTCCATCTCAGTAGCCCAGTCCAACGGACCCGTTCCAGCACACAATGTAAGTCAATGGGGACGGAACGGTTTTCTATGACACAATCTGGCACAATCGAAAACGGATCCGTCCTCCATTGACTTTCAATGGTGTTCAAGAGGGATCCGTTTCCGCTATGTTAAAGATAATACAAACGGATCCGCACCAAACATGAGAGTGAAAGTAGCCAAAGGAAATGCCTTCTAATTTTCCAAATAGAAGAATTGATTGTAGAGGCCATGGATTGTTCAGGCAGTTCATATCACAGAGAATGATCATATTGCTGAGAATGGTCATGGGTGGAGCTATGCAAATTTCTATTTGGCTTTGCTGGTACTCCTTTGAAGGGAATGTTCCTCACACAAACAAATATCACTCATTGCTGCTGCTGTTGAGTGCAGGGCCAATCCCTGGGAGTCAGAGCGACCAATCTCTGATCACTTCTAAGCCTACTCAATGCCAATGTGGGTCTGCAGCTTGACTCTCTGCTTCCCAACCAGGAAAAGATCTAGGACACCACCACTGCCACAGAAGACTTACACAAGGGTCTAATTTTGACCTTTGCTAAAGAAGCTGGAGAAATCTACATAGCTCCACCCATTTGTACAGCTAATTAGAGAAATCTGCATAGCTTCATCAACCCAAATCTACTTGAAAGACCATGATTTCTGTGGATTAGCATGAAGGACTGCGTTGTGTCAGACATTGTTGTGTGATCAGGGAATACTGCATAATAAGACAATCCTTGTCTTGGCCTGATACTTCTAGGTCCTGATCAACTTTTAAGATTGTTCCTTAACCCAGTAAGAACATTCCTTTGAAGAACACTGAGGAACATTGCTTAGAAATATCAAGAACTTTATGAAGAATTTCCTCCAAGAAGCTTCTCTCATCAAATAAAAAGTCTGTGTTGTGTGTCGTCTCCATGATATAAATGGTGATTGGGGGAGAAGAGGTCGGAGGAGCTAAACTCTGTGTCTTTAGTTGTTTAGCTCTTTTGCTATTTGTTTAAAAGCTTTTTAGCAACTGCTGAAAAGCCCCAGAAGCTTGTGGAAGAATAGAAAAATGCACATATTGACAATATTGTGACTTATTGTTGATCATCTTTTTATAGGTAGGCTGGTTTCTTCTTGTATGTTTGGAGAATGATAGTTCCCTTCTGTCCTAACCAGCAGCACAAGTGGGTGTTTGCCCCTGTGAAGCTGGTCGGGACAGGCGGAATTTTTAATGAACAAAAATTTCTGCCTAAGTATCCTAATTAGTAATTAACTAATTAAGCCCCTACCCCATATAACCCGGCCCCAACTGGACGGGGTTGCTTTTTTATTGTCCTGTGGACTCCAGGACAGGCTAGACTCCTTACTGGAGTCTCCCATAATTAGCCATAGAATTAAGATGGTTATTATAATCTTTAATTCTGCCCTTTGTTTTTTCTAGGTATCCTGAGCCTGCCCTCTCCTACCTCGGTGGAAGCGTGCAATGCCTGCTGTGGCTCCTCGCTTAGCGCTGGCGGTGTTCACATCTGTGGTCCTGGGTTTCCCCATCTGTGTCAGTCATATCAGATGCAGGGGGGAGATGGCGGCGGTTTGGCTTCCTGCCTCCCTCCTCGTGTGCCGCTGAAGCAGTCGCTTCGCTCCTCCGGCGTCTCGCGAGTACCGGAAGTGCTTCATTGACGTCACTTCCGGTCCGCAGCTCCGACCTCCAGCGCTGTGTTCAGCGCTTCCCTGTGTAAAAATACCTTAAGTTCGTGCCCTCAGTTTTTCTGGGGCTCCCAATGGGGGGAATTAGGGAGGTTAGATTATTTTTATTAAAATTGTTCACTTTAACCTGGAAATCCACCCCCTGGGTGGGGGAGTGATTATAAACTCCTCCCCCTTGTGCTATTTAAGGCACCTGTGTGAGGCAGGTCAATGTTGCTCTCAGTTTTCTGAGCTCAACTGACTTCTGCTGTTGGCTACTCCTGCGCTCAGGAAGTTTTTCTTGAAGTCACCTTGCTTTCTTCTAAGATGGCATCGCCACCTCACGGTAAGGTACTGCTCTCCTTTTTTTGTACCATTTTGGGTCCAAATTCTTATTCTGTTGTCTGTGTCTTAGGCAGAAGCAGAAACATCTTGCCTGCTCCAGCTGCAGCACCCCATTGTCGGATTCGTACGAATTCCATCGATGCCCAGGCTGCCGTCCCAGACCAGCGGACCCAGAACCAACTGGTGGTGGATATGTTTTCATGGATGAAACAGTTCATGGATACGTCCATTGCCGAGATTAAGGGAGCAGTCTCTAACAAGAGGCCCAGACAGGCTTCTCCTGGTCCTGTACCCATGTCTGACGACGTCGTCTCCATTGAGGACAATTCTTCCTCTGAGGAAGAGAGTTCGGCCTTCCTCTTTCCGGCCAAAAAGACTCAAAGACTGTTACGCTCCATCAGGTCGAGGGACCATGATGTTGAGCAAGGGGAAGCTCCACAGTCCACCTCTAGGGGGCCAAGGGCCTTTAAAGTGGACGAGGCTTTAAAGAAATTAATGGCAACCAAGTGGAAACACCCGGAGAAGGGTCCAGTATTAACAAAGAGGTTTAAACTAATGTTCCCTCTACAGGATGCGGATTCTTTAGTTTGGGTTCCACCTCCAAAGGTGAATATGGCAATATCAAAGCTCTCCAAAAGAACTTTAGTCCCCTCAGACGACGGCAGCAACCTAAAGGAACCCCTAGACAGACGAGCAGAGTGCACGCTTAGACGCAACTACTCGGCTGCCTCCGCCTCTGCCTCAGTTGCTATAGCGTGCTCTGAGGTATCAGAGTTCATCCGTGCACGCACTCTCAGAATCCAATCAGACTTGGATTCTGGGGTTGCCCGGGACGACATCCTGGACCAATTCAAAACTCTCCTCCTGGGGATTGACTTCCTAACAGATTCCTCCCAACAACAATTAAAATTAGCGGCCAAGTCTATGGCGCTTTCCTCAGCCAGTAGGCGCCCACTCTGGTTAAAACCATGGGCGGCGGACAACACGTCCAAGTTTAACCTTTGCTCCCTTCCCTATGAACCAGGTAGATTGTTCGGTTCTGAATTAGATTCTCTCATTGAGAACTTAGCGGACAAGAAGGGTAAATCCCTCCCCCAGCAGTCCTTTCGGGGTCGAGGAAGGGGTAGAGGAGGAGGAGGAAGATTTCAGGGGGGAGACAGAACCCAGAGGCGTTCTGAAAATAGTAAGAGAGGTAGGGGTCGCGGTCGTGGAAACCGCAGGGCTGATCTATGACTCTCCACAGCCCGTCAATCCCCCTCCCCCTCCCCCCGGTGTCCCAGAGGAAGGACCAGTTTTCAGTTCCCCAGTCAGTGGACGTTTGAGTCTATTCAAAAGTTTTTGGATGCAAAAAATTCCAGACCCTTGGGTGCTACAGGTGATAGCGTCAGGGTACACAATAGATTTAATTTCCCTTCCTCGGGACAAGTTCGTCCTAACAAGGACTTTAGCACCCGACAAACAATTAATCCTGGAAGACGCGGTTCTCCAGTATATACAGAAAGGAGCATTAGAGGAGGTTCCTCCTCACGAATGGCGGTGGGGGGTTTATTCCCCCATCTTTCTGGTACCAAAACCATCAGGAGGCTGGCGGATGATCATCGATTTACGTTACTTAAATCGCTTCATCAGGAAGAAGCGTTTCCGGATGGAAACCATTCGCTCTGTCTTAAACATCCTGAACCCAGGAGATATGATGGTAACTATAGACCTGAAGGATGCTTACCTTCATGTTCCCATCTGCCCAGCACACAGGAAATATCTCAGAGTTGCTGTGGCCTTGCAAGGGGTAGTGAAGCACTACCAGTTTGCTGTATTGCCCTTCGGCATATACTCAGCTCCGCACACCTTCACAAAGGTAGTGGCTCCTGTGGTCGCCCATTTAAGACTTCTTGGGCTAGAGGTCGTACTGTACTTGGACGATTGGCTTTTAAAAGCTGCAAACGCAGACGTCCTGCAGAGTCAGCTTCAACAAGCTCTCCAGATTCTCCAAGGTCTGGGTTGGTTGATAAATTGGGACAAGTCACACTTAGTCCCGTCAACCACGAGAACGTTCTTGGGGTTCGTGATCGATTCACAACTGATGACCCTATACCTGTCCCCACAGAGGAGGGACAGAGTAATAAAAGCCGCACAGTCTCTTATACCGCCCAGACGAGTCTCCATAAGGGTTCTTATGAGGATGTTAGGCCACATGTCAGCATCTGCAGAGGCAGTTCCTTGGGCCTTATGGCACCTACGCCCTCTTCAGGAGGAGGTCTTAGCAGCTTGGAGTCGCAAGCCCAAAGACCTAGACAGAATGCACTCCCTGTCGGTAGAAGTCCGTTCTTCGCTCAAGTGGTGGAAGAACCTAAAGGATGGGAGGTCTCTGATCCAACCTCGTTGGGTCACTTTGACCACGGACGCTTCTCTGCTGGGCTGGGGGGCCCATCTGGAGGACAACCGAGTATGAGGTACTTGGAATCCTCAGGAGAAAATCCTCTCATCCAACTGGAGAGAGCTAAGAGCGGTGAAACTAGCCCTCCTTCATTTTGCTCCTCTCATCCGCGGTCAGGCGGTGAGAGTCCGGACAGACAACACTACTGTGGTCGCCTACCTAAACAGACAGGGAGGGACGAAATCCCTAACCCTCCTGAGGGAGGTGGGTTCCATTCTCTCTTGGGCAGAGATCAACCTATCCCACCTAATGGCAGTCCATATCAAGGGCGATCTCAATATAGTGGCAGATCGCCTGAGTCGGGGTCTACCAGTTCCAGGGGAATGGTCCCTGAACAAGAGTATCTTCTCTATGATTGTCCAGCCCCGGAAATCGACTTGATGGCTACCCGACTGAACGCCAAGGTGAGCAGATTCTGTTCCCTTTACAGGGAGGACAACCCGGTAGCGATAGACGCTCTGTCCATAACGTGGAGGTTCAGGCTGGCATACATTTTCCCTCCAATTTCCATGATACCGAGGGTATTGATGAAGATCAAGCAAGACCCGACCTCAGTGATTGCCATCATGCCATTCTGGCCAAAGAGGTCTTGGTACACCCAGCTCATGAAGATGAGTCAGGGAAATTATTGGAGACTTCCCCTAATACAGGACCCTGTGTATCAGGACACAGGTCCCTGTCTAGATCTTAGGAGGCTCAATCTGACAGCCTGGAGATTGACAGGTCCCTTCTAGAAGCTAGAGGGTTATCTGTGGAGGTCCTGAGAACAATTTCTCACTCCAGAGCGGAATCTACAAGCAAGAAGTATTCTAGAATCTACAGAATATTCCTGCAATGGTGTAATAACAGAGAGGTAGTTGCCTCAGACCCTCCTCTCTCCGCTATTCTACAATTCCTCCAGGATGGTCTAGACAAGGGTCTAAGCCCATCTACTATCAGAGCTCACGTCTCTGGCTTATCGGCATGCCTTAGCAGACCGATTTCTCAGAACCCCCTAATCAAGAGGTTCCTGAAGGGAGCCGAGAGGCTTAAACCCAGAATCCTGAGACCAATCCCACAGTGGGACTTAACGGTGGTTCTGAAAGGGTTATGTGTCCCCCCCCCCCCCTTTGAATGAGGTGGACTTGAGGTTCCTATCCCTAAAGATCACATTCTTACTAGCTATCACATCAGCTAAGAGAGTTGGGGAACTTCAGGCTCTGGGGGCTTCTGAGCCCTATTTAAAGATCCTTCAGGACAAGGTCCTGTTAAAGTTTTTGCCAACCTTTTTACCAAAGGTTCCTACTTTTTCTAATATCAATCAGACGATATGTCTGCCCACTTTTTCACCGGCTGCGGCTTCTCCCGAGGAGGAGAGGCTCCGTACATCGGACATCTCAAGAGGTCTTAGAATATATCTGGACATACAAGCGAATTTAGAAGATCGGAAAACCTCCTTCTGACCTATGCAGGGAAGAACAGGGGTCTGAAGGCCTCCAAACCCACTCTGAGCAGGTGGATTAAAGAAGCAATCCGTCTGGCCTTTCTGTCCCAAGATTTGACGCCCCTCCTTTGTCTCCGCCCATTCTACCAGGGCTGTATCCACCTCTTATGCAGAGAAGAAACTGATCCCCTTAGATCAGATTTGTGCAGCCGCTTCTTGGAGTTCTCTGAACACCTTCATCTCGCATTATCGTCTAGAGACTAGACAGGCGGCGGGAATGGCCTTTGGACAATCCGTTTTAAGTGCCGCCCTCTCCTGAGAGGGGAATAGGGAGCCCTCCCAATTTGGGTGAGGTTCTTGCTACTTCCCCACTTGTGCTGCTGGTTAGGACGAAAGGGAAGCGTCAATTTTGACGTAAATTTGTTTTCCCTTAGTCCTAACAGCAGCACACAAATTTCCCTCCCTTGTATGATTTATTGTCATTTACTTGTTATAAAGCAACCCCGTCCAGTTGGGGCCGGGTTATATGGGGTAGGGGCTTAATTAGTTAATTACTAATTAGGATACTTAGGCAGAAATTTTTGTTCATTAAAAATTCCGCCTGTCCTGACCAGCTTCACAGGGGCAAATACCTACTTGTGCTGCTGTTAGGACTAAGGGAAAACAAATTTACGTCAAAAATGACGCATGTTTTCTATGGGGCTACAGGTTCAGAGTTTGGTGGGATTTTATTCTCTATTTTACAGCAGCTCTATAGCATAGTGGGTGTCCACTGTGGAGCTGCAGGTTCAGGACTCAGTAGGTGTTCCCTGTGTATTCTGTATTTCAAGACTTTAATCCGTACGCTTCTCGGCCTTTTGGTTAAGATCGAGCGTAGTATCTGTTTTTAGATTCAGAGCCATGCTAGGATGTAGAGCAGAGAACTGCATAGCAAGCCTAGGATGTATGGCTTGGGTTTCAAGGTTCTATCGCTAGGTGACCAAGGCCTCTGTTGGATCTAAGCCAGGGGCTGAGATGTTTGAAAGCCCGAGGTGCAGAAGTGCCCCAGGAGTGGTGACCCTGGGGTGCCTGAACTCACTGGGGGTGGGAGCCTACTTAGTGATGGCACATTTGCACGCACTTCACTTTCTCACATTTTGAGCGCACAGTCGCACACACCTCTCTTTGCTCGGCTTCGGTCTAGAAAAGATGAGGAATTTTTATAATTCCGGTCAAATGTCTGGGCCGTAATGGCACACATTCACTTATTTTTTGTTACTGTGTGTTCAATTTCCACGTTTGTTTTGTCACTAGGATCTCTTGGGTACGGCTTGCAGTACTCTGTAGATTCAGAAAATATCCCGAAAAGATGTTCAACCAGTTTCATGTCAAGAATGAAGATAGAGACTTCCTGAGGTTTCTACGGTGGGAGGACGGAGATACAGATTCAGAGCCAGCAGAATACAGAATGAAAGTACACTTGTTTGGAGCAGCATCATCTCCAGGTTACGCCAATTCTGGTATGAAGTACCTGGCCAATCAGAATGAAAAGGGTTGCCCATCAGCAGCAAATTTTCTGAAGAAAAACTTTTATGTAGATGATGGTCTCATAAGTCTAGAGTCCACAGAATCTGCAATCAAACTAGTGAAAGAAAGCCAAGAGTTATGCGCAAGAGGAAACCTGCGCTTTCATAAATTCATCTCAAACAACAGAGAGGTACTGGAATCCATCAGTGACTCTGAACGTGCATCAATAATGAAGAATGTAGATTTCAATTATGATCATCTTCCAGTTCAGAACAAACTTGGATTGGGAAGGAATGTAGAGAATAACAAGTTCATCTTTGAAGTATCTATTGAAGAGAAAGTTGCAACTAGACGTACCATTCTTTCCGCAGCGGCTTCTATATATAATCTATTAGGATTCTTGGCCCCAGTGATCCTCAAAGCAAGATAAATACTGCAAGAATTATGGAGACAGAAGTTAGGATGGGATAAACCCATACCTGAAAATTTGACGCCAAGGTGGGAGAGACAAATAGGAGACTCAAAACTTGACCAAAATGGAAAACGTCTCACTACTCCACTCAAGTTGGAACGTCCTATACAGAAGTTAGTTGTTCTACTTGAGAGTGATGAAAGACACTCGAGAGTTGAGAACATGATGGAAAATTCCTCAAATTCATGTTTAAGTCCTACTACTGAGAACATAGAATTATAGGTAATTTTGATGGGAGTGTAGCTGGCCAGCTAAGACCTGTCCGAGGTTGCTAACATAGCTTATATTTTATACAGCTAGACCTGCCAATAACCTTGATACAGTTCCTATGTTTGTGTGTTAAAGACAAAAGCAGAGTTATTTACAGTGACTTCATGTTGGGATGTCATATAATAGTTATATTTTGTGTCCACAGAAGCAGACAAAGATAATTTGCCTTTAAGAGTCGTTATATAATGTAAGGTAAGCTCAATGACACAGAAGACACAACAGAAAGCATAGAGTTAAACTGTTGTTGCTAAGCAGGAGTCTTGACCAATCCTAGCTAGCCTCACACAGCCTAGAAGTTTTGACCAATCATAGCCAGCCTCACACACAGCTTGTGTGGGGAAAATCCCCTAGCAGGAGCTGCTGGAATCATTATTCACCAGAGAGAGGAGCTGAACAGACACACACTCTACTAAGAGCTGTGTTTTATTGAAGCAAATGGCCAAAATAGGTATTTAAAACGGTTATATAATGGTCCTACTGTTAATATAGTGATTAGAACTGTATACTGAACTGGTTATATGTATGTTTACTTACAGTTCCACCAAACCACAAATTTAAATTCCATATTGCAATCCAAATTGCATACTAATGCGAACTGCTCATACCAGATCATAAGCAAGTGTATAGAGCAAACTGCAAACCAAATAGAGCAAGTGAAATATTAGTTAGACCTCAGATATACCTCTCAGAGAGATCATAAGGTGCTTAAATAACTTAAAGTGAGAGTACAGATACTCAAGATAGAAATATATCCACCAGTTTATGATGAATGACAAGATTGAACAGTTGAACCACCATCTTATGCATACCACCATTTTGTGATATCTTTTCAACATGTGTTATGTACATGGACTATCTGCTGCAAAGGCGGCAGTGTTATATGAAGAAAAGTTGAAGTTAATAAAGAAGTTATTTCAAGCATTTGGTGTGCTCTTTAAACCTACTGTTTCCATAGGACGGCGCTAGAGGAATTACAGAGTAATAGACAGTCTGGTTAGACTAAAAAGTCAGAGATATCAAAATTCTTCTAATGCCACAGTGCAAAAGGCACTTCATAGTGCTGCGCCTGCCACATCTGCACCTCAGGCTTTGTAAACATCGTGGCTTATGACTCCAACCCAAAGGCCCAAGATCACCTCCAGGTTAATCTCTGTGTTTCTCTGCTCCATTTCAGTAGCCCAGTCCAACCACTAATAAGAACAGGTAGTTCACATTGTCTAGGCCACAAAACCAGGAAGCTACGTTATCAGTGACCCTGGTAACTCCACTGCCAAAGAAAGGCTACTTTCACACTGGCTTTTGGCTTTCCGTTTGTGAGATCCGTTCAGGGCTCTCACAAGTGGTCCAAAACGGATCAGTTTGGCCCTAATGCATTCTGAATGGAAAAGGGTCCTCTCAGAATGCATCAGTTCCGCCTCGGATTCGGACGAAAAAAAAGCTGCTTGCAGCGTTTTGGTGTCCGTCTGACGAAACTGAGCCAAACGGACCCGTTCCAGCACACAATGTAAGTCAACGGGGACGGAACGGTTTTCTATGACACAATCTGGCACAATAGAAAACGGATCCGTCCTCCATTGACTTTCAATGGTGTTCAAGAGGGATCGGTTTAGGCTATGTTAAAGATAATACAAACGGATCCGCACCAAACATGAGAGTGAAAGTAGCCAAAAGAAATGCCTTCTAATTTTCCAAATAGAAGAATTGATTGTAGAGGCCATGGATTGTTCAGGCAGTTCATATCACAGAGAATGATCATATAGCTGAGAATGGTCATGGGTGGAGCTATGCAAATTTCTATTTGGCTTTGCTGGTGCTCCTTTGGAGGGAATGTTCCTCACACAAACAAATATCACTCATTGCTGCTGCTGTTGAGTGCAGGGCCAATCCCTGGGAGTCAGAGCGACCAATCTCTGATCACTTCTAAGCCTACTCAATGCCAATGTAGGTCTGCAGCTTGACTCTCTGCTTCCCAACCAGGAAAAGATCTAGGACACCACCACTGCCACGGAAGACTTACACAAGGGTCTAATTTTGATCTTTGCTAAGGAAGCTGGAGAAATCTACATAGCTCCACCCATTTGTACAGCTAATTAGAGAAATCTGCATAGCTTCATCAACCCAAATCTACTTGAAAGACCATGATTTCTGTGGATTAGCATGAAGGACTGCGTTGTGTCAGACATTGTTGTGTGATCAGGGAATACTGTATAATAAGACAATCCTCGTCTTGGCCTGATACTTCTAGGTCCTGATCAACTTTTAAGGATGTTCCTTAACCCAGTAAGAACATTCCTTTGAAGAACACTGAGGAACATTGCTTAGAAATACCAAGAACTTTATGAAGAATTTCCTCCAAGAAGCTTCTCTCATCAAATAAAAAGTCTGTGTTGTGTGTCGTCTCCATGATATAAATGGTGATTGGGGGAGATGAGGTCGGAGGAGCTTAACTCTGTGTCTTTAGTAGTTTAGCTCTTTTGCTATTTGTTTAAAAGCTTTTTAGCAACTGCTGAAAAGCCCCAGAAGCTTGTGGAAGAATAGAAAAATACACATATTGACAATATTGTGACTTATTTTTGATCATCTTTTTGTAGGTAGGCTGATTTCTTCTTGTATGTTTGGAGAATGTTAGATGTTTTCTATGGGGCTACAGGTTTAGAGTTTGGTGGGTTTTTATTCTCTATTTTACAGCAGCTCTATAGCATAGTGGGTGTCCACTGTGGAGCTGCAGGTTCAGGACTCAGTGGGTGTTCCCTGTGTATTCTGTATTTCAAGAATTTAATCCGTACGCTTCTTGGCCTTTTGGTTAAGATCGAGCGTAGTATCTGTTTTTAGATTCAGAGCCATGCTAGGATGTAGAGCAGAGAACTGCATAGCAAGCCTAGGATGTATGGCTTGGGTTTCAAGGCCTCTGTTGGATCTAAGCCAGGGGCTGAGATGTTTGAAAGCCCGAGGTGCAGAAGTGCCCCAGGAGTGGTGACCCTGGGGTGCCTGAACTCACTGGGGGTGGGAGCCTACTTAGTGATGGCACATTTGCACGCACTTCACTTTCTCACATTTTGAGCGCACAGTCGCACACACCTCTCTTTGCTCGGCTTCGGTCTAGAAAAGATGAGGAATTTTTATAATTCCGGTCAAATGTCTGGGCCGTAATGGCACACATTCACTTATTTTTTGTTACTGTGTGTTCAATTTCCACGTTTGTTTTGTCACTAGGATCTCTTGGGTACGGCTTGCAGTACTCTGTAGATTCAGAAAATATCCCGAAAAGATGTTCAACCAGTTTCATGTCAAGAATGAAGATAGAGACTTCCTGAGGTTTCTACGGTGGGAGGACGGAGATACAGATTCAGAGCCAGCAGAATACAGAATGAAAGTACACTTGTTTGGAGCAGCATCATCTCCAGGTTACGCCAATTATGGTATGAAGTACCTGGCCAATCAGAATGAAAAGGGTTGCCCATCAGCAGCAAATTTTCTGAAGAAAAACTTTTATGTAGATGATGGTCTCATAAGTCTAGAGTCCACAGAATCTGCAATCAAACTAGTGAAAGAAAGCCAAGAGTTATGCGCAAGAGGAAACCTGCGCCTTCATAAATTCATCTCAAACAACAGAGAGGTACTGGAATCCATCAGTGACTCTGAACGTGCATCAATAATGAAGAATGTAGATTTCAATTATGATCATCTTCCAGTTCAGAACAAACTTGGATTGGGAAGGAATGTAGAGAATAACAAGTTCATCTTTGAAGTATCTATTGAAGAGAAAGTTGCAACTAGACGTACCATTCTTTCCGCAGCGGCTTCTATATATAATCTATTAGGATTCTTGGCCCCAGTGATCCTCAAAGCAAGATAAATACTGCAAGAATTATGGAGACAGAAGTTAGGATGGGATAAACCCATACCTGAAAATTTGACGCCAAGGTGGGAGAGACAAATAGGAGACTCAAAACTTGACCAAAATGGAAAACGTCTCACTACTCCACTCAAGTTGGAACGTCCTATACAGAAGTTAGTTGTTCTACTTGAGAGTGATGAAAGACACTTGAGAGTTGAGAACATGATGGAAAATTCCTCAAATTCATGTTTAAGTCCTACTACTGAGAACATAGAATTATAGGTAATTTTGGTGGGAGTGTAGCTGTCCAGCTAAGACCTGTCCTAGGTTGCTAACATAGCTTATATTTTATACAGCTAGACCTGCCAATAACCTTAATACAGTTCCTATGTTTGTGTGTTAAAGACAAAAGCAGAGTTATTTACAGTGACTTCATGTTGGGATGTCATATAATAGTTATATTTTGTGTCCACAGTAGCAGAAAAAGATAATTTGCCTTTAAGAGTCGTTATATAATGTAAGGTAAGCTCAATGACACAGAAGACACAACTAGGGATGAGCGAACTCGAACTGTATAGTTCGGGTTCGTACCGAATTTTGGGGTGTCTGTGACACGGACCCGAACCCGGACATTTTCGTAAAAGTCTGGGCTCGGGTTCGGTGTTCGTCGCTTTCTTGGCGCTTTTTGAAAGGCTGCAAAGCAGCCAATCAACAAGCGTCATACTACTTGCCCCAAGAGGCCATCACAGCCATGCCTACTATTGGCATGGCTGTGATTGGCCAGAGCACCATGTGACCCAGCCTCTATTTAAGCTGGAGTCACATAGCGCCGCCCGTCACTCTGCTCTGATTAGCGTAGGGAGAGGTTGCGGCTGCGACAGTAGGGCGAGATTAGGCTGATTAACTCCTCCAAAAGACTTGATTAATTGATCGATCTGCAGCTGTGGATCATTGAGCTGCTGATACTCAATTGCTCACTGTTTTTAGGCTGCCCAGACCGTTTGTCAGTCACTTTTTTCTGGGGTGATCGGCGGCCATTTTGTGTCTTGTGGTGCGCCAGCACAAGCTGCGACCAAGTGCATTTAACCCTCAATGGTGTGGTTGTTTTTTGGCTAAAGCCTACATCAGGGTGAAGCTGTCACACCAAGTGCATTTAACCAGCAATAGTCTGTTTATTTTTTGGCCATATACTACATCAGGGGCAAGCTGCGCCTGTCACCAAGTGCATTTAACCCTCAGTAGTGTGGTTGGTCAAGCTGTCACACCAAGTGCATTTAACCCTCAATAGTGTGGTTGGTCAAGCTGTCACACCAAGTGCATTTAACCAGCAATAGTGTGGTTATTTTTTGGCCATATCCCAGTCTAATTCTGTCAGTAAACGTATACCTGTCACCCAGCGCCTAAATACTAGGCCTCAAGTTTATATCCAGCTAAATCTGTCGTTACTGGTGTGGCTGGTCAAGTTATTTAGTGTCCGTCAAAGCACATTTTTTGTTCTGGGTTGAAATACAATTCCCAATTTAGCAATTTCCTCATTTAGTGGTTTCTGCTGTATCAGAGCTATTTGAAATCTATCCCTAAAAGGGTATTTAATATTCAAGGTGCACATTGGGTCATTCAGAATAACTTCACACACACCCGCTACTGTGCATTTCCAAGTCTAATTATGTCAGTAAATCCATACCGGTCACCCAGCGCCTAAATACTAGGCCTCAAATTTATAGTCAGCTAAATCTGTGGTTACTGCTGTGCCTGTATTAGTGTAATACGGTACCTAAATAGATAGCCAGATAGTGTTAGGTGTCTGTAAAAAAAGGCCTGAATTTGAATTCAATACATTGGGCCAAATAATATTTTTGTTGTTGTGGTGAACCATAACAATGAGGAAAACATCTAGTAAGGGACGCGGACGTGGACGTGGACATGGTCGTGGTGGTGTTAGTGGACCCTCTGGTGCTGGGAGAGGACGTGGCCGTTCTGCCACATCCACACGTCCTAGTGTACCAACTACCTCAGGTCCCAGTAGCCGCCATAATTTACAGCGATATTTGGTGGGGCCCAATGCCGTTCTAAGGATGGTAAGGCCTGAGCAGGTACAGGCATTAGTCAATTGGGTGGCCGACAGTGGATCCAGCACGTTCACATTATCTCCCACCCAGTCTTCTGCAGAAAGCGCACAGATGGCGCCTGAAAACCAACCCCATCAGTCTGTCACATCCCCCCCATGCATACCAGGGAAACTGTCTCAGCCTCAAGTTATGCAGCAGTCTCTTATGCTGTTTGAAGACTCCACTGGCAGGGTTTCCCAAGGGCATCCACCTAGCCCTTCCCCAGCGGTGAAAGACATAGAATGCACTGACGCACAACCACTTATGTTTCCTGATGATGAGGACATGGGAATACCACCTCAGCATGTCTCTGATGATGACGAAACACAGGTGCCAACTGCTGCGTCTTTCTGCAGTGTGCAGACTGAACAGGAGGTCAGGGAGGAAGACTGTGTGGAAGACGATGCAGGGGACGATGAGGTCCTAGACCCCACATGGAATGAAGGTCGTGCCACTGACTTTCACAGTTCGGAGGAAGAGGCAGTGGTGAGACCGAGCCAACAGCGTAGCAAAAGAGGGAGCAGTGGGCAAAAGCAGAACACCCGGGGGCGTGGCTAGCAGCCGGCATGGACGGTCGCACCTAATCTGAGCTCCAGCTCCCAATAATCATCCTGAGCCATCCTGAGTGCCACTGCAGCCGTTTAACCTAATCCAGAGGCATACGGTTGATTGCTCCTTCATAGCAACTGGAGATGGGACCCAGCAAAGCCCAGGCTGCCGCTGACAGGCTGAAAGAGTTTGCGCGCCAAGAAAATCATAATGGCGCTGCTGCGGCAGCCAGCTCACCACGCGCTCACCACGCACGCAGCATACCCGCGGCCAGGCGGCACAACAAGCGGCTGCTGAGGAACCGGAGGCGGCTGATCTCTCCCTGAAGGAGGCTCATGAGCAGCTGATGTCGGCGATACTAGCCTGCCAAACATCCCTCACCACCAAGATAGAGGAGGTACGTGTGGATGTCGGCCTGCTCAGGCATGATGTGCAGCAACTCAGAGAAAGAGTGCGGGGGACGGAGGAGAGGATCTCTGAGCTGGAGGACCTCACTTGCCCCATACCTGCTAAACTACAGGCCCTGGAAGGTTCCGTCTCCTTATGGCAGCAGAAATGCGATGATTTGGAGAACAGGGCTAGGAGAAATAACGTGCGCATCCTGGGCCTACCTGAAAGAACAGAGGGACGCGATCCTGCAACTTTCCTGGAGGCCTGGTTTAGGTCGACTTTTCCTGAGGCGTCTTTCTCTATGGCGTATGCAGTGGAGCGGGCTCATAGAGTCCCAGGCCGACCGCCACCTCCAGGGGCACCGCCCAGGCCGCTCCTAGCCCGGATGTTAAACTGGAAAGACCGCGACATAATCCCCACCCAAGCAAGAAAGATGCAGACCGTCATGCATGAAAACGCCAAGGTGTCCTTGTTCCCTGATTTCTCCGCCGAGCTTCAGAAGAAACGGGCGACTTTTGTGGCCGTGAAAAAGAGACTCAGGGACCTGAACTTACCGTATTCCATGGCCTATCCCGCCAGGCTGAGAGTGGTGGATGGAGAGAGATCTCATTTCTTCACGGATCCCAGAGAAGCGGATGAGTGGGCCACAAGAAAATCGCGGAGATTGCCGCCACCTCCTTGAAATATATTACTGAGTCAGCAATCCGGCTTTCATTTTTGTCCGGACCCTGGCAGATGATCCGCGTTGGTGGCGATACCAGCGCGGCGTTTTCACTTGCACCGGGCGCCTGTTTGATGCTCTGTACTTGGCGTGAGTTTTGCCGTTTATAATGTACACAGAAGATTTGCTGCAGGCACGACGTGTATCGTGCTAAGGGAGCTGGTCGGATACCGGCATATTCTTTTTACACCTGGTAATATGCTGGTCCCTGACTACGTAGCCACTGAGGCATTCTTGCCTGATTTTTGGCATTGTGCTATATGTCTTCATGTTAATTCACAGCATAATTGGTTCAGATTTCAATGTTTGTATTATGTTTTGGCACTATATGGTATAACAATGCATGCAGACAGCAGCGTATATGTACTGGGAAGGATGGGGGATGCAGAAGCTGGAGGATTCGGAGGGAGAATGGCCTTATGCATAGATCAATGATATGGGTCCAATGGCTGACATAGTGTTAATGTCATGGAATGTGAGGGGATTGGGGGATCCGGGTAAAAGAATATCTGTCTTTGCTCATGTCCGTAGATATAACCCGCACATACTTAGCTTGCAGGAGACCCATCTCACAGCCGAAACTGCGGGGAGGTTACAGAAACCATGGGTCCAGTGGTCTGGCCACTCGTTTGGTACTTCTCACTCTAAGGGAGTGTCGCTAGTAATTAACCGCTCCATTAGATGGGAACCACACGCAGTTGAGACTGACACGGATGGCAGGTATATATTTGTGCATGCACATGTGAATAATGTCCCGTTTCTGATTCTGAACATTTACTGTCCCCCTCCTGCAAATATGTCAGTCCTTCAAACCGCAGCCACTTTTGCAGCCCAATATCCGCATGCTAGGTTGCTGTGCATAGGGGATTTGAACATGATTATGAACCCACAGACAGACCGGTTCCATGCTAATCCTGCACCCCCGACTCCTAGTCCACCCAGCTTATTAGCGGCATGGATCGGGGAGATGGGATGGTTGGACTTGTGGAGGGAAAAACACCCGGACTCCACTGAGTACTCCTGTTTAACTCCCTCTTCAGGAGCAATGTCTAGAATTGACTACATGTTTGGCTCCCCTGAAATATACCTGGAGCTTGCAGATATCACGCATGGCCCTCAGAGTGTTTCAGATCATGCGCCATTGATAGCGAGGTTCAATTACACACAGGGATGTAGCTCCAATGCTAGGACAAGAATACACCCATTTTGGCTTACTCTCCTGAAAGAACAGGATAGGATCCCTGATCAATTGCAAATGTTTCTGGAGGTGCAGGACGCAGACACTAACCCCCTGTTGTTGTGGGATACGCTAAAGGCTTATCTTAGAGGGTGTCTTAAGTCATCCATCTCCTTTATTAAGAGGGACACTAGGAAGAAAGAGGACTCTCTCAATGCATGTGTTAGGGAGGCTGAGGCAAGGTTTGTGTTAGAGCCATCTGAAGCAAATCGGCAGGATTGGATGCAGAAAGGCAGGATGTATTTGGTTCACCTGCAGGAAAAAAGCAATCGTAAAGTGTTCTTTTACAAACAACAGGCTTTTGAGATGGGAGATAAGGCAGGGCGAGTACTGGCGCATATTGTCCATAAGAATTCCTCAGCTCCGCCAGTTTTGAGGATACGTACCCCGGACAGTGAGATTAGGGATTCTGTGCCAGATATTTTATCATGCTTCGCTGATTTTTATCAGAGCTTATATCTCACCAGGGTGGAATACTCGGAAGTAGACCTTGAGCACTATCTGAATGAAGTGGAGCACCCGAGTTTATCACTGGCAGACAGCAATAGGTTAGAGGAAGATATAACTGTAGAAGAGATTCAGGAGGCTATTAGCGATCTGGCGAATGGGAAAGCCCCTGGCCCGGACGGCCTGCCCTTAGAAATATACTCCAAGTATGCAGATAAGATAGTACCTCAACTTAAAGCGATGTTTCAGGAAGCCTGGCGACTGGGTAGATTACCAGACTCCCTTTACGAAGCAACCATAGTGGTACTCCTGAAGCCGGATAAGGACCCTTTAGATTGTGCATCCTATCGGCCGATTTCTTTGTTAAACCTAGATTACAAGATTCTGACAAAGATCTTCGCCAATAGGTTGAACAAAATAATTACTAGTATTATACACAGTGACCAAACGGGGTTTATGCCTGGACGCTCGACCTCTGGTAATATTCGTAGGACTCAAGTTATAGCCCAGATTGGTACCCATCATGACAGACATTGGGCCCTGGCCTCACTAGATACGGCTAAGGCCTTTGACTCACTGGAGTGGCCGTTTTTGATGAGAGTCATGGGAAGGTTCGGCTTTGGGCCTAGGTTCCTGCAGTGGATCCGGATACTATATAGAAGCCCTAGAGCTAACATCCTAGTGAATGGTACGACTTCAGCTTACTTTAACTTACAGAGAGGCACGAGGCAGGGATGTCCTCTCTCCCCCCTCTTGTTTGCCATTGCCATTGAACACCTGGCCATTCGGATTCGCCAAGATCTAATATATTCTGGAGTTAGTATGGGCGGAAGGGAAGACAGAGTAGGCCTGTATGCGGATGACCTCATACTATTCCTCGATAGACTGGATATCTCTCTACCACCGGCGATCGCTATTAAACTAAAGAATTGTTTGGGAAGTTTTCCGGGCTGCTCATCAATTGGTCCAAGTCAGCACTAATGCCACTTTGGAACTCTGACTGGCCCGATGTCTGTCATAACCTTAAGATAGTGGACCATTTTAAATATTTGGGGGTTTATATTACTAGAGAGCCGAGGGAGGCCTACACTAAAAATATTGCCCCGTTAGAATCTGTCTTCTCGGGTAAATTCAAAATTTGGAGAACACTTCCTATATCGATCATGGGAAGAATCAACTTGATAAAGATGATCCTTCTACCTAAGGGGCTATACCTACTGGAACATGCTTGTACTCCGATACCTCAGAGTTTTTTTGATCGTCTTCACTCACTAATGGGTCAGTTCATTTGGGGCAGGGCTAGACATAAACTCGCCTTAAACACTTTGCAGCGCTCTAAATTAAAGGGTGGTGCAGCGCTGCCAGACTTCCATTTATACTTTCTTGCAGGCCAGATGAGATTTTTGGCTAATTGGGTAGATGGGAGGCCTCTACTGAACATGGAATATTACTTACAATACTATTTGGAACAGTCGAATCTATGGCCGGTGCTGGAGGGAGCTGAGTCTGTATCTGGGAAACTGCTACAGATCCATAGGTTGGCACAGCAGGTCTGGAGGGATGCCAAATTGCGTCAATATCAGGATTGGCCAGATGATATCCCCTTATGGGATAATTCATTATTCCCGCACTTGCAGTCTATAGAGGGCACTCACACTTGGGTATCTGCAGGTATAACTGCGCTGAGAGACTTGTATAAGGATGGCATTCTCTATTCCTTCTCCCAAATTCAGGAGAAATTTGGGTTCGAGCGTACTCAATTCTTTAGATATCTGCAGATCAGACACGCCTTACAAGACCAATTTCGGGACCGGAACAGGGTCATCTCCTCCTATCCTTTGATCGGAGTCATAAAATCGCAGGGGCCAAAGGGCATAATCTCAGCTTTGTATACTTACCTGCTGGGTTTAAGGATGGCCTCACAGCCCATACTGGCTGAGACTAGATGGAAAGGGAACATTCCCCATCTTACTGCAGAAGAATGGTCGGATGCACTGGAGGCTGTGATTCATTTGTCACCCTCGGTTAATAATAGGCTCATCCAATTGTTTATGCTGCACCGTAGTTACTTGACTCCTACCAGGCTGCATAAGATGGGGAGGATGTCTCAGCCGGACTGCCTTAGATGTGCTCACAGTAATGCCGACTTCTGGCATATGATGTGGGAATGTGGCCATATCAGATCATACTGGCGTGATGTGCTTGCAATTTTATCATCCCTAGGAATGGGCCCTATACCTCTATGTCCCAAGGTTTGTCTACTGGGTATTTTGGATATTGATGGGTGGACTCACTATAAGAAGATACTCCTGAGCGAATCCCTTTTTATGGCCCGCAAAGTGATTGTGTCAGAACCAGACAGCTGAGAAGCTCTGACAGAGGCCTTTCAGAACCTCCTCCTTGAGTTTCTGTGTTGTGGTATTCAGCTCCTCCTCTCGTTAGCCTCTCTCAGCTGTCATGTGTTGGACTAATTGCTTCCCTTTAAATTCTTCCCCAGAAGGCTTTTCTGGGCGGCTTATACTACTTCTACTTATACTACTTCCTGGAGTGTGTGTGCACGCTGACTCTGTCCTCCTGTTTGCTTCAAAGATAAGTGTTGTACCTTTATCTGTTATTTTCTGTTTGCTGGATCCCAGGTGACCCTGACTCCCTCCGTATCTTGTGTAGCGAGCCGGTGGTCGTGTCCCCTCACTATTGTAGGGTGCTCAGGGCTTTATAGTCAAGGTTCGTGGATATGCAAACCTCCACCATTCGGATCTTTGCATAGGCTGAGCAGCCAGGGAAAGTGCCAGGTCTTCTGCAGGGGTCTCCCTTGGTTCCTTAGTTTTTGGATCCAGCGAGTCGTTTATACATGTTGCTTTGCCTTGTTTCCTGTACACCGTCCGTGACATTATAAGCCGCCATAACCGTCTCAAGCATGGATCCGGTTTCACTTTTGGCTGAACGCTTCCAGGGTCTTTCATTGGAGGTAGCTGATCTCCGTAAGACTTTTTCTCAGCTTCAAGTGACCGGTTCAGCTTGCGTTCATGGAGTTTGTTCTGAGCCTAAGATCTCGCTCCCGGATACGTTCTCCGGGGGTAGTGAGAATTTTGTGCGTTTTAGAGAGGCTTGCAAACTCCATTATCGCCTTCTTCCCCACTCCTCTGGTGATGAGGAACGGAGGGTGGGGATCATTATATCGCTGCTCAGAGGTAACGCTCAGTCCTGGGCCTTTTCGCTGCCGGAGGGGGCACGGCCTCGCCGTTCAGTGGATGAATTCTTTTTAGCCCTGGGTCAGATATATGATGATCCGGATCGTATTGCTCTGGCTGAGTCTAAACTACGTCTGTTATGCCAGGGTAAACAATCCGCAGAAATATACTGCTCAGAATTTCGGAGATGGGCAGTTGATACTGGTTGGAATGATGCTGCGCTCCGAAGTCAATTTTGCCATGGTCTTTCAGAGGGATTGAAAGATGCATTTGCCTTTCATGAGAGGCCTATTTCTTTGGACTCTGCTATGTCTCAGGCCGTTCGTATTGACAGGCGTCTTAGAGAGAGAGGAGAGATATCTCCTTCCTGTCATACGCAGTCCCAGGACAGTGCAGCGGTCCCGTTCTGTGCGCAGGGGTCTCAGTCGCCGTCAGCCCCTTCTGAGCAGGAGCCCATGCAGCTGGGGTTGATTGCTTCTGACAATAGAAGATTCAGCTCGCATGGGAGGGTTTGTTTTTGTTGTGGAGGTATAAATCATTTGGCAAATATTTGTCCCTCTAGGAGATTCAGGCAGTTTTCTGGGAGTAATAAAGAAACAAACAGGAAAAAATCTTTTAAAAATGTTCCGTCTGTTACTATTGGCAGGGTTGAGGCGGAAATTGAAGGTTTTCCATTTGCTTGTAGTTCCCGTTTTGTCCTGCCGGCTAGGGTGGCGCTAGAGAGCAAGAACATTTTTTGTGAGATTTTTGTGGATAGTGGAGCAGTGGTTAATCTCATTGATAATCAATTTGCGATAACTCATGGTTTCCAGGTGCACACTTTGGGAAAGGATATTCCTGTTTTTGCTATCGATTCCGCTCCACTTTCTCAAAAATCATTAAAGGGCATAGTTCACAATATCCGTTTAATTGTGAGTGATGCTCATGTTGAGGATGTGTCATGTTTCGTCCTTAGCGGTTTTCCCACCCCTCTGGTGTTGGGGCTGCCCTGGCTCACTAAACATAACCCCACCATTGATTGGCAAGCGAGGCAAATAAATGGTTGGAGTGACTTTTGCAGAGAGAATTGCCTCACGACATCTGTTTCTGAGGTTGCTACTAAGACTGTACCATCTTTTCTCTCTGAATTTTTGGATGTCTTCTCTGAGAGTGGAGTTCAGGATTTGCCCCCGCACAGGGAGTACGATTGCCCTATTAATCTCATCCCAGACGCCAAGCTGCCTAAATCTCATTTATACAATCTTTCCCAACCTGAGAGGATCGCTATGCGTGCTTATATCTCTGAGAGTCTGAGAAAAGGACACATACGACCCTCGAAGTCACCTGTTGCCGCTGGTTTTTTCTTTGTTAAGAAAAAAGATGGTTCTTTAAGACCTTGTCTGGATTTCAGGGAGCTGAACAGTATCACAATTCGTGACCCTTATCCGCTTCCTCTGATCCCGGACCTGTTTAACCAGGTTGTTGGGGCTAAAGTCTTTTCCAAATTAGATTTAAGAGGGGTATACAACCTGGTCAGGGTCAGAGAAGGAGACGAATGGAAGACGGCCTTCAATACCCCTGAGGGCCATTTTGAAAATTTGGTTATGCCTTTTGGTTTGATGAATGCCCCAGCCGTTTTTCAGCATTTCGTGAACAGCATTTTTTATCATTTGATGGGAAAATTTGTATTGGTGTATTTGGATGACATTTTGATTTTTTCTCCCGATTTCAAAACTCATAAGGAACATTTACGTCAGGTCTTGCTCATCCTGCGGGAGAATAAATTATATGCGAAACTGGAAAAATGTGTGTTTGCGGTTCCAGAAATTCAATTTCTGGGGTTTCTTCTCTCCGCTTCTGGTTTTCGCATGGACCCCGAGAAGGTCCGCGCTGTGCTTGAGTGGGAGCTTCCTGAGAATCAAAAGGCGCTGATGCGTTTTTTGGGCTTTGCCAATTATTACAGGAAGTTCATTTTGAATTATTCTTCTATTGTTAAACCACTCACTGATATGACCAGAAAGGGGGTAGATTTTTCTTCTTGGTCAGTAGAGGCGCGTAAGGCTTTTTCTGATATCAAGGAGAGTTTTGCTTCCGCTCCCATCTTGGTGCAACCTGATGTTTCTTTACCCTTCATAGTTGAGGTTGATGCTTCTGAGGTGGGTGTGGGGGCGGTCTTGTCTCAGGGTTCCTCTCCTGCCAAATGGCGACCGTGTGCCTTTTTCTCAAGAAAACTCTCCTCCGCAGAGAGAAATTACGATGTGGGAGATAGGGAATTGTTGGCCATCAAGTTGGCTTTTGAGGAATGGCGCCATTGGCTAGAGGGAGCCAGACACCCTATTACCGTATTTACTGACCATAAAAATCTGGCCTACTTGGAGTCAGCCAAGCGTCTGAACCCGAGACAGGCCAGATGGTCGTTGTTCTTTTCTAGGTTTAATTTTGTTGTCACGTTCCGCCCTGGAGTTAAGAATGTGAAGGCAGATGCCCTGTCACGTTGTTTTCCGGGAGGCGGGAATTTTGAAGACCTGGGTCCCATTTTGGCTGAAGGTGTGGTGGTCTCTGCTCTTTTTCCTGAATTGGAGGCAGAGGAGCAGGCAGCCCAGTCAGAGGCTCCTGATCTTTGTCCTCCTGGGAGGTTGTTTGTGCCTCTCGCTTTAAGACACAAGATTTTTAAAGAACACCACGATACGGTCCTTGCTGGGCACCCGGGGGTAAGAGCCACACTGGATCTCATCGCTCTGAGATTCTGGTGGCCTGCGCTTCGTAAGTCAGTTGAGGGTTTTGTGGCAGCCTGCGAGACTTGCGCTCGTGCCAAAGTCCCTCATTCACGGCCATCAGGTCCTCTCCTTCCCTTACCCATTCCTTCCCGTCCTTGGACACATCTGTCCATGGACTTCATAACGGACCTGCCTCGTTCCTCGGGGAAGACTGTGATTCTGGTGGTGGTGGACCGTTTTAGCAAAATGGTGCATTTCATCCCTTTTCCTGGTTTGCCCAATGCTAAGACGCTGGCGCAGGCATTTGTTGATCACATTGTCAAATTGCACGGTATTCCTTCAGACATAGTCTCTGATAGGGGCACGCAGTTTGTTTCCAGATTCTGGAAGGCTTTCTGTTCTCGCTTGGGGGTTCGGTTGTCATTCTCTTCTGCTTTCCACCCGCAGTCGAATGGCCAGACAGAGCGCGTCAATCAGAATCTGGAGACATATCTGCGTTGTTTTGTGGCGGAGAATCAAGAGGATTGGTGTTCTTTTTTGTCCCTTGCTGAGTTTGCTTTAAATAACCGTCGTCAGGAGTCCTCTGATAAGTCACCATTTTTTGGTGCATATGGGTTTCATCCACAGTTTGGGACTTTCTCGGGAGAGGGGTCTTCTGGTTTACCTGATGAGGACAGATTCTCCTCGTCTTTGTCATCTATTTGGCAAAAGATTCAAGATAATCTAAAGAGCATGAGTGAGAGATATAAGCGTGTGGCAGATAAGAGACGTGTGCTTGGTCCGGACCTGAATGTTGGTGATCTGGTGTGGTTGTCTACCAAGAATATCAAATTGAAGGTTCCCTCCTGGAAGTTGGGTCCTAGGTTTATTGGGCCTTACAAAATCCTGTCTGTCATCAATCCTGTTGCATACCGTCTTGATCTTCCTCAGACTTGGAAGATCCATAATGTTTTTCATAAGTCCTTATTGAAACCTTATGTTCAACCCATTGTACCCTCGCCTTTGCCTCCTCCTCCGATTATGGTTGATGGGAATCTTGAATTTCAGGTCTCTAGGATTGTGGATTCTCGTCTTGTCCACGGTTCTCTTCAGTACCTTGTTCAGTGGGAGGGGTATGGTCCTGAGGAGAGGATGTGGGTCCCAGTGACGGACATTAAGGCCTCTCGTCTCATCAGGGCTTTCCATAGGTCCCATCCTGAGAAGGTGGGTTCTGAGTGTCCGGAGTCCACTCGTAGAGGGAGGGGTACTGTCACAACCAGACAGCTGAGAAGCTCTGACAGAGGCCTTTCAGAACCTCCTCCTTGAGTTTCTGTGTTGTGGTATTCAGCTCCTCCTCTCGTTAGCCTCTCTCAGCTGTCATGTGTTGGACTAATTGCTTCCCTTTAAATTCTTCCCCAGAAGGCTTTTCTGGGCGGCTTATACTACTTCCTGGAGTGTGTGTGCACGCTGACTCTGTCCTCCTGTTTGCTTCAAAGCTAAGTGTTGTACCTTTATCTGTTATTTTCTGTTTGCTGGATCCCAGGTGACCCTGACTCCCTCCGTATCTTGTGTAGGGAGCCGGTGGTCATGTCCCCTCACTATTGTAGGGTGCTCAGGGCTTTATAGTCAAGGTTCGTGGATATGCAAACCTCCACCATTCGGATCTTTGCATAGGCTGAGCAGCCAGGGAAAGTGCCAGGTCTTCTGCAGGGGTCTCCCTTGGTTCCTTAGTTTTTGGATCCAGCGAGTCGTTTATACATGTTGCTTTGCCTTGTTTCCTGTACACCGTCCGTGACAGATTGCCATTAAGTGGATGGCAGAGGAATTCCCTACAGTAGGCATATGGAAGAAACTAGAAAACCAGGTCATACCTTTTGAAAAAGTACTTTATGTGAACAGAAAATGTCCTGAGAAATTTCAAAAAGTGTGGGGTTTGTGGTGTGACTCAAACCTGACTACCTCACCTGGTTCTGCAGTCTCTGTGGATTCTTGAAATGTTATGCTAGTGAATGGTACGCGCTCCTCCTGAGTCTCATAGATTGCACTCTTTATCGAGAATGTATGCGTGTCCTATATGACGAACTTAGTGCAAATCATTTTGGAATACTGTAATCTAATGTACCTATGTCAGAAATAATTGATGTGCTTGTCACTGTATGCTGCATGCAAAATACTTTGTATGCATATGTCTGTACCATGTAAGTGCCTTGTTACTCTTTTTCAATAAAACGAGTTTAAAAAAAAAAAAAAAAGCAGAACACCCGCCGCCAAGAGACTCCGCCTGCTACTGACCGCCGCCATCTGGGACCGAGCACCCCAAAGGCAGCTTCAAGGAGTTCCCTGGCATGGCACTTTTTCAAACAATGTGCTGACGACAAGACCCGAGTGGTTTGCACGCTGTGCCATCAGAGCCTGAAGCGAGGCATTAACTTTCTGAACCTTAGCACAACCTGCATGACCAGGCACCTGCATGCAAAGCATGAACTGCAGTGGAGTAAACACCTTAAAACCAAGGAAGTCAATCAGGCTCCCCCTGCTACCTCTTCTGCTGCCGCCGCCTCGGCCTCTTCTGCTGCTGCCGCCCCGGCCTCTTCTGCTGCTGCCACATCGGCCTCTTCCTCCGCCTCTGGAGGAACGTTGGCACCTGCCGCCCAGCAAACAGAGGATGTACCACCAACACCACCACCTCCATCACCAAGCATCTCAACCATGTCACACGGCAGCGTTCAGCTCTCCATCTCACAAACATTTGAGAGAAAGCGTAAATTCCCACCTAGCCACCCTCGATCCCTGGCCCTGAATGCCAGCATTTCTAAACTACTGGCCTATGAAATGCTGTCATTCAGGCTGGTGGACACAGACAGCTTCAAACAGCTCATGTCGCTTGCTGTCCCCCAGTATGTTGTTCCTAGCCGGCACTACTTCTCCAAGAGAGCCGTGCCTTCCCTGCACAACCAAGTATCCGATAAAATCAAGTGTGCACTGCGCAACGCCATCTGTGGCAAGGTCCACCTAACCACAGATACGTGGACCAGTAAGCACGGCCAGGGACGCTATATCTCCCTAACTGCACACTGGGTAAATGTAGTGGCAGCTGGGCCCCAGGCGGAGAGCTGTTTGGCGCACGTCCTTCGCCGCCAAGGATCGCAGGGCAACATTCTTTGCCTCCTGTTGCCACCTCCTCCTTCTCGGCTTCCTCCTCCTCTTCTTCCACCTGCTCATCTAGTCAGCCACACACCTTCACCACCAACTTCAGCACAGCCCGGGGTAAACGTCAGCAGGCCATTCTGAAACTCATATGTTTGGGGGACAGGCCCCACACCGCACAGGAGTTGTGGCGGGGTATAGAACAACATACCGACGAGTGGTTGCTGCCGGTGAGCCTCAAGCCCGGCCTGGTGGTGTGCGATAATGGGCGAAATCTCGTTGCAGCTCTGGGACTAGCCAATTTGACGCACATCCCTTGCTTGGCGCATGTGCTGAATTTGGTGGTGCAGAAGTTCATTCACAACTACCCCGACATGTCAGAGCTGCTGCATAAAGTGCGGGCCGTCTGTTCGCGCTTCCGGCGTTCACATCCTGCTGCTGCTCGCCTGTCTGCGCTACAGCGTAACTTCGGCCTTCCCGCTCACCACCTCATATGCGACGTGCCCACCAGGTGGAACTCCACCTTGCACATGCTGGACAGACTGTGCGAGCAGCAGCAGGCCATAGTGGAGTTTCAGCTGCAGCACGCACGGGTCAGTCGCACTACAGAACAGCACCACTTCACCACCAATGACTGGGCCTCCATGCGAGACCTGTGTGCCCTGTTGCGCTGTTTCGAGTACTCCACCAACATGGCCAGTGGCGATGACGCCGTTATCAGCGTTACAATACCACTTCTATGTCTCCTTGAGAAAACACTTAGGGCGATGATGGAAGAGGAGGTGGCCCAGGAGGAGGAGGAGGAAGAGGGGTCATTTTTAGCACTTTCAGGCCAGTATTTTTCGAAGTGACTCAGAGGGAGGTTTTTTGCAACAGCAGAGGCCAGGTATAAATGTGGCCAGCCAGGGCCCACTACTGGAGGACGAGGAGGACGAGGATGAGGAGGAGGTGGAGGAGGAGGAGGATGAAGCATGGTCACAGCGGGGTGGCACCCAACGCAGCTCGGGCCCATCACTGGTGCATGGCTGGGGGGAAAGGCAGGACGATGACGATACGCCTCCCACAGAGGACAGCTTGTCCTTACCCCTGGGCAGCCTGGCACACATGAGCGACTACATGCTGCAGTGCCTGCGCAACGACAGCAGAGTTGCCCACATTTTAACGTGTGCAGACTACTGGGTTGCCACCCTGCTGGATCCACGGTACAAAGACAATGTACCCACCTTACTTCCTGCACTGGAGCGTGATAGGAAGATGCGCGAGTACAAGCGCACGTTGGTAGACGCGCTACTGAGAGCATTCCCAAATGTCACAGGGAAACAAGTGGAAGCCCAAGGCCAAGGCAGAGGAGGAGCAAGAGGTCGCCAAGGCAGCTGTGTCACGGCCAGCTCCTCTGAGGGCAGGGTTAGCATGGCAGAGATGTGGAAAAGTTTTGTCAACACGCCACAGCTAACTGCACCACCACCTGATACGCAACGTGTTAGCAGGAGGCAACATTTCACTAACATGGTGGAACAGTACGTGTGCACACCCCTCCACGTACTGACTGATGGTTCGGCCCCATTCAACTTCTGGGTCTCTAAATTTTCCACGTGGCCAGAGCTAGCCTTTTATGCCTTGGAGGTGCTGGCCTGCCCGGCGGCCAGCGTTTTGTCTGAACGTGTATTCAGCACGGCAGGGGGTGTCATTACAGACAAACGCAGCCGCCTGTCTACAGCCAATGTGGACAAGCTGACGTTCATAAAAATGAACCAGGCATGGATCCCACAGGACCTGTCCATCCCTTGTGCAGATTAGACATTAACTACCTCCCCTTAACCATATATTATTGTACTCCAGGGCACTTCCTCATTCAATCCTATTTTTATTTTCATTTTACCATTATATTGCGAGGCTACCCAAAGTTGAATGAACCTCTCCTCTGTCTGGGTGCCGGGGCCTAAATATATGACAATGGACTGTTCCAATGTTGGGTGACGTGAAGCCTGATTCTCTGCTATGACATGCAGACTAATTCTCTGCTGACATGAAGCCAGATCCTCTGTTACGGGACCTCTCTCCTCTGCCTGTGTGCTGGGCCTAAATATCTGATAATGGACTGTTGCAGTGGTGGGTGACGTGAAGCCTGATTCTCTGCTATGACATGCAGACTGATTCTCTGCTGACATGAAGCCAGATTCTCTGTTACGGGACCTCTCTCCTCTGCCTGGGTGCCGGGGCCTAAATTTATGACAATGGACTGTTCCCGTGGTAGGTGACGTGAAGCCTGATTCTCTGCTATGATATGAAGACTGATTCTCTGCTGACATGAAGCCAGATTCTCTGTTACGGGACCTCTCTCCTCTGCCTGGGTGCTGGGCCTAAATATCTGACAATGGACTGTTGCAGTGGTGGCTGACGTGAAGCCTTATTCTCTGCTATGACATGCAGACTGATTCTCTGCTGACATGAAGACAGATTCTCTGTTACGGGACCTCTCTCCTCTGCCTGGGTGCTGGGCCTAAATATATGCCAATGGACTGTTGCAGTGGTGGCTGACGTGAAGCCTGATTTTCTGCTATGACATGAAGACTGATTCTCTGCTGACATGAAGCCAGAGTCTCTGTTACGGGACCTCTCTCCTCTGCCTGGGTGCTGGGCCTAAATATATGCCAATGGACTGTTGCAGTGGTGGCTGACGTGAAGCCTCATTCTCTGCTATGACATGCAGACTGATTCTCTGCTGACATGAAGCCAGATCCTCTGTTACGGGACCTCTCTCCTCTGCCTGCGTGCTGGGCCTAAATATATTCCAATGGACTGTTGCAGTGGTGGCTGACGTGAAGCCTGATTCTCTGCTATGACATGCAGACTGATTCTCTGCTGACATGAAGCCAGAGTCTCTGTTACGGGACCTCTCTCCTCTGCCTGGGTGCTGGGCCTAAATATATGCCAATGGACTGTTGCAGTGGTGGGTGACGTGAAGCCTGATTCTCTGCTATGACATGCAAACTGATTCTCTGCTGACATGAAGCCAGATTCTCTGTTACGGGACCTCTCTCCTCTGCCTGGGTGCTGGGCCTAAATATCTGACAATGGACTGTTGCAGTGGTGGCTGACGTGAAGTCTGATTCTCTGCTATGACATGCAGACTGATTCTCTGGTGACATGAAGCCAGATTCTCTGTTACGGGACCTCTCTCCTCTCTCTGGGTGCCGGGGCCTAAATATATGCCAATGGACTGTTACAGTGGTGGGTGACGTGAAGCCTGATTCTCTGCTATGACATGCAGACTGATTCTCTGCTGACATGAAGCCAGATTGTCTGTTACGGGACCTCTCTCCTCTGCCTGGGTGCTGGGCCAAAATATATGCCAATGGACTGTACCAATGTTGGGTGACGTGAAGCCTGATTCTCTGCTATGACATGCAGACTGATTCTCTGCTGACATGAAGCCAGAGTCTCTGTTACGGGACCTCTCTCCTCTGCCTGGGTGCTGGGCCTAAATATATGCCAATGGACTGTTGCAGTGGTGGCTGACGTGAAGCCTGATTCTCTGCTATGACATGCAGACTGATTCTCTGCTGACATGAAGCCAGAGTCTCTGTTACGGGACCTCTCTCCTCTGCCTGGGTGCTGGGCCTAAATATATGCCAATGGACTGTTCCAATGTTGGGTGACGTGAAGCCTGATTCTCTGCTATGATATGAAGACTGATTGTCTGCTGACATGAAGCCAGATTGTCTGTTACGGGACCTCTCTCCTCTGGCTGGGTGCTGGGCCTAAATATATGCCAATGGACTGTTGCAGTGGTGGCTGACGTGAAGCCTGATTCTCTGCTATGACATGCAGACTGATTCTCTGCTGACATGAAGCCAGATTCTCTGTTACGGGACCTCTCTCCTCTGCCTGGGTGCTGGGCCTAAATATATGCCAATGGACTGTTGCAGTGGTGGCTGACATGAAGCCTGATTCTCTGCTATGACATGCAGACTAATTCTCTGCTGACATGAAGACAGAACCTCTGTTAAGGGACCTCTCTCCTCTGCCTGGGTGCCTGGGACTAAATATCTGACAATGGACTGTTACAGTGGTGGGTGATGTGAAGCCAGATTCTCTGCTATGGGACCTCTCTCCAATTGAGATTGGTTAATTTTTATTTGTTTTATTTTTATTTTTATTCATTTCCCTATCCACATTTGTTTGCAGGGGATTTACCTACATGTTGCTGCCTTTTGCAGCCCTCTAGCTCTTTCCTGGGCTTTTTTACAGCCTTTTTAGTGCCAAAAAGTTCGGGTCCCCATTGACTTCAATGGGGTTCGGGGTTCGGACGAAGTTCGGGTCGGGTTCGGATCCCGAACCCGAACATTTCCGGGAAGTTCGGCCGAACTTCTCGAACCCGAACATCCAGGTGTTCGCTCAACTCTAGACACAACAGAAAGCATAGAGTTAAACTGTTGTTGCTAAGCAGGAGTCTTGACCAATCCTAGCTAGCCTCACACAGCCTAGAAGTTTTGACCAATCATAGCCAGCCTCACACACAGCTTGTGTGGGGAAAATCCCCTAGCAGGAGCTGCTGGAATCATTATTCACCAGAGAGAGGAGCTGAACAGACACACACTCTACTAAGAGCTGTGTTTTATTGAAGCAAGAGGCCAAAATAGGTATTTAAAACGGTTATATAATGGTCCTACTGTTAATATAGTGATTAGAACTGTATACTGAACTGGTTATATGTATGTTTACTTACAGTTCCACCAAACCACAAATTCAAATTCCATATTGCAATCCAAATTGCATACAAATGCGAACTGCTCATACCAGATCATAAGCAAGTGTATGGAGCAAACTGCAAACCAAGTAGAGCATGTGAAATATTATTTAGACCTCAGATATACCTCTCAGAGAGATCATAAGGTGCTTAAATAACTTAAAGTGAGAGTACAGATACTCAAGAGAGAAATATATCCACCAGTTTATGATGAATGACAAGATTAAACAGTTGAACCACCATCTTATGCATACCACCATTTTGTGATATCTTTTCAACATGTGTTATGTACATGGACTATCTGCTGCGAAGGCGGCAGTGTTATATGAAGAAAAGTTGAAGTTAATAAAGAAGTTATTTCAAGCATTTGGTGTGCTCTTTAAACCTACTGTTTCCATAGAACGGCGCTAGAGGAATTACAGAGTAATAGACAGTCTGGTTAGACTAAAAAGTCAGAGATATCAAAATTCTTCTAATGCCACAGTGCAAAAGGCACTTCATAGTGCTGCGCCTGCCACATCTGCACCTCAGGCTTTGTAAACATCGTGGCTTATGACTCCAACCCAAAGGCCCAAGATCACCTCCAGGTTAATCTCTGTGTTTCTCTGCTCCATCTCAGTAGCCCAGTCCAACGGACCCGTTCCAGCACACAATGTAAGTCAATGGGAATACAAACAGATCCGCACCAAACATGAGAGTGAAAGTAGCCAAAGGAAATGCCTTCTAATTTTCCAAATAGAAGAATTGATTGTAGAGGCCATGTATTGTTCAGGCAGTTCATATCACAGAGAATGATCATATTGCTGAGAATGGTCATGGGTGGAGCTATGCAAATTTCTATTTGGCTTTGCTGGTACTCCTTTGGTGGGAATGTTCCTCACACAAACAAATATCACTCATTGCTGCTGCTGTTGAGTGCAGGGCCGATCCCTGGGCGTCAGAGCGACCAATCTCTGATCAATTCTAAGCCTACTCAATGCCAATGTGGGTCTGCAGCTTGACTCTCTGCTTCCCAACCAGGAAAAGATCTAGGACACCACCACTGCCACGGAAGACTTACACAAGGGTCTAATTTTGATCTTTGCTAAGGAAGCTGGAGAAATCTACATAGCTCCACCCATTTGTACAGCTAATTAGAGAAATCTGCATAGCTTCATCAACCCAAATCTACTTGAAAGACCATGATTTCTGTGGATTAGCATGAAAGACTGCGTTGTGTCAGACATTGTTGTGTGATCAGGGAATACTGTATAATAAGACAATCCTCGTCTTGGCCTGATACTTCTAGGTCCTGATCAACTTTTAAGGATGTTCCTTAACCCAGTAAGAACATTCCTTTGAAGAACACTGAGGAACATTGCTTAGAAATACCAAGAACTTTATGAAGAATTTCCTCCAAGAAGCTTCTCTCATCAAATAAAAAGTCTGTGTTGTGTGTCGTCTCCATGATATAAATGGTAATTGGGGGAGAAGAGGTCGGAGGAGCTAAACTCTGTGTCTTTAGAAGTTTAGCTCTTTTGCTATTTGTTTAAAAGCTTTTTAGCAACTGCTGAAAAGCCCCAGAAGCTTGTGGAAGAATAGAAAAATGCACGTATTGACAATATTGTGACTTATTGTTGATCATCTTTTTGTAGGTAGGCTGATTTCTTCTTGTATGTTTGGAGAATGATAGAGGTTTTCTATGGGGCTACAGGTTCAGAGTTTGGTGGGTTTTTATTCTCTATTTTACAGCAGTTCTATAGCATAGTGGGTGTCCACTGTGGAGCTGCAGGTTCAGGGCTCCGTGGGTGTTCCCTGTGTATTCCGCATTTCAAGACTTTAATCCGTACGCTTCTCGGCCTTTTGGTTAAGATCGAGCGTAGTATCTGTTTTTAGATTCAGAGCCATGCTAGGATGTAGAGCAGAGAACTGCATAGCAAGCCTAGGATGTATGGCTTGGGTTTCAAGGTTCTATCGTTAGGTGACCATGGCCTCTGTTGGATCTAAGCCAGGGGCTGAGATGTTTGAAAGCCCGAGGTGCAGAAGTGCCCCAGGAGTGGTGACCCTGGGGTGCCTGAACTCACTGGGGGTGGGAGCCCACTGAGTGATGGCATATTTGCACGCACTTCACTTTCTCACATTTTGAGCGCACAGTCGCACACAGCTCTCTTTGCTCGGCTTCGGTCTAGAAAAGATGAGGAATTTTCATAATTCCGGTCAAATGTCTGGGCCGTAATGGCACACATTCACTTATTTTTTCTTACTGTGTGTTTCAATTTCCACGTTTGTTTTGTCACTAGGATCTCTTGGGTACGGCTTGCAGTACTCTGTAGATTCAGAAAATATCCCGAAAAGATGTTCAACCAGTTTCATGTCAAGAATGAAGATAGAGACTTCCTGAGGTTTCTACGGTGGGAGGACGGAGATACAGATTCAGAGCCAGCAGAATACAGAATGAAAGTACACTTGTTTGGAGCAGCATCATCTCCAGGTTACGCCAATTATGGTATGAAGTACCTGGCCAATCAGAATGAAAAGGGTTGCCCATCAGCAGCAAATTTTCTGAAGAAAAACTTTTATGTAGATGATGGTCTCATAAGTCTAGAGTCCACAGAATCTGCAATCAAACTAGTGAAAGAAAGCCAAGAGTTATGCGCAAGAGGAAACCTGCGCGCCTACATAAATTCATCTCAAATAGAGTTGAGCGAACACCTGGATGTTCGGGTTCGAGAAGTTCGGCCGAACTTCCCGGAAATGTTCGGGTTCGGGATCCGAACCCGATCCGAACTTCGTCCCGAACCCGAACCCCATTGAAGTCAATGGGGACCCGAACTTTTCGGCACTAAAAAGGCTGTAAAACAGCCCAGGAAAGGGCTAGAGGGCTGCAAAAGGCAGCAACATGTAGGTAAATCCCCTGCAAACAAATGTAGATAGGGAAATGAATTAAAATAAAAATTAAATAAATAAAAATTAACCAAAATCAATTAGAGAGAGGTCCCATAGCAGAGAATCTGGCTTCACGTCACCCACCACTGTAAGAGTCCATTTTCATAAATTTAGGCCCAGCACCCAGGCAGAGGAGAGAGGTCCCGTAACAGAGGATCTGGCTTCATGTCAGCAGAGAATCAGTCTGCATGTCATAGCAGAGAATCAGGCTTCACGTCAGCCACCACTGCAACAGTCCATTGTCATATATTTAGGCCCAGGCACCCAGGCAGAGGAGAGAGGTCCAGTAACAGAGAATCTGGCTTCATGTCAGCAGAGAATCAGTCTGCATGTCATAGCAGAGAATCAGGCTTCACGTCACCCACCACTGTAAGAGTCCATTTTCATAAATTTGGGCCCAGCACCCAGGCAGAGGAGAGAGGTCCCGTAACAGACAATCTGGCTTCATGTCAGCAGAGAATCAGTCTTCATATCATAGCAGAGAATCAGGCTTCACGTCAGCCACCAGTGCAATAGTCCATTGTCAGATATTTAGGCCCAGCACCCAGGCAGAGGAGAGAGGTCCCGTAACAGAGAATCTGGCTTCATGTCAGCAGAGAATCAGTCGGCATGTCATAGCAGAGAATCAGGCTTCACGTCACCCAACATTGGAACAGTCCATTGGCATATATTTAGGCCCCGGCACCCAGACAGAGGAGAGGTTCATTCAAAATTGGGTAGCCTCGCAATATAATGGTAAAATGAAAATAAAAATAGGATTGAATGAGGAAGTGCCCTGGAGTACAATAATATATGGTTAAGGGGAGGTAGTTAATGTCTAATCTGGACAAGGGACGGACAGGTCCTGTGGGATCCATGCCTGGTTCATTTTTATGAACGTCAGCTTGTCCACATTGGCTGTAGACAGGCGGCTGCGTTTGTCTGTAATGACGCCCCCTGCCGTGCTGAATACACGTTCAGGCAAAACGCTGGCCGCCGGGCAGGCCAGCACCTCCAAGGCTAGCTCTGGCCACGTGGACAATTTAGAGACCCAGTAGTTGAATGGGGCCGAACCATCAGTCAGTACGTGGAGGGGTGTGCACACGTACTGTTCCACCATGTTAGTGAAATGTTGCCTCCTGCTAACACGTTGCGTATCAGGTGGTGGTGCAGTTAGCTGTGGCGTGTTGACAAAACTTTTACACATCTCTGCCATGCTAACCCTGCCCTCAGAGGAGCTGGCCGTGACACAGCTGCCTTGGCGACCTCTTGCTCCTCCTCTGCCTTGGCCTTGGGCTTCCACTTGTTCCCCTGTGACATTTGGGAATGCTCTCAGTAGCGCGTCTACCAACGTGCGCTTGTACTCGCGCATCTTCCTATCACGCTCCAGTGCAGGAAGTAAGGTGGGCATATTGTCTTTGTACCGTGGATCCAACAGGCTGGCAAGCCAGTAGTCCGCACACGTTAAAATGTGGGCAACTCTGCTGTCGTTGCGCAGGCACTGCAGCATGTAGTCGCTCATGTGTGCCAGGCTGCCCAGGGGTAAGGACAAGCTGTCCTCTGTGGGAGGCGTATCGTCATCGTCCTGCCTTTCCCCCCAGCCACGCACCAGTGATGGACCCGAGCTGCGTTGGGTGCCACCCCGCTGTGACCATGCTTCATCCTCCTCATCCTCCTCCACCTCCTCCTCATCCTCGTCCTCCTCGTCCTCCAGTAGTGGGCCCTGGCTGGCCACATTTGTACCTGGCCTCTGCTGTTGCCAAAAACCTCCCTCTGAGTCACTTCGAAGAGACTGGCCTGAAAGTGCTAAAAATGACCCCTCTTCCTCCTCCTCCTGGGCCACCTCCTCTTCCATCATCGCCCTAAGTGTTTTCTCAAGGAGACATAGAAGTGGTATTGTAACGCTGATAACGGCGTCATCGCCACTGGCCATGTTGGTGGAGTACTCGAAACAGCGCAACAGGGCACACAGGTCTCGTATGGAGGCCCAGTCATTGGTGGTGAAGTGGTGCTGTTCCGCAGTGCGACTGACCCGTGTGTGCTGCAGCTGAAACTCCACTATGGCCTGCTGCTTGCACAGTCTGTCCAGCATGTGCAAGGTGGAGTTCCACCTGGTGGGCACGTCGCATATGAGGCGGTGAGCGGGAAGGCCGAAGTTACGCTGTAGCGCAGACAGGCGAGCAGCAGCAGGATGTGAACGCCGGAAGCGCGAACAGACGGCCCGCACTTTATGCAGCAGCTCTGACATGTCGGGGTAGTTGTGAATGAACTTCTGCACCACCAAATTCAGCACATGCGCCAAGCAAGGGATGTGCGTCAAACTGGCTAGTCCCAGAGCTGCAACGAGATTTTGCCCATTATCGCACACCACCAGGCCGGGCTTGAGGCTCACCGGCAGCAACCACTCGTCGGTCTGTTGTTCTATACCCCGCCACAACTCCTGTGCGGTGTGGGGCCTGTCCCCCAAACATATGAGTTTCAGAATGGCCTGCTGACGTTTACCCTGGGCTGTGCTGAAGTTGGTGGTGAAGGTGTGTGGCTGACTGGATGAGCAGGTGGAAGAAGAGGAGGAGGAAGCCGAGAAGGAGGAGGTGGCAACAGGAGGCAAAGAATGTTGCCCTGCGATCCTTGGCGGCGGAAGGACGTGCGCCAAACAGCTCTCCGCCTGGGGCCCAGCTGCCACTACATTTACCCAGTGTGCAGTTAGGGAGATATAGCGTCCCTGGCCGTGCTTACTGGTTCACGTATCTGTGGTTAGGTGGACCTTGCCACAGATGGCGTTGCGCAGTGCACACTTGATTTTATCGGATATTTGGTTGTGCAGGGAAGGCACGGCTCTTGGAGAAGTAGTGCCGGCTGGGAACAACATACTGTGGGACAGCAAGCGACATGAGCTGTTTGAAGCTGTCTGTGTCCACCAGCCTAAATGACAGCATTTCATAGGCCAGTAGTTTAGAAATGCTGGCATTCAGGGCCAGGGATCGAGGGTGGCTAGGTGGGAATTTACGCTTTCTCTCAAATGTTTGTGAGATGGAGAGCTGAACGCTGCCGTGTGACATGGTTGAGATGCTTGGTGACGGAGGTGGTGGTGGTGTTGGTGGTACATCCCCTGTTTGCTGGGCGGCAGGTGCCAACGTTCCTCCAGAGGCGGAGGAAGAGGCCGAGGCGGCAGCAGCAGAAGAGGCCGAGGCGGCAGCAGCAGAAGAGGTAGCAGGGGGAGCCTGAGTGACTTCCTTGGTTTTAAGGTGTTTACTCCACTGCAGTTCATGCTTTGCATGCAGGTGCCTGGTCACGCAGGTTGTGCTCAGGTTCAGAACGTTAATGCCTTGCTTCAGGCTCTGATGGCACAGCGTGCAAACCACTCGGGTCTTGTCGTCAGCACATTGTTTGAAGAAGTGCCATGCCAGGGAACTCCTTGAAGCTGCCTTTGGGGTGCTCGGTCCCAGATGGCGGCGGGCAGTAGCAGGCGGAGTCTCTTGGCGGCGGGTGTTCTGCTTTTGCCCACTGCTCCCTCTTTTGCTACGCTGTTGGCTCGGTCTCACCACTGCCTCTTCCTCCGAACTGTGAAAGTCAGTGGCATGACCTTCATTCCATGTGGGGTCTAGGACCTCATCGTCCCCTGCATCGTCTTCCACCCAGTCTTGATCCCTGACCTCCTGTTTAGTCTGCACACTGCAGAAAGACGCAGCAGTTGGCACCTGTGTTTCGTCATCATCAGAGACGTGCTGAGGTGATATTCCCATGTCCTCATCATCAGGAAACATAAGTGGTTGTGCGTCAGTGCATTCTATATCTTTCACCGCTGGGGAAGGGCTAGGTGGATGCCCTTGGGAAACCCTGCCAGCGGAGTCTTCAAACAGCATAAGAGACTGCTGCATAACTTGAGGCTGAGACAGTTTCCCTGGTATGCATGGGGATGATGTGACAGACTGATGGGCTTGGTTTTCAGGCGCCATCTGTGCGCTTTCTGCAGAAGACTGGGTGGGAGATAATGTGAACGTGCTGGATCCACTGTCGGCCACCCAATTGACTAATGCCTGTACCTGCTCAGGCCTTACCATCCTTAGAACGGCATTGGGCCCCACCATATATCGCTGTAAATTCTGGCGGCTACTGGGACCTGAGGTAGTTGGTACACTAGGACGTGTGGCTGTGGCAGAACGGCCACGTCCTCTCCCAGCACCAGAGGGTCCACTAACACCACCACGACCATGTCCACGTCCGCGTCCCTTACTAGATGTTTTCCTCATTGTTATCGTTCACCACAACAACAAAAATATTATTTGGCCCAATGTATTGTATTCAAATTCAGCGGGATATAAATTTGAGGCCTATTATTTAGGCGCTGGGTGACCGGTATGGATTTACTGACAGAATTAGACTTGGAAATGCACAGTAGCGTGTGTGTGAAGTTATTCTGAATGACCCTATGTGCACCTTGAATATTATATACCCTTTTAGGGATAGATTTCAAATAGCTCTGATACAGCAGAAACCACTAAATTAGGAAATTGCTAAATTGGGAATTGTATTTCAACCCAGAACAAAAAATGTGCTTTGACGGACACTAAATAAATTGCCCAGCCACAACAGTACAGCGGTAACGACAGATTTAGCGGGATATAAATTTGAGGCCTAGTATTTAGGCGCTGGGTGACCGGTATGGATTTACTAACAGAATTAGACTGGGATATGGCCAAAAAATAACCACACTATTGCTGGTTAAATGCACTTGGTGACGGGCGCAGCTTGCCCCTGATGTAGTATATGGCCAAAAAATAAACAGACTATTGCTGGTTAAATGCACTTGGTGTGACAGCTTCACCCTGATGTAGGCTTTAGCCAAAAAACAACCACACCATTGAGGGTTAAATGAACTTGGTCGCAGCTTGTGCTGGCGCACCACAAGACACAAAATGGCCGCCGATCACCCCAGAAAAAAGTAACTGACAAACGGTCTGGGCAGCCTAAAAACAGTGAGCAATTGAATTTCAGCAGCTCAATGATGCACAGCTGCAGATCGATTATTCGTTAATCTGCCTAATCTCGCCCTACTGTCGCAGCCGCAACCTCTCCCTACGCTAATCAGAGCAGAGTGACGGGCGGCGCTATGTGACTCCAGCTTAAATAGAGGCTAGTCCACATGGTGCTCTGGCCAATCACAGCCATGCCAATTGTAGGCATGGCTGTGACGGCCTCTTGGGGCAAGTAGTATGACGCTTGTTGATTGGCTGCTTTGCAGCCTTTCAAAAAGCGCCAAGAAAGCGTCTCAAAAGCGCCAAGAAAGCGACGAACACCGAACTCGAACCCGGACTTTTACGAAAATGTCCGGGTTCGGGTCCGTGTCACGGACACCCCAAAATTCGGTACGAACCCGAACTATACAGTTCGAGTTCGCTCATCCCTAATCTCAAACAACAGAGAGGTACTGGAATCCATCAGTGACTCTGAACGTGCATCAATAATGAAGAATGTAGATTTCAATTATGATCATCTTCCAGTTCAGAACAAACTTGGATTGGGAAGGAATGTAGAGAATAACAAGTTCATCTTTGAAGTATCTATTGAAGAGAAAGTTGCAACTAGACGTACCATTCTTTCCGCAGCTGCTTCTATATATAATCCATTAGGATTCTTGGCCCCAGTGATCCTCAAAGCAAGATAAATACTGCAAGAATTATGGAGACAGAAGTTAGGATGGGATAAAGCCATACCTGAAAATTTGACGCCAAGGTGGGAGAGACAAATAGGAGACTCAAAACTTGACAAAAATGGAAAACATCTCACTACTCCACTCAAGTTGGAACGTCCTATACAGAAGTTAGTTGTTCTACTTGAGAGTGATGAAAGACACTCGAGAGTTGAGAACATGGAAAATTCCTCAAATTCATGTTTAAGTCCTACTACTGAGAACATAGAATTATAGGTAATTTTTGTGGGAGTGTAGCTGGCCAGCTAAGACCTGTCCTAGGTTGCTAACATAGCTTATATTTTATACAGCTAGACCTGCCAATAACCTTAATACAGTTCCTATTTTTGTGTGTTAAAGACAAAAGCAGAGTTATTTACAGTGACTTCTGGTTGGGATGTCATATAATAGTTATATTTTGTGTCCACAGAAGCAGAAAAAGATAATTTGCCTTTAAGAGTCGTTATATAATGTAAGGTAAGCTCAATGACACAGAAGACACAACAGAAAGCATAGAGTTAAACTGTTGTTGTTAAGCAGGAGTCTTGACCAATCCTAGCTAGCCTCACACAGCCTAGAAGTTTTGACCAATCATAGCCAGCCTCACACACAGCTTGTGTGGGGAAAATCCTTTAGCAGGAGCTGCTGGAATCATTATTCACCAGAGAGAGGAGCTGAACAGACACACACTCTACTAAGAGCTGTGTTTTATTGAAGCAAGAGGCCAAAATAGGTATTTAAAACGGTTATATAATGGTCCTACTGTTAATATAGTGATTAGAACTGTATACTGAACTGGTTATATGTATGTTTACTTACAGTTCCACCAAACCTCAAATTCCATATTGCAATCCAAATTGCATACAAATGCGAACTGCTCATACAAGATCATAAGCAAGTGTATAGAGCAAACTGCAAACCAAGTAGAGCAAGTGAAATATTAGTTAGACCTCAGATATACCTCTCAGAGAGATCATAAGGTGCTTAAATAACTTAAAGTGAGAGTACAGATACTCAAGAGAGAAATATATCCACCAGTTTATGATGAATAACAAGATTGAACAGTTGAACCACCATCTTATGCATACCACCATTTTGTGATATCTTTTCAACACGTGTTATGTACCGTACATGGACTATCTGCTGCGGAGGCGGCAGTGTTATATGAAGAAAAGTTGAAGTTAATAAAGAAGTTATTTCAAGCATTTGGTGTGCACTTTAAACCTACTGTTTCCATAGAACGGCGCTAGAGGAATTACAGAGTAATAGACAGTCTGGTTAGACTAAAAAGTCAGAGATATCAAAATTCTTCTAATGCCACAGTGCAAAAGGCACTTCCTAGTGCTGCGCCTGCCACATCTGCACCTCAGGCTTTGTAAACATCCTGGCTTATGACTCCAACCCAAAGGCCCAAGATCACCTCCAGGTTAATCTCTGTGTTTCTCTGCTCCATCTCAGTAGCCCAGTCCAACCACTAATAAGAACAGGTAATTCACATTGTCTAGGCCACAAAACCAGGAAGCTACGTTATCAGTGACCATGGTAACTCCACTGCCAAAGAAAGGCTACTTTCACACTGGCTTTTGGCTTTCCGTTTGTGAGATCCGTTCAGGGCTCTCACAAGTGGTCCAAAATGGATCAGTTTGGCCCTAATGCATTCTGAATGGAAAAGGGTCCGCTCAGAATGCATCAGTTCCGCCTCGGATTCGGACGAAAAAAAAGCTGCTTGCAGCGTTTTGGTGTCCGTCTGACGAAACTGAGCCAAACGGACCCGTTGCAGCACACAATGTAAGTCAATGGGGACGGAACGGTTTTCTATGACACAATAGAAAACGGATCCGTCCTCCATTGACTTTCAATGGTGTTCAAGAGGGATCCGTTTCGGCTATGTTAAAGATAATACAAACGGATCCGCACCAAACATGAGAGTGAAAGTAGCCAAAGGAAATGCCTTCTAATTTTCCAAATAGAAGAATTGATTGTAGAGGCCATGGATTGTTCAGGCAGTTCATATCACAGAGAATGATCATATTGCTGAGAATGGTCATGGGTGGAGCTATGCAAATTTCTATTTGGCTTTGCTGGTACACCTTTGGAGGGAATGTTCCTCACACAAACAAATATCACTCATTGCTGCTGCTGTTGAGTGCAGGGCCGATCCCTGGGAGTCAGAGCGACCAATCTCTGATCACTTCAAAGCCTACTCAATGCCAATGTGGGTCTGCAGCTTGACTCTCTGCTTCCCAACCAGGAAATGATCTAGGACACCACCACTGCCACGGAAGACTTACACAAGGGTCTAATTTTGATCTTTGCTAAGGAAGCTGGAGAAATCTACATAGCTCCACACATTTGTACAGCTAATTACAGAAATCTGCATAGCTTCATCAACCCAAATCTACTTGAAAGACCATGATTTCTGTGGATTAGCATGAAGGACTGCGTTGTGTCAGACATTGTTGTGTGATCAGGGAATACTGTATAATAAGACAATCCTCGTCTTGGCTTGATACTTCTAGGTCCTGATCAACTTTTAAGGATGTTCCTTAACCCAGTAAGAACATTCCTTTGAAGAACACTGAGGAACATTGCTTAGAAATACCAAGAACTTTATGAAGAATTTCCTCCAAGAAGCTTCTCTCATCAAATAAAAAGTCTGTGTTGTGTGTCGTCTCCATGATATAAATGGTGATTGGGGGAGAAGAGGTCGGAGGAGCTAAACTCTGTCTCTTTAGTTGTTTAGCTCTTTTGCTATTTGTTTAAAAGCTTTTTAGCAACTGCTGAAAAGCCTCAGAAGCTTGTGGAAGAATAGAAAAAAATACACATATTGACAATATTGTGACTTATTGTTGATCATCTTTTCATAGGTAGGCTGATTTCTTCTTGTATGTTTGGAGAATGATAGATGTTTTCTATGGGGCAACAGGTTCAGAGTTTAGTGGGTTTTTATTCTCTATTTTACAGCAGCTCTATAGTATAGTGGGTGTCCACTGTGGAGCTGCAGGTTCAGGACTCAGTGGGTGTTCCCTGTGTATTCTGTATTTCAAGACTTTAATCCGTACGCTTCTCGGCCTTTTGGTTAAGATCGAGCGTAGTATCTGTTTTTAGATTCAGAGCCATGCTAGGATGTAGAGCAGAGAACTGCATAGCAAGCCTAGGATGTATGGCTTGGGTGTCAAGTTTCTATCGCTAGGTGACCAAGGCCTCTGTTGGATCTAAGCCAGGGGCTGAGATGTTTGAAAGCCCGAGGTGCAGAAGTGCCCCAGGAGTGGTGACCCTGGGGTGCCTGAACTCACTGGGGGTGGGAGCCTACTTAGTGATGGCACATTTGCACGCACTTCACTTTTTCATATTTTGAGCGAACAGTCGCACACACCTCTCTTTGCTCGGCTTCGGTCTAAAAAAGAAGAGGAATTTTTATAATTCCGGTCAAATGTCTGGGCCGTAATGGCACACATTCACTTATTTTTTGTTACTGTGTGTTCAATTTCCACGTTTGTTTTGTCACTAGGATCTCTTGGGTACGGCTTGCAGTACTCTGTAGATTCAGAAAATATCCCGAAAAGATGTTCAACCAGTTTCATGTCAAGAATGAAGATAAAGACTTCCTGAGGTTTCTACGGTGGGAGGACGAAGATACAGATTCAGAGCCAGCAGAATACAGAATGAAAGTACACTTGTTTGGAGCAGCATCATCTCCAGGTTACGCCAATTATGGTATGAAGTACCTGGCCAATCAGAATGAAAAGGGTTGCCCATCAGCAGCAAATTTTCTGAAGAAAAACTTTTATGTAGATGATGGTCTCATAAGTCTAGAGTCCACACAATCTGCAATCAAACTAGTGAAAGAAAGCCAAGAGTTATGCGCAAGAGGAAACCTGCGCGCCTACATAAATTCATCTCAAACAACAGAGAGGTACTGGAATCCATCAGTGACTCTGAACGTGCATCAATAATGAAGAATGTAGATTTCTATTATGATCATCTTCCAGTTCAGAACAAACTTGGATTGGGAAGGAATGTAGAGAATAACAAGTTCATCTTTGAAGTATCTATTGAAGAGAAAGTTGCAACTAGACGTACCATTCTTTCCGCAGCGGCTTCTATATATAATCTATTAGGATTCTTGGCCCCAGTGATCCTCAAAGCAAGATAAATACTGCAAGAATTATGGAGACAGAAGTTAGGATGGGATAAAGCCATACCTGAAAATTTTAAGCCAAGGTGGGAGAGACAAATAGTAGACTCAAAACTTGACAAAAAAGGAAAACGTCTCACTACTCCACTCAAGTTGGAACGTCCTATACAAAAGTTAGTTGTTCTACTTGAGAGGGATGAAAGACACTCGAGAGTTGAGAACATGATGGAAAATTCTTCAAATTCATGTTTAAGTCCTACTACTGAGAACATAGAATTATAGGTAATTTTGGTGGGAGTGTAGCTGGCCAGCTAAGACCTGTCCTAGGTTGCTAACATAGCTTATATTTTATACAGCTAGACCTGCCAATAACCTTAATACAGTTCCTATGTTTGTGTGTTAAAGACAAAAGCAGAGTTATTTACAGTGACTTCATGTTGGGATGTCATATAATAGTTATATTTTGTGTCCACAGAAGCAGAAAAAGATAATTTGCCTTTAAGAGTCGTTATATAATGTAAGGTAAGCTCAATGACACAGAAGACACAACAGAAAGCATAGAGTTAAACTGTTGTTGCTAAGCAGAAGTCTTGACCAATCCTAGCTAGCCTCACACAGCCTAATAGTTTTGACCAATCATAGCCAGCCTCACACACAGCTTGTGTGGGGAAAATCCCCTAGCAGGAGCTGCTGGAATTTCAAGACTTTAATCTGTACGTATTTCAAGACTTTAATCTGTACGTTTCTCGGCCTTTTGGCTAAGATCAAGTGTAGAGATACATTGGGTCTTGGCCAGGTGGTGCCTGGGGTACCTGGATTCTCGGCCTTGGGGGAGGGCACTGGTTCATAACCGGTGTTCTACCCCCTTGCTGCTATAGCGAAGACAGCTTAGTCCCCAGGCAACGGGAAGTGATCGCGCTGTTCAGTAGGTTTGACCGCCTTGCTGGCAGCGTTTTTTTTGTTATTTTGGTGCGTGGTGCGAAGACTGGGCGTCGGATACATCTTGGGTCCCCTTCTGCGGCCTTGAGCAGGAGCTTGTCTCGTTGGGTGAGTCCTTTGTTTTTGTGTTTGCGGCGGGGATTAGGCCTTTGGTGAGGAAGCTGCCGTTCTCCTATGGATTTGCTGATGGGGAAACCCAGTTGAAGCAGTCGATACGGATCGAGGTGGCGGAGAAGTTCCGGGCAAGGAAAACGCTGAAATACATCGTGGCCGAAATCCTGTCCGGTTACTTCCAGATCCGTAGGGAGGATATCCTGTGTCTACGGGACCAGGAGTATAAGGGCTTCTATACGATCACCTTTTGTAAGAAGTCATGCTGCGACAACATCTACGCAGAATTACAAGTTGCGGACAAGGACGATGACCGTCTTGACGGTCTCTATTTTGCACTCCTCTACGGGGAGGAGTCAATACACCTTATCGCTTGTATGTACAGTCCGTTTGTACCTGAAATTGAGGTTACCTTATTTTTGAAGCGATACTGTAAAGAAGTTCACTTCTCCCATGAAGTGAAGAACAAAGAAGGCTTTTGGAATGGCAAAAGAAAATATTTTGTCAAGTTCCACTATGATGAAGCAGGCATCGGGGGCCTGTGTCACCCACCTTCAAATTTTGCAATAGGGAGAAACAGGGGCTACCTTGTTTACTCCCAAATGCCACGATTCTGTCGAAGCTGCCAAAAGTTTGGCCACACAAAAGAGAATTGTGAGTCGCAAGTGAGATGCTGCAACAGGTGCGGAAGTGAGCGGCACACATCCTCGAATTGTGACATTTGCGACCTCTGCGGTGAGGCCGGTCATAAGTACAAAGATTGTCACCTTAAGGCGCCTGTGCCTGTGGTGCCTATAAGAGAGCCTGCAAAGAGGATTTATCAACCAGGGCCAGGGCAGCTGCCTTTAGCTGGAATGGTCGCTGCTGGTAATGCCCGGGTCCCCAGACGCGAGTTAACCAATAAAGCCAAGCCAAGGTTTTCTAGGGCTTCATCGGGCGGTCTGCTGAAGATACCTGTAGGGACTGGCAAAGAGGTGCTTGAGAAGCCAGGGCCTTGGTTCCAGGTTTTCATGCGTCAGGTCAAGGAATGGACCGTCGGTCCTCTGTGACGTTAACAGAGGGTCTGACTGAGCAGATGTTGAGAGATGCGAGGGATGCTGAGGTGGATCTTTTTGAAGATCCCAGCAAACAAACGGAACTGAGCATGAAACAAGCAGGTAGGAGACTCTCCTTAAGATCCAGGGCGGAGTGTTCTCAATCTACCGTTTTGCAAGCTGAAAGCTTGAGAAGCTCCGATCCCCTCCCGGGGACGCCACGATTACAGAGGGGGGCTAAGACGAGCCAGAGAACTGAAAGTGTTGCCTACCATTCCTCTGAGCCTGTTACTCCATCTAAAATGGGCTTGATGAGGAGGACGTCGGGCGCGGATCGTCAGCGTTCAGTCTTAAGCCAGGAGCCTAGCCCTTCTACCGCGGTGGTGGAGGGGACTCCGGGGGCGATAAGTAAAAATGTTCCAGCTAAAGAGAAGTCACAAGAAAAGGGAAGATCAAAGAAAGACAAGAAAGGCGTCGGCAAGGAGAAAGAAAGACTAGAAGGAGATGCGATGGATATTTCTTCCTCTACAAAAAGATCAAGAGACGACGAAAGTTCTGGATCTCATCGAAAGTTGAGAATTCGTAATTCAGATGAGGGGGAGTTTAGAGACACAATAGAGTCTCAACATATTTCTGACCCCTGTTCAGAGCATATGTTTTCTGTTTGTCCAGATTCTGGGGCTTCTAGCTCCCAGAAAATAGAGGAAGCAGAGTCTTCCGAGCTAGAGACTGATTAATTGTAATGTCTTCTCTTCCAGTAAAAATTGCCTCAATGAATGTGAGGTCTCTAAAGACTTTTATACGAAGGACTGCTTTGTTCTCTTACTTGGAAACAATGGATTTTGATATATGTTTTTTACAAAGCTTCTCGGCTTTTGGCTAAGATCAAGTGTATGTGTTTTTGATTCTGCACTTGGTACTAGTTGAAGGCACTCGGGTACTCCTCTCCTCGGCCTTGTGGGATCGTCCGGGAATTTATTCCCGGGCTTCACCCACTTGCTGCTATTGGGGAGAGGACTTAGTCCCAGGGTAACGAGTTGCGATCCCCGGCCTTCTGGTGGTTTTATACTTCCCAGAAGGTGCAGCCTCGGAACAGAGCATTGCTGCTGCGAGGCAACTATGGACGACGATCCCGGCTTCGTGCCGGAATACGCCAGGCTAAAGAACTCGGTGAGGATCCTAGTCACCGGAGGTGTCCGCCAGGACAAAAAGTCGGAGATGTTGCGCTTCATTGTGAACTCCGTGTTGCAGGATGCGTTGCGAGTGCAAATACGTGAGATTCTTGCAATCCAGGATTACCCGAAGAGAGGTATTTACGATGTTACCTTCATGGGGGACGGAATTTTCCATGATGCCTTAAAAAGAGCTGAGGAAATGAAGGATGATCCCAGGCTTCAGGGTATACGGATTGTGGAGCACGCCTTCGACGAAAAAAGGCTCGTAGTGATTAAAATGTACTCCCCTTATGTGGACCAAAGAGAACTGGAGACATTTTTATCTCTATATTTCAAAGAGGTCCAATATAGGGGGCCAGTGCTGAACGAGTGTGGCATCTGGACATCCAAATGGAAATTTTTAGTAACTTTTATCAAAGACGCCACCTGTTTTTCCGGAATAAAGTTACCACCTGCCCGTTTTAAATTGGGACAAATTAATGGCGACCTCTTCTATATGGGGATGCCAAAATTCTGCAGAACCTGTGGGGTATATGGCCATACCAACGAGAATTGTGAGGCACAGTGCAGAAACTGCGGAAGCACCCAACACTCCAACAAAGAATGCCCACATGAGAAAAAGTGCACCTTCTGCCAAAGGGTTGGTCATTTATACTGTTTTTGTCCCCACAGGAAGACAGAGCAACCTAAGGTGCCCCCACAAGAACCAGCTGACCAGACCCGCCCTCAAGGAGAGGAACAGGCGATGGATGAGGAGGTAAGGCAGGAGCCCGAGGCCCCTGGTGTGAGTGGTAAAGGGGCCGAAACGGAATTGGTGCAGCAGGAGTGCTCGGGTGGTCCAATAAATGAGTTGGAGAGGCGAACCAATAAGAGGAAAGCCGAGGTTGAAGCGAGGCTAAGGAAAACTGTGACTCCCCAAAAAGTTGGACGTTCAGGGGAGTCCGGGCAACCTCGGCAGCCTGGGTCTCCTAGTTCCATAATTGGCCCTGATGACGGTCCTTGGTCAGAGGTAGTTAAAAGAGGAAAAGGGCGGGGGAAAAAGGTGCGGTCTCCAGATAGGGGTTTTAAGAGATATTGACGTTCCTGTGTCTAATTCTATTACCATTTTAGGTGTCTCCTTCAGTGAGTCCAATAACGGTTTTAATAGCTGGGGCATGGTGGAAAACAAGGTAAAACAGAAAATAAGCATGTGGAGCATGAGGAAACTTACGATGGAGGGGAAAATTTTAATTATAAAAATGATTATTTTACCCCTTTTATTGTATCTAAGTGTGGCGTTTCCCCCTCCATCAGATGTACTCAAAAGAATTACTAAAAACTGTTTTAACTTCTTCTGGAACTCCAAAATGGAAAAGCTAAAAAGAGAGTACGTAGTAAAAATCAAAGAGAAAGGTGGTAAAGATTTTCCGGATTTTAACAGGTTTTTATCAATAAAGTATTTTAGTTACTGTTTTAATGCTCTTTTTAAAGAACACTATTGGTCTTATTTCTTACGTTTTAATACTGGTTATTTTATGCATAGATTTAAGTGGTTTAAAACAATTTTATCTGTGCCTTACGCTTTTAATTTACCAGAAAGTTATAAGATCTTAGAAAAAATAGTGCTGAATTTTAATTTGAAAGAAAAGAGTGTTGAAGAATTAAAAAACAGTAAAAAGTTAATAAAAGAATTAAGAGGCAAGGAGATGACGTGCGATATAAGAAATTTTAGAGAAGAAACGTGTATATCAATATGGAGAAATATTAATGCCTCTTATCTTTTTAATTCCCAGAAGGACTTTGCCTGGAGTTGCGTTCACCAGTGCCTTCCATGCCGGGCATTCCAGTGCCGCAGGGGATACGTAAGGTCTGCCATCTGCCCAAGAGAAAGGTGCCAAGACGACGAGACAATTGAACATCTGCTATGGACCTGCGGCTTTGCAAGAGAGTGTTGGAGTAGGGTGCTTCCGCTGATCAAGAAGATGGCAGGCCTAAGAGACATTACATATAACATGGTTTTATACGGATCCCTGGAATGCCCAACAGCCTCTGAAAAGGCTGTGGCATGGAAGACGGTGAACTGCGTGAAGGAAACTCTATGGAAAGCCAGAAATATTTTAGTTTTTAAGCATGATATTTTAACTGTGGATGATGTTCTGGGTTTATGTTTTAGTGAGATGTATATTTATTTTTTAATTGATAAAAAAGTTAATACCGCCGCAGAGAGGATATGGTTTTTAAGTGAATGGAATTCCAATATATGATTTTATTCCTTTTACCATGTTCTTGTAACTATTTATACTTCTCTTTTTTGTAATATTGTAAAACTTGTTTTGTTATTCTTTTAATAAATATGGCGTCCCTGCAAAGGGATAGTCAACTTAAAAAAAAAAAAAAAAAAAAATGTGGGATTCCAAATCGGATGGAGTATGGAAATTTGAAAAAAGACTGGAAATTAGGCCCTTCAGTGTGGTCAGGTGGTAATAGCAATAAGTCTGTTGGTATTGGAGTTTTATTTCGGGGTCCATTTGCTGAAATTCAATCTGTAACAGAAATTTTACCTGGCAGAGCCATTTTATTGCACTTACGTTTTAAGGGTCTTTTATGTCGTATTTTAAATGTCTATGCCCCCCCTGATAAACAGGAAAGGGCAGATCTTTTTAACCTTTTGCCATTATTTTGTACAGGTTCCACCCCCTTGCTGGTGGGAGGCGACTTCAATTGTATACGTGAAAATGAAACCAGGCAAGGGGGTGATGCAAATAGGAAGGACCGCACTTCTTACCTGCTGAAGAATTTTATTGATGATTTTAATTTAAAGGATTGCTGGAGTTCACTCTTACCAGCGGACCCAGGTATCACGTGGTCCAACGGGAGAGTGGGCTCCAGAATAGATTTTATTTTAGCTTCCAACAATTTTACCCCTGTGAAATGTGAGTTATTTGGGAATATTTTCTCAGATCATAAATTATTATTAGTTCATACAGAAATAAAAGGAGAACAGATGGTAAACAGAGGTCAATGGAAGCTAAATGTTGCATTATTAGAGGATCCCGAAATAAGTGCTGAGTTTGTGCGTACCTACCAGTGCTGGCAGGAGAAAAGGAGCCCCAGTGAATCTGTGCTGCACTGGTGGGAGGGCATAAAACCTAAAATTAAGTTATTTTTTATCCAAGCAGGTAAGAAGAGAGCAAAAGGTAAAAAAATATGGTACGATGTTCTTAATAAAAGATTGAATGTTTTGTTGAAATTGAAGGAGGTGGGCATGGATGTTGAATCTGATATGACAAGTCTGAAAGTTGAAATAAATAAATGTATTGAAGATAAAGGGAAACAAATAATCTTTAATTCACAAGTAAAAAACTTAAAAGAGAATGAAAAATGTTCCCGTTTCTTTTTTAAAAAAGCTAATAAAAGACGTGATTTAATTTTAAATTTAGAAGGGGAAAGCACAGTACATGGGATGTTAAATTCAGCTTTTAATTTTTATCAGCACCTTTTTAATGAAAAAACTATTGATATGTCCTTTTTAAATGATGCTGTTAATTTTCTTGATTTTAAGCTAGATTTTTTAGACCAGGAGGTTTTATCCCGTGATTTTACTATGGAAGAACTTTTATATGCTTTTAAAAGTTTTTCTAATGGGAAGTCTCCGGGAGAAGACGGTCTTCCCATAGAATTTTATCTAGCTTTCTGGGAAATTTTAAAGGACGATATGTTTTTATTATACAAATAAACTTTTACAGTAGAGGAACTCCCCCGGTCCTGGAGGAAGGGGATTGTTTCTTTGTTATATAAAAAAGGTGATAAAAATCAATTAAAAAACTGGAGGCCCATTACCCTTTTAAATGTTGACTATAAAATTTTAGCTAAAATTTTAGCATTACGCCTTAAACCTTTTATAAGTTAAATTATACACCCAAACCAGGTTTGTGGGGTACCTGAAAGATCAATAGCTGAGTCTTTAAATGTTTTAAGAGATATTTTATGGTATTTTAAAGAAAGGAATCAAACTTGAGGTATTTTATCATTAGATTTTGAAAAGGCGTTTGATAGGGTGTCCCATAAGTATCTTTTTATAGTTTTAGAGAAATTAGGTATGCCTGCTTTTATACAAAATGTAATCAAACTTTTATATAAGTCCAGTTTTAGTCACATTTCTGTAAACGTCTGGCGTAAAACAAGGATGTCCTTTGTCCCCCCTCCTGTTTATTTGTGCTATGGAACCCCTTCTGGCTATGTTGAGGTGTGATAAAATAGTGAAAGGGGTTCCTATTCCAGGGGGAGGGGGTAATCATTTAAAAGTTTTAAGTTATATGGATGACGTAACGATTTTATGTAAAGACTCCCCTGCACTTAGAAGGAGCTTAATGATTACTAATTTCTTTTGTGAGGCATCAGGTTTTAAGTTAAATTTAAGTAAATGTGACTGTTTTAATATTGGAAGCTGGGATTCTTCGATAACACCAGGCGTTAAAATACAACAAGATCAGATTAAAATTCTTGGCGTTATTTTTAATCAGGCAAACAATGGATATTCTAGTTGGGACATCGCAATTGATAAAATAGAAAGGAAGATTTTAATGTGGAACCTAAGAGACCTTACCATGGAAGGGAAAATGTTAATAATCAAAATGGTTTTAATTCCTATCATGTTTATATCGCAATGGTTTTTCCTCCTACAACATTGTATATAAAAAAATAAACTCGTATTTGTTTTAAATTTTTATAGGGCTCCTCTATGGAAAAATTAAAGCGTGATTTTATGTATAGGAAAAAGGACAAAGGTGGTAAGGATGTTCCAAATCTTTTTAATTTCTTTTATATTAAGTATTTCTGTTTCTGTTTTAGAATGTATAAGTCCAATGGCATTTTTAGTTATTTTTTAAAATACGCAGCAGGTATGGTTTTCAAGAGATGGTTCCGGCTTTCTCTAAATACTCCAGTACTCTTGTGTCCCCCTAAGCACTATGCGGTCCTGGAGAAAACAGTCAGGCTCTTGCGCCTCCATGAGATAGAGCCTGACATATTGGGGGACCAGAGGAAGGTGTCAGTATGGTGTCGAAGAAACGAAGAGGTAGTGACAGTTTCAAACTTCTCTCAGGACAGATCCAAAAAGGTATGGTGAAACGTGTACGGCAAATTTCTGGCAAACATTCATAAGGATCTGTCCTGGGCAATCGCCCACCAGTGCCTCCCGACGCGAGAGTTTCAACACAGGCGAGGGCTGGTGGCGAGAGCCAGATGTCCGAGAAATAGGTGTGGAGACGACGAAACGGTACTACACCTGTTTTGGAACTGTCACTATGCTCAGGAGATTTGGAAGAAGGCTGGACTTCTTTTTAAGTGGATATGTGGTCTTAAAGATTTTAATTACGAATATGTTTTATATGGGCTTTTTACATATCCAACCTGCAAGCAACAAGAAATTTGATGGATGATTATCAATTGTTTTAAAAATGCCATATGGAAATCTAGAAATATTTTATTATTTAAACATGACAACATTGACGTTTTAAATTGTATAAAGGTTGCTTTAAGTGAATTATACATTTATTTTCTGAGAGATAAAAAAAAACTAGGGTCAAAAAAAGCTAATTCCCTATGGTGTCTGTCAATATGGAATACAATTATTTTATAATGTATTTAATATTGTATTTATAATTTTATATATTTTATATTTGTATTTATTCTACTTTGTATGTACAACCTTTTACTCTAATAAAATTGTGTTGATACCTTATCTGTTTTTAGATTCAGAGCCATGCTAGGATGTAGTGCAGAGAACTGCATAGCAAGCCTAGGATGTATGGCTTGGGTTTCAAGGTTCTATCGCTAGGTGACCAAGGCCTCTGTTGGATCTAAGCCAGGGGCTGAGATGTTTGAAAGCCCGAGGTGCAGAAGTGCCCCAGGAGTGGTGACCCTGAGGTGCCTGAACTCACTGGGGGTGGGAGCCCACTGAGTGATGGCACATTTGCACGCACTTATAGTGCTGCGCCTGCCACATCTGCTCCTCAGGCTTTGTGAACATCCTGGCTTATGACTCCAACCCAAAGGCCCAAGATCACCTCCAGGTTAATCTCTGTGTTTCTCTGCTCCATCTCAGTAGCCCAGTCCAACCACTAATAAGAACAGGTAATTCACATTGTCTAGGCCACAAAACCAGAAAGCTACGTTATCAGTGACCCTGGTAACTCCACTGCCAAAGAAAGGCTACTTTCACACTGGCTTTTGGCTTTCCGTTTGTGAGATCCGTTCAGGGCTCTCACAAGTGGTCCAAAACGGATCATTTTGGCCCTAATGCATTCTGAATGGAAAAGGGTCCGCTCAGAATGCATCAGTTCCGCCTCGGATTCGGACAAAAAAAAAGCTGCTTGCAGCGTTTTGGTGTCCGTCTGACGGAACTGAGCCAAACGGACCCGTTCCAGCACACAATGTAAGTCAACGGGGACGGAACGGTTTTCTATGACACAATCTGGCACAATAGAAAACGGATCCGTCCTCCATTGACTTTCAATAGTGTTCAAGAGGGATCCGTTACGGCTATGTTAAAGATAATACAAACGGATCCGCACCAAACATGAGAGTGAAAGTAGCCAAAGGAAATGCCTTCTAATTTTCCAAATAGAAGAATTGATTGTAGAGGCCATGGATTGTTCAGGCAGTTCATATCACAGAGAATGATCATATTGCTGAGAATGGTCATGGGTGGAGCTATGCAAATTTCTATTTGGCTTTGCTGGTACTCCTTTGGTGGGAATGTTACTCACACAAACAACTATCACTCATTGCTGCTGCTGTTGAGTGCAGGGCCGATCCCTGGGAGTCAGAGCGACCAATCTCTGATCACTTCTAAGCCTACTCAATGCCAATGTGGGTCTGCAGCTTGACTCTCTGCTTCCAAACCTGGAAAAGATCTAGGACACCACCACTGCCACGGAAGACTTACACAAGGGTCTAATTTTGATCTTTGCTAAGGAAGCTGGAGAAATCTACATAGCTCCACCCATTTGTACAGCTAATTACAGAAATCTGCATAGCTTCATCAACCCAAATCTACTTGAAAGACCATGATTTCTGTGGATTAGCTTGAAGGACTGCGTTGTGTCAGACATTGTTGTGTGATCAGGGAATACTGTATAATAAGACAATCCTCGTCTTGGCCTGATACTTCTAGGTCCTGATCAACTTTTAAGGATGTTCCTTAACCCAGTAAGAACATTCCTTTGACGAACACTGAGGAACATTGCTTAGAAATACCAAGAACTTTATGAAGAATGTCCTCCAAGAAGCTTCTCTCATCAAATAAAAAGTCTGTGTTGTGTGTCGTCTCCATGATATAAATGGTGATTGGGGGAGAAGAGGTCGGAGGAGCTAAACTCTGTGTTTTTAGTAGTTTAGCTCTTTTGCTATTTGTTTAAAAGCTTTTTAGCAACTGCTGAAAAGCCCCAGAACCTTGTGGAAGAATAAAAAAATACACATATTGACAATATTGTGACTTATTTTTGATCATCTTTTTGTAGGTAGGCTGATTTCTTCTTGTATGTTTGGGGAATGATAGATGTTTTCTATGGGGCTACAGGTTCAAAGTTTGGTGGGTTTTTATTCTCTATTTTACAGCAGCTCTATAGCATAGTGGGTGTCCACTGTAGAGCTGCAGGATCAGGACTCAGTGGGTGTTCCCTGTGTATTCTGTATTTCAAGACTTTAATCTGTTCGCTTCTCGTCCTTTTGGTTAAGATCGAGCGTAGTATCTGTTTTTAGATTCAGAGCCATGCTAGGATGTATGGCTTGGGTTTCAAGGTTCTATCGCTAGGTGACCAAGGCCTCTGTTGGATCTAAGCCAGGGGCTGAGATGTTTGAAAGCCCGAGGTGCAGAAGTGCCCCAGGAGTGGTGACCCTGGGGTGCCTGAACTCATTGGGGGTGGGAGCCCACTGAGTGATGGCACATTTGCACGCACTTCACTTTCTCACATTTTGAGCGCACAGTCGCACACACCTCTCTTTGCTCGGCTTCGGTCTAGAAAAGATGAGGAATTTTTATAATTCCGGTCAAATGTCTGGGCCGTAATGGCACACATTCACTTATTTTTTGTTACTGTGTGTTCAATTTCCACGTTTGTTTTGTCACTAGGATCTCTTGGGTATGGCTTGCAGTACTCTGCAGATTCAGAAAATATCCCGAAAAGATGTTCAACCAGTTTCATGTCAAGAATGAAGATAGAGACTTCCTGAGGTTTCTACGGTGGGAGGACGGAGATACAGATTCAGAGCCAGCAGAATACAGAATGAAAGTACACTTGTTTGGAGCAGCATCATCTCCAGGTTATGCCAATTATGGTATGAAGTACCTGGCCAATCAGAATGAAAAGGTTTGCCCATCAGCAGCAAATTTTCTTAAGAAAAACTTTTATGTAGATGATGGTCTCATAAGTCTAGAGTCCACAGAATCTGCAATCAAACTAGTGAAAGAAAGCCAAGAGTTATGCGCAAGAGGAAACCTGCGCGCCTACATAAATTCATCTCAAACAACAGAGAGGTACTGGAATCCATCAGTGACTCTGAACGTGCATCAATAATGAAGAATGTAGATTTCAATTATGATCATCTTCCAGTTCAGAACAAACTTGGATTGGGAAGGAATGTAGAGAATAACAAGTTCATCTTTGAAGTATCTATTGAAGAGAAAGTTGCAACTAGACGTACCATTCTTTCCGCAGCGGCTTCTATATATAATCTATTAGGATTCTTGGCCCCAGTGATCCTCAAAGCAAGATAAATACTGCAAGAATTATGGAGACAGAAGTTAGGATGGGATAAAGCCATACCTGAAAATTTGACGCCAAGGTGGGAGAGACAAATAGGAGACTCAAAACTTGACAAAAAAGGAAAACGTCTCACTACTCCACTCAAGTTGGAACGTCCTATACAGAAGTTAGTTGTTCTACTTGAGAGTGATGAAAGACACTCGAGAGTTGAGAACATGATGGAAAATTCCTCAAATTCATGTTTGAGTCCTACTACTGAGAACATAGAATTATAGGTAATTTTGGTGGGAGTGTAGCTGGCCAGCTAAGACCTGTCCTAGGTTGCTAACATAGCTTATATTTTATACAGCTAGACCTGCCAATAACCTTAATACAGTTCCTATGTTTGTGTGTTAAAGACAAAAGCAGAGTTATTTACAGTGACTTCATGTTGGGATGTCATATAATAGTTATATTTTGTGTCCACAGAAGCAGAAAAAGATAATTTGCCTTTAAGAGTCGTTATATAATGTAAGGTAAGCTCAATGACACAGAAGACACAACAGAAAGCATAGAGTTAAACTGTTGTTGCTAAGCAGAAGTCTTGACCAATCCTAGCTAGCCTCACACAGCCTAGAAGTTTTGACCAATCATAGCCAGCCTCACACACAGCTTGTGTGGGGAAAATCCCCTAGCAGGAGCTGCTGGAATCATTATTCACCAGAGAGAGGCGCTGAACAGACACACACTCTACTAAGAGCTGTGTTTTATTGAAGCAAGAGGCCAAAATAGGTATTTAAAACGGTTATATAATGGTCCTACTGTTAATATAGTGATTAGAACTGTATACTGAACTGGTTATATGTATGTTTACTTACAGTTCCACCAAACCACAAATTCAAATTCCATATTGCAATCCAAATTGCATACAAATGCGAACTGCTCATACCAGATCATAAGTAAGTGTATAGAGCAAACTGCAAACCAAGTAGAGCATGTGAAATATTAGTTAGACCTCAGATATACCTCTCAGAGAGATGATAAGGTGCTTAAATAACTTAAAGTGAGAGTACAGATACTCAAGAGAGAAATATATCCACCAGTTTATGATGAATGACAAGATTAAACAGTTGAACCACCATCTTATGCATACCACCATTTTGTGATATCTTTTCAACATGTGTTATGTACATGGACTATCTGCTGCAAAGGCGGCAGTGTTATATGAAGAAAAGTTGAAGTTAATAAAGAAGTTATTTCAAGCATTTGGTGTGCTCTTTAAACCTACTGTTTCCATAGAACGGCGCTAGAGGAATTACAGAGTAATAGACAGTCTGGTTAGACTAAAAAGTCAGAGATATCAAAATTCTTCTAATGCCACAGTGCAAAAGGCACTTCATAGTGCTGCGCCTGCCACATCTGCACCTCAGGCTTTGTAAACATCGTGGCTTATGACTCCAACCCAAAGGCCCAAGATCACCTCCAGGTTAATCTCTGTGTTTCTCTGCTCCATCTCAGTAGCCCAGTCCAACGGACCCGTTCCAGCACACAATGTAAGTCAATGGGGACGGAACGGTTTTCTATGACACAATCTGGCACAACCGAAAACGGATCCGTCCTCCATTGACTTTCAATGGTGTTCAAGAGGGATCCGTTTCGGCTATGTTAAAGATAATACAAACGGATCCGCACCAAACATGAGAGTGAAAGTAGCCAAAGGAAATGCCTTCTAATTTTCCAAATAGAAGAATTGATTGTAGAGGCCATGGATTGTTCAGGCAGTTCATATCACAGAGAATGATCATATTGCTGAGAATGGTCATGGGTGGAGCTATGCAAATTTCTATTTGGCTTTGCTGGTACTCCTTTGGAGGGAATGTTCCTCACACAAACAAATATCACTCATTGCTGCTGTTGAGTGCAGGGCCGATCCCTGGGAGTCAGAGCGACCAATCTCTGATCACTTCTAAGCCTACTCAATGCCAATGTGTGTCTGCAGCTTGACTCTCTGCTTCCCAACCAGGAAAAGATCTAGGACACCACCACTGCCACGGAAGACTTACACAAGGGTCTAATTTTGACCTTTGCTAAGGAAGCTGGAGAAATCTACATAGCTCCACCCATTTGTACAGCTAATTAGAGAAATCTGCATAGCTTCATCAACCCAAATCTACTTGAAAGACCATGATTTCTGTGGATTAGCATGAAGGACTGCGTTGTGTCAGACATTGTTGTGTGATCAGGGAATACTGTATAATAAGACAATCCTTGTCTTGGCCTGATACTTCTAGGTCCTAATCAACTTTTAAGGATGTTCCTTAACCTAGTGAGAACATTCCTTTGAAGAACACTGAGGGACATTGCTTAGAAATACCAAGAACTTTATGAAGAATTTCCTCCAAGAAGCTTCTCTCATCAAATAAAAAGTCTGTGTTGTGTGTCGTCTCCATGATATAAATGGTGATTGGGGGAGAAGAGGTCGGAGGAGCTAAACTCTGTGTCTTTAGAAGTTTAGCTCTTTTGCTATTTGTTTAAAAGCTTTTTAGCAACTGCTGAAAAGCCCCAGAAGCTTGTGGAAGAATAGAAAAATGCACATATTGACAATATTGTGACTTATTGTTGATCATCTTTTTGTAGGTAGGCTGATTTCTTCTTGTATGTTTGGAGAATGATAGATGTTTTCTATGGGGCTACAGGTTCAGAGTTTGGTGGGTTTTTATTCTCTATTTTACAGCAGTTCTGTAGCATAGTGGGTGTCCACTGTGGAGATAAAGGTTCAGGACTCAGTGGGTGTTCCCTGTGTATTCTGTATTTCAAGACTTTAATCCGTACGCTTCTCGGCCTTTTGGCTAAGATCAAGTGTAGTATCTTCGGTGCTGCACTTGTTTCTGCGTCAGAAGGTAGGACCCGGGTACCCTCTCTCTCGGCCTGGGGGGATCGTTCAGGTTCATTGCCTGGACTTCACCCCCCTGCTGCTATTGGGAGAGAGGCTTAGTCCCGGGGACGTCGAGTTGCGATCCCCGTTACCCCTAGAAGTCTCCGGACGGCTAGGGGAGCATTTGTTTTTTTGATCCTTAGAGAGAAAAAAACCACAAACGCCGAATAACATCATGGCAGAAGACCCCGGAGGAGGAGGAGGAGGAGGAGGGGACCCTATGGAGGAATCGGAGGAGGAGGAATCGGAGAAGGAAATCTTACGGAGAAAATGAGTTATGCATCAGTAGCAGCGAATAAGAAAGAGGAACCCCAAAAGGAAAAACCTATCAATGGAAGAGCCCACGGAGGAGAAGGAACCAGTGGAAAAGGAGCCAGAGATGAGAGGATTGACGGAGATGATTACCAAATCCCAGACTATGCGAGGATAAGAAATACAGTGCGGTTATATGTTACAGAAGAAAAAAAAGAGGAGTATAATTTAATGTATCTAATTGGGACTGTTTTATTTGAAGTTTTTAACATTCAAAAAAGTGAGATCCTAGCTATCCAAGATTATCCGAGAAGAAGGGTATATGATGTTACTTTTGAACAAGAGGGGGTTTTTAAAGATTTTATTGCAAAAATCCCATCAAAGTTAAATGATAGTCGGTTGCAGGGATTAAAGATCTATGAGCATGAGATGGATGAGGTTAAAAATATAGTTATTAAAATGTATTGTCCCTTTGCTGATCTTAATAATGTTTCAAACTTTTTAGCTCCTTATTTTAAGAAAATTTTGTCGGTGAGAAGAGTTCTTAATACCGCAGGGATTTGGACCTCCAAGTGGGTATTCCGTGTGACCTGTCACCGTGATCCAGCACATCCTGCAGGCGTCAGGTTACCCCCAGCCCGTTTTAAACTGGGAGACATGGTAGGTGACATGTTCTTTGATAAGATACCGCCATACTGTAGGATTTGTCAAAAATACGGACATAATAATTTTAACTGTCCAGGTACATGTAAAAGATGCGGGGACACAAACCACGAGAGCAGTAATTGCACAGCCGGGAAAAAATGTTTTTTTTGTGCAGCTTTTGGTCATTTTGCTCGGGACTGCCCCCGCAAAACCAATTTTAGGGCACAACCAGGACAGCGGATGCGACCAGAGGAGCAGGCGGATCCACAACCCCCAAGAGAGGAACAGAGAGAGGGAGCAGCTGAGCCGCAGACGCATGGAGAGGAGCTTGAGCGGATGGATACATCAAGCAGACCCCCTCAACCAGGTGAACCGAGGGAGAGACGGATGAAACACAAGCGGAAGTCCAGTGATCAGCGGACGGCTGACCCTTCCCTGGAAACAGGGATTATGGGTCAGTCGGATGATGCTGATCCGCCTGGCCCGCACTCGGTCCCTGGGCAGCCGGTGAGCCCGTCAGAAGACCCAGGTGGAGCCGCGGCGTCAAAAAAACGGAAAGACACCAGTGTGGTGGAAAAAGAGGGCTTGGGGGGGAGTACTGTTGGGGAGCCCGAGGTTGGCGCCGAGGGCGCCCCGCAGTTTTCTCTCCCCCAGCCAGGCGATGGAGGAGAGACAACCGAGTGTACAGTCCCAGAAACTATTATGGGAGAGACCCCTGCCCTGGAAAGGGAGGGGCTCGACGCCGCGGTTCCGATACCTGAAGAGAGGTGCGAGATTTCAGTTTTTCCTGACGGATGGCCGCCGGGAGGGGGTCAGCTGAGCGACGGTAGCTCCTCTCCTGCGAGTACAATGATATCTGTGTCCTCTGGGGCAGCAGGCGGCGAGAGCGAGAGTGACTCCTCTGGTTAGCTGATGCTGTCTAAAGTTGTGCCCAGGTAAGAAGAATAGAATTCCCCTTTTTATTTTTTTAACATGGCTATTTTAGAAGGAATCTCCTTAAACACTAGAAGCGTTCATTCCAAGACGAGAAGAACTGCGCTTTTTAATTATCTTTCTGTTTTTACTGCTTCAGTGTTTTTTTTACAGGAATGCTGCATCCCCCACAGACAAAATTATAAAAAATACAAAGAAGACTGGAAACTCGGACCATCAGTCTGGTCCGGGTCAAACGAAGGCCGGTCGGGGGGTGTAGCCATTTTATTTAAGGGGAATATTTTAATAGACCATGTTGAAGAAATTTTACCGGGAAGAATTTTATTAGTAAAGGCTTTTATTGATGGCATTAAGTGGCAGTTTTTAAATTTTTATGGTTTTACAGAGAAAAAGAAGAGAATGGAGATGCTTGAAATTTTACCCTATTTTATTAATGACTCTGAACCTTTGATTTTAGCAGGGGATTTTAATTGTATTTTAAGAGGTGAGCGCCGGTTCTCGAACACAGTAAGTAGAAACTATGACGCCTCCTCCTCTCTGTTAAAAAATATTATTTTAGATTTTAAACTTACTGATGTTTTTAAAAAATGTAATAATACCCTACCAGAAGAGGCCGGCGCCACCTGGAGCAACGTAAACTGTAAGTCAAGAATAGATTTTATCCTTTGCTCTTATCAGATACTGCCATCTTATTGCCAGCTTTTATCTAATGTCTTCTCGGACCATAAATTATTATCTTTTAAGGTACAGTATGGCGGTAATTATAAAAAGAAAAGAACATGGAAACTTAATGTCTCCCTTTTAAAAGACCCAAAGATTTTATCAGATTTTATCACCTTTTACAAGCACTGCAGACGGGTAAGAAATCCTCATGCATCTATTGTCAAATGGTGGGAAAGTATGAAAATTAAAATTAAAACTTTTTTTATTAATAAAGGGAAAAGTAAAGCTCGAGAGAAACGAGAGTACTACGAGAAATTAAATACCCGTCTGCAGACGCAATATAAGCTCCGAGATCTGGGTATAAATATGGAAAAAGAGATTTTAGATAGTAAAAAAGAAATATCTCAGTGCCTGGAGCAGAAAGGAAAAGAAATAATTTTTCGCTCTAAAATTAAACACTTAGAAGAGAACGAGACCTGCTCCAGGTACTTTTTTAAAAAAATACAAGATAAACGTACCCAGATTGAGGAGCTTGGGGGTGAGAAAAATATAGAGGGAATTTTAAAAGTAGCCCATGATTTTTATTCTAATTTATTCAGTAAAAAGAAAATAGATAAGGTTTTCTTAAAAGACTCACTGAAAGGGATTGAAAGCATTTTAGACTGTGAATCTCAACAATTTTTATTACAGGACGTTACCGAACAAGAGGTTTTAGAAACTATTAAGAGTTTTAAGAAGGAGAAAGTTCCTGGCCCTGACGGTATACCTATTGAGTTTTATGTTACCTTTTATGGCATTTTAAAAGAAGATTTGTTTTATCTTTTTAAAGAGGTTTTTAGATCCAAGACTCTCCCGGGATCCTGGAGGAAGGGTGATGTGTCTCTATTATATAAGAAAGGCGATAAGACGGACATTAAAAACTGGAGACCCATCACCCTTCTATGTTGTGATTATAAGATAATGGCTAAAATTTGCGCTAACAGGATGAAAAAAATAATAGATAAAATCATCCACCAGAATCAAGTCTGTGGGGTTCCCGGGAGATGTATTTGGGATAATTTAAACCTTTTAAAGGATATTATTAATGATGTAAATGAAAGAAAAACAAAAGTTGCCATTTTATCTTTAGATTTTGAAAAGGCTTTTGACCGGGTGTCTCATTTTTACCTTTTTAAAGTTTTAAAGAAAATGGGTATACCGGAAGGGTTTTTACAGTCTTTAAAAGCTTTTTATGACCATTGTACTAGTAAAATCTTAATAAATGGTTTTAAGACTCAGGATGTCATTTTAAAATCGGGTGTGAAGCAGGGGTGTCCCTTGTCCCCACTACTTTTTATATGCGCCATAGAGCCTCTTTTAATTATGATACGGAAGAATAAGCAAATACGCGGAGTCCCCCTGCCAGGTGGGGGGGGACTGGAGGCCAAAGTAGTGGGGTACATGGACGATGTTGCGATAATCTGTAGGGACACCCCATCAGTTCAGAAAGCTTCAAAGCAGGTAGAACATTTTTGTTATACCTCCGGTTTTAAAGTTAATTTTAACAAGAGCAGTATTTTAAATGTTGGTGACATGGTCTTAAATGATACTGGCATTCCTGAGTCTGAGTCTGTAAAGATTTTAGGTATCTCTTTCAGTGAGTCTAATGACGGCCTCAGGAATTGGGACACGGTGACAGAAAAGGTAAATAAGAAACTGTGTATGTGGAACTTGAGGAAGCTGACGATGGAGGGAAAGGTTTTAATTATTAAGATGATAATTTTACCTATTTTACTGTATTTAAGTATGGTGTTCCCTCCATCGGACCGTATTCTTAAAAAAATTAATAAAGCGTGTTTTTATTTCTTTTGGGGTTCTAAAATGGACAAGTTACAGAGGAATACGGTGATGCTTCCCAAGTTCAAAGGCGGAAAGGATTTCCCAGATATTAAGGCGTTTCTTTTAATAAAGTATTTTAGTCTTTGTCTTAATACCCTTTTTAAAAATAATTATTGGTCTTATTTTATTCGTTATTTTACAGGTTATTTTATGAGGAAGAATGGGTGGTTTGTAACAGTTTTAAACTCTCCATATTTTTTTAACCTGTCACATTCATATCAGATTTTAGAAAAGATAACGATTTGTTTTAAGCTAGGCCAGAGAAGGGTTGATGTTTTAAAAAATAATAAGGCAATTTTAAAAGAGTTGAGTGATGAGAAGTTGATGGTCCCTATAAGAAATTTTAATGAAACCAAATGTAAACAAGTGTGGAAGGAGGTTAACGTAAATTATCTTTTTAATTCTCAGAAGGACCTGGCCTGGAGCTGCGCACATGAGTGTCTTCCATGCCGGGCATTCCAGCACCGAAGAGGATTATCAAGCACCGCCGAATGTCCCAGGGGAGCATGCAGAGAGGAGGAGGACGTCTTTCATCTTTTATGGCATTGTTATTTTACTCAAATGATATGGACTAAAATGCTCCCCTTAATGAAGAAAATAACAGGACTAAAAGTTTTAACTATGGACGGTGTGTTTTATGGGTGTCTGGAGTGCCCCTCAAGGACCAAGAAGACGATGGCATGGAAGATCACCAATTGTGTTAAAGCGGCTCTTTGGGCGGCCAGGAACATTTTATGTTTTAAACATGAGGTTATATCTGTAGAAAATGTTTTAAAAATATCCTTCGATGAGATGTACAAGTATTATTTATTAGATAAGAAAAATGCTCCTTTTATGTGTAATAAATGGTTTTTAAGGGAATGGGGTGCTATTATATGAATTTTATATATGCTATTTATATTTGAACAATATCTTTTATGAGGCCATAAGTTATTTTGTATGTATAAATTGTTTTAAATAAAATATACCCCGTTGGGGTAGTCAACTTAAAAATAAATAAATCTGTTTTTAGATTCAGAGCCATGCTAGGATGTAGAGCAGAGAACTGCATAGCAAGCCTAGGATGTATGGCTTGGGTTTATCGCTAGGTGACCAAGGCCTCTGTTGGATCTAAGCCAGGGGCTGAGATGTTTCAAAGCCCGAGGTGCAGAAGTGCCCCAGGAGTGGTGACCCTGGGGTGCCTGAACTCACTGGGGGTGGGAGCCCACTGAGTGATGGCACATTTGCACGCACTTCACTTTCTCACATTTTTAGCGCACAGTCGCAGACACCTCTCTTTGCTCGGCTTTGGTCTAGAAAAGATGAGGAATTTTTATAATTCCGGTCAAATGTCTGGGCCGTAATGGCACACATTCACTTATTTTTTGTTACTGTGTGTTCAATTTCGACGTTTGTTTTGTCACTAGGATCTCTTGGGTACGGCTTGCAGTACTCTGCAGATTCAGAAAATATCCCGAAAAGATGTTCAACCAGTTTCATGTCAAGAATGAAGATAGAGACTTCCTGAGGTTTCTACGGTGGGAGGACGGAGATACAGATTCAGAGCCAGCAGAATACAGAATGAAAGTACACTTGTTTGGAGCAGCATCATCTCCAGGTTACACCAATTATGGTATGAAGTACCTGGCCAATCAGAATGAAAAGGTTTGCCCATCAGCAGCAAATTTTCTTAAGAAAAACTTTTATGTAGATGATGGTCTCATAAGTCTAGAGTCCACAGAATCTGCAATCAAACTAGTGAAAGAAAGCCAAGAGTTATGCGCAAGAGGAAACCTGCGCGCCTACATAAATTCATCTCAAACAACAGAGAGGTACTGGAATCCATCAGGGACTCTAAACGTGCATCAATAATGAAGAATGTAGATTTCAATTATGATCATCTTCCAGTTCAGAACAAACTTGGATTGGGAAGGAATGTAGAGAATAACAAGTTCATCTTTGAAGTATCTATTGAAGAGAAAGTTGCAACTAGACGTACCATTCTTTCCGCAGCGGCTTCTATATATAATCTATTAGGATTCTTGGCCCCAGTGATCCTCAAAGCAAGATAAATACTGCAAGAATTATGGAGACAGAAGTTAGGATGGGATAAAGCCATACCTGAAAATTTGACGCCAAGGTGGGAGAGACAAATAGGAGACTCAAAACTTGACAAAAAAGGAAAACGTCTCACTACTCCACTCAAGTTGGAACGTCCTATACAGAAGTTAGTTGTTCTACTTGAGAGTGATGAAAGACACTCGAGAGTTGAGAACATGATGGAAAATTCCTCAAATTCATGTTTGAGTCCTACTACTGAGAACATAGAATTATAGGTAATTTTGGTGGGAGTGTAGCTGGCCAGCTAAGACCTGTCCTAGGTTGCTAATATAGCTTATATTTTATACAGCTAGACCTGCCAATAACCTTAATACAGTTCCTATGTTTGTGTGTTAAAGACAAAAGCAGAGTTATTTACAGTGACTTCATGTTGGGATGTCATATAATAGTTATATTTTGTGTCCACAGAAGCAGAAAAAGATAATTTGCCTTTAAGAGTCGTTATATAATGTAAGGTAAGCTCAATGACACAGAAGACACAACAGAAAGCATAGAGTTAAACTCTTGTTGCTAAGCAGGAGTCTTGACCAATCCTAGCTAGCCTCACACAGCCTAGAAGTTTTGACCAATCATAGCCAGCCTCACACAGCTTGTGTGGGGAAAATCCCCTAGCAGGAGCTGCTGGAATCATTATTCACCAGAGAGAGGAGCTGAACAGACACACACTCTACTAAGAGCTGTGTTTTATTGAAGCAAGAGGCCAAAATAGGTATTTAAAACGGTTATATAATGGTCCTACTGTTAATATAGTGATTAGAACTGTATATTGAACTGGTTATATGTATGTTTACTTACAGTTCCACCAAACCACAAATTCAAATTCCATATTGCAATCCAAATTGCATACAAATGCGAACTGCTCATACCAGTTCATAAGCAAGTGTATAGATACTCAAGAGAGAAATATATCCACCAGTTTATGATGAATGACAAGATTAAACAGTTGAACCACCATCTTATGCATACCACCATTTTGTGATATCTTTTCAACATGTGTTATGTACATGGACTATCTGCTGCGAAGGCGGCAGTGTTATATGAAGAAAAGTTGAAGTTAATAAAGAAGTTATTTCAAGCATTTGGTGTGCTCTTTAAACCTACTGTTTCCATAGAACGGCGCTAGAGGAATTACAGAGTAATAGACAGTCTGGTTAGACTAAAAAGTCAGAGATATCAAAATTCTTCTAATGCCACAGTGCAAAAGGCACTTCCTAGTGCTGCGCCTGCCACATCTGCACCTCAGGCTTTGTAAACATCGTGGCTTATGATCCCAACCCAAAGGCCCAAGATCACCTCCAGGTTAATCTCTGTGTTTCTCTGCTCCATCTCAGTAGCCCAGTCCAACGGACCCGTTCCAGCACACAATGTAAGTCAATGGGGACGGAACGGTTTTCTATGACACAATCTGGCACAACCAAAAACGGATCCGTCCTCCATTGACTTTCAATGGTGTTCAAGAGGGATCCGTTTCGGCTATGTTAAAGATAATACAAACGGATCCGCACCAAACATGAGAGTGAAAGTAGCCAAAGGAAATGCCTTCTAATTTTCCAAATAGAAGAATTGATTGTAGAGGCCATGGATTTTATAACAAGACACGGAGGCTCCTATTGCTTTAACCTTTCTTTACTTCTACCATAGCAGCAAAGAGAAAAAATGGTATACAAAACAGAAACCATAGTAACAGACTCCTCCCCCTTATCCCAGTATATCCTTCCTTGTCTGTCTGAGCTCTTCCTCTTTCTTTGCTGCTACCAGGCAGATAAGTACTCTCCAGCTCTGTGGCGTTGCTCAGGGTCTGGTATATTTGTATTTATATGTGCTTGGATTAATGGGATTTTCACAGTTCGTTCGGTTCTTATTAGATTCTTATTAGACTCTTATCGGAGATGCATATTTCTCTCATGTATATATATTTATTTATCTAGGGTACGTATATATATATATGTTTTTTCCTTCAGGTACTTTCTGTGGCCGTTCTGCCTAGGCGTTTGCCCTTATAACGGTTCTTGCGGCTTCTCCGCTTCCCCCCCGCGTGATCCGTTCTCTGCCCTGTCATCCTTGTCCCTCGTTACCTCAGACTGCGCCGCCATTGCGCGCGCTTTCTGCTCCTTCTTCCTCTCCTTCCCGCCCGAAGTCTCGCGAGTTCGAGATTTCGGGCGCTCTTTCCTTATTCGGCTGCTGCTGACGGCGAGATCTCGCGAGATTTTGCCGTCTCTGTGCGTTTCCCCGCTCTGCACACACCGGACATTCCGCTCTGCACAGCGCGTCTCCTGGCGGTCTTTCCACTGCTCTTGAGCCTTGTAAGTTCTGTTTTATTCCGTTTTTTCTACCCACTAGCTGGCTATGGTTCTTGGCTTCATGATTGCCACAGAGGCAAAATTCCGTTGCCTCTGTGGCCCCTAGTGAAGCCCCCCAAGTAGATCAGGGTTCCCCTGCGCAGGATAGGATGTCCGAGGTGATTCACCCGGACGACCATGAGGTGGCACTGCAAAGATCTATATCAAATGCCATTATAACCGCCATGGGTTCGATGTCATCTGCATTGACCCAGTCTATATCTCAGGCCCTTATGGCGCGCCCTACTACTACTGCCCAGGTTTTGGTCCCACCTCCAGGACCACCTCCTATTGTCTCCAGAACACCTCAGATTGATGGGCCATCCCCATCCCAAGACAACGCGCTTCGGTCGCGTAAACGAGCTTGTACCCGCCAGGCAGAAAAAACGCGGGCATGGAAGACTGCCAGGTCTCTACCTGAGCCAAGGTCAGACTCTGATAGGGAGTCAGAGGAGGAGACTCATGACAACGTCTATGAATTGACGGATGAGGTGGAGGACGATTTGGCGGATATTGCTGTGGATCCGGTTCGTAATGTAGACCCGGAAGCCCCGTTATTACAACAGGGATCAGCAGAGGATCTCTTAATGGATCCGTCTGGGGAACCGCTGTTTAACCCCGAGGAGCTGCATCATCCCCGCTCCGCGGAATGGATGCCCGCCACACATGTGGCGCAATATATGGAGGCTCGCATACGCAATCCGCTTAGTAAGGAATCGCGTAATAAGTTGCGGGCGGCGTGCCCTCGTCCTTTAATCCCACACAAAGTGTGCGAGACGCCATCAGTGGATCCGAAGATGGTCCAGTTTCTGGCGAAGACGGGGTTTAACCCCCGTAAAAGGGCTAGACGCGGCCTTGAAGGCAGTCCAAGACAAGCTACTGGACATTACAGGTCCTTTAGCAAAAATTTTCGATTTGGCTGAGTCCGCTATCGCGGCAGGTAGCCAGGTAGACCCTATAGAATTGAGAGGTTGGGCCCAACGAGCCATATGCGTAATACCAATACCTCGCTCGCCATTGAAAGGCGGAAGGCAATACTAATTAAGATCGAGCCAAAGCTCTCGAACTTGGCATTGACTGAAGCGGGCAAGGATGCCCAGGGGTTGCTATTTGGCGACTCTTTTATTAAAGAGCTAGGGAAATATGTAGGAGCCTTTACGGCTCTTGATAAAGCCCAGACTTCGATGCGTCGAGTCTTTCAAGGGCGTTTTTCCAACAGGGCCGGCAGTTCTAGGGGCCGACTGTCCGGCCGTTCCAATTTTCATGCCAGAGGATCCGGCAGAGGCTCCTTTAATTATAGAGCATCCCTCCAGGATCAGAGACACCAGCCGTCCTTTTTTCCATCACGAGGCGCTCCCTTCAGGTCACGAGGTTTCAGAGGGAATCCAGGCTCCCGTCGACCATTCGGTAAGTTATGTTCTTCGTCCCCCTCCTTTTTTAGACCATTTAGTCGGAGGCAGACTCCGATTCTTTTCTCATGTGTGGTCAGGCATAACCTCAGACCAATGGGTCCTTTCTACTGTGCAGGGGTTCACAATAGATCTGATTGCCGATCCGAGCTCCATCCCAGCCCCCCCTACGATACCACTGTCCAATGCGGCACGGTCCCAATTTCAGAGGGAATTGTCGGAACTTCTGCAGAAAGGCGCGATCGAACGCGCACCGGAGAATCGAGGGGGTGTCATCAGCAGTATTTTCCTGGTGCAAAAGAAAGGGGGCCAGATGCGCCCGGTGATCAATTTGAAAGCCCTGAACAATTTTGTACAATACCGACATTTCAAGATGGAGGGCATCCATCTTTTGAGGGATCTGCTCCTTCCAGGCGATTGGTTGGCCAAGATAGATCTCCAAGACGCCTATCTCACGGTCCCAGTGTCTCCCTCTTCAAGAGACCTGCTGCGGTTCCTGTGGAACGGTCAGGCCTGGCGCTTCACCTGCCTTCCGTTCGGCCTGTCCTCCGCCCCCTGGTGCTTTACCAAGATCATGCGCCCAGTGGTGGCTTGGCTTCGCAGCAGAGGTGTTCGTCTGATCGTCTACCTGGACGATATCTTGATCATGGCCCAACCACAGGCTCTCTTGTTGAGACACCTCCACTTGACGGTGGCGCTCGTTTCCGACTTGGGGTTCATTGTCAACCAGGAGAAATCCTGTTTGATCCCCTCCAGATCCATAGAGTTCCTGGGGTTCCAGGTGAACTCGGAAGAATTATCCCTCAGTCTTCCACTCTCGAAAGTCAAGGCTATCCGCAAGGAGTTGAAGCATGCTCTACGCCTACCTCAGATGTCGTTGCGGCACTTGGCAAGGATAATCGGACTTCTGGCCTCCTCAATACAGGCCATTTTCCCAGCCTCCCTCCATTATCGGGCGTTGCAGCGCCTCAAAATTGCTCACCTTCGGTCGGGGGCCTCTTACGCAGATTTGGTCTCATTAGATGCAGAGACGAGGGACAAGATGAGATGGTGGATCCACAACCTGTCAGTGTGGAATGGCAGAGCGATCGTGGGTCCCCAACCGGATCTGATCATAGAATCCGATGCGAGCCTGCACGGATGGGGAGCACATTGCAGTGGTGTGTCCACAGGCGGTCCATGGTCTCCAGAAGAATCCCATCTTCACATCAACGCCCTGGAACTCCTAGCAGGGTCGTTTGCCATTCGCAGTTTTGCCAATGGTGTGGTCAGCTCTGCCATCAGACTCCGCATGGACAACATATCTGCGGTCAGGTACGTCAATTGTATGGGTGGCACACGGTCGGTGGTTCTGACCCATTTGGCGAAGGATTTTTGGGAATTCTGTCTCGACAGGAACATCTCTGTGGTGGCCGAGTACCTTCCAGGCCTTCACAACACTCTGGCGGACTGGAGTTCTCGCTACATATCGGACTCCAGCAACTGGAAGTTAGACGAGACGGTTTTTTCTGCTATTTCTTCTCTATGGGGTCCCTTGGCAGTCGAGCTATTCGCTTCCCGTTTGAATACCCAACTGCCCAGGTTTTTCAGCTGGAGGCCGGATCCCTTGGCGGAGGCAGTGGACGCTCTGCTTCAACATTGGGGAGGAGCGTTGATGTACGCATTCCCTCCCTTCGCGCTCATCCCACGAGTGCTCCTCCAGGTTCGTCAGCAGTTGGCGAACCTGGTTCTGATTGTTCCGTTTTGGAGAACCCAGTCCTGGTTCCCTCAAATCCTGGAACTTCTAGTGGACTTTCCGTTTCTCCTTCCCACTCAGGTGTCACTACTCCGAGGGCCTGCAGGAGAATTTCACCCACTCCTGCAGAACGGGTCGCTACGCCTCCTAGCTTGCAAGATATCGGGAGTCCAGAAGGAGGCGCTGGACTTTCAGGAACAGCTAGGTTCTTATTGGACTGCGCTTGGGCGCCCGGGACGAGACGGGCTTATCGAGCCGCCTGGGGTTCTTGGTCTCGCTGGTGCGTCGACCGGACTCTGGATCCCGTTGCGGCCCCTGTCAATTCCATCTTAGCCTTTTTATCCTCACTTTTTGAGGCAGGGAAGGCTTACCGCACCATCAATGTCTTTAGGTCAGCAATTTCCTCCAGACATAACGGTTTCGACGGCCGTCCAGCGGGTCAACACCCCCTGGTCTGTCGTTTACTCAAAGGTTCACGTTTGGCCCGACCACCTCGGCCACGGTTTTCGTCTACCTGGGATGTGTCGGATGTCTTGCAATTTCTGGTCAGTTGGCCCTCAAATGATCTTTTGTCGTTACGTCAGTTATCGGCCAAATTGGTCACTTTATTCTGTTTAATCTCCTGTAAGAGAGTTTCGGATGTGCGTGCTTTGGATTGGGACGCTAGATCCTTCACCCCGGAGGGGGTCCACTTTAACATTTCCCGTCGCACGAAAACCAGTATCCGGTCGGTCTCTTACCCCCGTTTTCCGGCTTCTCCACAACTATGTCCTGTAGCGTGCTTACGCGAGTATGAGGACAGAACCCGTCCACTGCGGTCTCTTTCTCTTCCCCACTTATTCATTTCGTTTCGCAGCCCGTTTGCTCCGGTTACCAGTGTTACGTTATCTCGCTGGGTCAAGTGGATTCTATCCCTTTCCGGGATTGATACGTCTATCTTCACGGCACATTCGGTCCGCAGTGCGACAGCTACGTCCATGACGTTATCTGGGGCTCGCTTGGAAGATGTTATGAGATTGGCGGATTGGTCCAGATCTTCCACTTTCCGGGAGTTTTATTTCCGACCGGCTTCGCATGCTTTTGGTTCTGTAGTGGCTCAGCTTTAAACAAGCAATAGGAGCCTCCGTGTCTTGTTATAAAATTATGGGATTTTACTAAAGAATGACGTAAAGTCATGATTTTATTAAAGACACGGAGGCGAGTATTGCCCTCCCTGGACCCACCCTTTGGGGTTTTTGACGTAAGTATGTTATGTTGATTTACCCTATGGTCAGAATTTTAAAGTTGTTACTGTTTTTCCAACTAGTGGATCCTATGTTTCTAATGCACTGGATTATGCTCTTAGAAGGTTTTTCTCTTTATTTCCTTTTTTCCTAGGTTGAGAGGCTTACGGCTTCATGTTTTAGAGTTACACAGTTCCGGTCGGAGGTCCAGTTGTGGCGGTCCAAGCCGACGAGTTCAAGGGGTTTTTTCGTTACTCGGTGGTTTCGGCGTCTGTTGTTCCGGTTGGCCAGCGCTGGTTGAGACACAAAGAAAGAGGAAGAGCTCAGACAGACAAGGAAGGATATACTGGGATAAGGGGGAGGAGTCTGTTACTATGGTTTCTGTTTTGTATACCATTTTTTCTCTTTGCTGCTATGTTAGAAGTAAAGAAAGGTTAAAGCAATACTCGCCTCCGTGTCTTTAATAAAATCATGACTTTACGTCATTCTTTAGTAAAATCCCATAATTGTTCAGGCAGTTCATATCACAGAGAATGATCATATTGCTGAGAATGGTCATGGGTGGAGCTATGCAAATTTCTATTTGGCTTTGCTGGTACTCCTTTGGAGGGAATGTTCCTCACACAAACAAATATCACTCATTGCTGCTGCTGTTGAGTGCAGGGCCGATCCCTGGGAGTCAGAGCGACCAATCTATGATCACTTCTAAGACTACTCAATGCCAATGTGGGTCTGCAGCTTGACTCTCTGCTTCCCAACCAGGAAAAGATCTAGGACACCACCACTGCCACGGAAGACTTACACAAGGGTCTAATTTTGACCTTTGCTAAGGAAGCTGGAGAAATCTACATAGCTCCACCCATTTGTACAGCTAATTAGAGAAATCTGCATAGCTTCATCAACCCAAATCTACTTGAAAGACCATGATTTCTGTGGATTAGCATGAAGGACTGCGTTGTGTCAGACATTGTTGTGTGATCAGGGAATACTGTATAATAAGACAATCCTTGTCTTGGCCTGATACTTCTAGGTCCTAATCAACTTTTAAGGATGTTCCTTAACCTAGTAAGAACATTCCTTTGAAGAACACTGAGGGACATTGCTTAGAAATACCAAGAACTTTATGAAGAATTTCCTCCAAAAAGCTTCTCTCATCAAATAAAAAGTCTGTGTTGTGTGTCGTCTCCATGATATAAATGGTGATTGGGGGAGAAGAGGTCGGAGGAGCTAAACTCTGTGTCTTTAGAAGTTTAGCTCTTTTGCTATTTGTTTAAAAGCTTTTTAGCAACTGCTGAAAAGCCCCAGAAGCTTGTGGAAGAATAGAAAAATGCACATATTGACAATATTGTGACTTATTGTTGATCATCTTTTTGTAGGTAGGCTGGTTTCTTCTTGTATGTTTGGAGAATGATAGATGTTTTCTATGGGGCTACAGGTTCAGAGTTTGGTGGGTTTTTATTCTCTATTTTACAGCAGCTCTATAGCATAGTGGGTGTCCACTGTGGAGCTGCAGGTGGACTCAGTGGGTGCTCCCTGTGTATTCTGTATTTCAAGACTTTAATCCGTACGCTTCTTGGCCTTTTGGTTAAGATCGAGCGTAGTATCTGTTTTTAGATTCACAGCCATGCTAGGATGTAGAGCAGAGAACTGCATAGCAAGCCTAGGATGTATGGCTTGGGTTTCAAGGTTCTATCGCTAGGTGACCAAGGCCTCTGTTGGATCTAAGCCAGGGGCTGAGATGTTTGAAAGCCCGATGTGCAGAAGTGCCCCAGGAGTGGTGACCCTGGGGTGCCTGAACTCACTGGGGGTGGGAGCCCACTGAGTGATGGCACATTTGCACGCACTTCACTTTCTCACATTTTGAGCGCACAGTCGCACACACCTCTCTTTGCTCAGCTTCGGTCTAGAAAAGATGAGGAATTTTTATAATTCCGGTCAAATGTCTGGGCCGTAATGGCACACATTCACTTATTTTTTGTTACTGTGTGTTCAATTTCCACGTTTGTTTTGTCACTAGGATCTCTTGGGTACGGCTTGCAGTACTCTGTAGATTCAGAAAATATCCCGAAAAGATGTTCAACCAGTTTCATGTCAAGAATGAAGATAGAGACTTCCTGAGGTTTCTACGGTCGGAGGACGGAGATACAGATTCAGAGCCAGCAGAATACAGAATGAAAGTACACTTGTTTGGAGCAGCATCATCTCCAGGTTACGCCAATTATGGTATGAAGTACCTGGCCAATCAGAATGAAAAGGGTTGCCCATCAGCAGCAAATTTTCTTAAGAAAAACTTTTATGTAGATGATGGTCTCATAAGTCTAGAGTCCACAGAATCTGCAATCAAACTAGTGAAAGAAAGCCAAGAGTTATGCGCGCCTACATAAATTCATCTCAAACAACAGAGAGGTACTGGAATCCATCAGTGACTCTGAACGTGCATCAATAATGAAGAATGTAGATTTCAATTATGATCATCTTCCAGTTCAGAACAAACTTGGATTGGGAAGGAATGTAGAGAATAACAAGTTCATCTTTGAAGTATCTATTGAAGAGAAAGTTGCAACTAGACGTACCATTCTTTCCGCAGCGGCTTCTATATATAATCTATTAGGATTCTTGGCCCCAGTGATCCTCAAAGCAAGATAAATACTGCAAGAATTATGGAGACAGAAGTTAGGATGGGATAAAGCCATACCTGAAAATTTGACGCCAAGGTGGGAGAGACAAATAGGAGACTCAAAACTTGACAAAAAAGGAAAACGTCTCACTACTCCACTCAAGTTGGAACGTCCTATACAGAAGTTAGTTGTTCTACTTGAGAGTGATGAAAGACACTCGAGAGTTGAGAACATGATGGAAAATTCCTCAAATTCATGTTTAAGTCCTACTACTGAGAACATAGAATTATAGGTAATTTTGGTGGGAGTGTAGCTGGCCAGCTAAGACCTGTCCTAGGTTGCTAACATAGCTTATATTTTATACAGCTAGACCTGCCAATAACCTTAATACAGTTCCTATGTTTGTGTATTAAAGACAAAAGCAGAGTTATTTACAGTGACTTCATGTTGGGATGTCATATAATAGTTATATTTTGTGTCCACAGAAGCAGAAAAAGATAATTTGCCTTTAAGAGTCGTTATATAATGTAAGGTAAGCTCAATGACACAGAAGACACAACAGAAAGCATAGAGTTAAACTGTTGTTGCTAAGCAGAAGTCTTGACCAATCCTAGCTAGCCTCACACAGCCTAGAAGTTTTGACCAATCATAGCCAGCCTCACACACAGCTTGTGTGGGGAAAATCCCCTAGCAGGAGCTGCTGGAATCATTATTCACCAGAGAGAGGAGCTGAACAGACACACACTCTACTAAGAGCTGTGTTTTATTGAAGCAAGAGGCCAAAATAGGTATTTAAAACGGTTATATAATGGTCCTACTGTTAATATAGTGATTAGAACTGTATACTGAACTGGTTATATGTATGTTTACTTACAGTTCCACCAAACCACAAATTCAAATTCCATATTGCAATCCAAATTGCATACAAATGCGAACTGCTCATACCAGATCATAAGCAAGTGTACAGATACTCAAGAGAGAAATATATCCACCAGTTTATGATGAATGACAAGATTAAACAGTTGAACCACCATCTTATGCATACCACCATTTTGTGATATCTTTTCAACATGTGTTATGTACATGGACTATCTGCTGCGAAGGCGGCAGTGTTATATGAAGAAAAGTTGAAGTTAATAAAGAAGTTATTTCAAGCATTTGGTGTGCTCTTTAAACCTACTGTTTCCATAGAACGGCGCTAGAGGAATTACAGAGTAATAGACAGTCTGGTTAGACTAAAAAGTCAGAGATATCAAAATTCTTCTAATGCCACAGTGCAAAAGGCACTTCATAGTGCTGCGCCTGCCACATCTGAACCTCAGGCTTTGTAAACATCGTGGCTTATGACTCCAACCCAAAGGCCCAAGATCACCTCCAGGTTAATCTCTGTGTTTCTCTGCTCCATCTCAGTAGCCCAGTCCAACGGACCCGTTCCAGCACACAATGTAAGTCAATGGGGACGGAACGGTTTTCTACGACACAATCTGGCACAACCGAAAACGGATCCGTCCTCCATTGACTTTCAATGGGGTTCAAGAGGGATCCGTTTCGGCTATGTTAAAGATAATACAAACGGATTAGCACCAAACACGAGAATGAACGTAGCCAAAGGAAATGCCTTCTAATTTTCCAAATAGAAGAATTGATTGTAGAGGCCATGGATTGTTCAGGCAGTTCATATCACAGAGAATGATCATATTGCTGAGAATGGTCATGGGTGGAGCTATGCAAATTTCTATTTGGCTTTGCTGGTACTCCTTTGGAGGGAATGTTCCTCACACAAACAAATATCACTCATTGCTGCTGCTGTTGAGTGCAGGGCCGACCCCTGGGAGTCAGAGCGACCAATCTCTGATCACTTCTAAGCCTACTCAATGCCAATGTGGGTCTGCAGCTTGACTCTCTGCTTCCCAACCAGGAAAAGATCTAGGACACCACCACTGCCACGGAAGACTTACACAAGGGTCTAATTTTAACCTTTGCTAAGGAAGCTGGAGAAATCTACATAGCTCCACCCATTTGTACAGCTAATTAGAGAAATCTGCATAGCTTCATCAACCCAAATCTACTTGAAAGACCATGATTTCTGTGGATTAGCATGAAGGACTGCGTTGTGTCAGACATTGTTGTGTGATCAGGGAATACTGTATAATAAGACAATCCTTGTCTTGGCCTGATACTTCTAGGTCCTAATCAACTTTTAAGGATGTTCCTTAACCCAGTAAGAACATTCCTTTGAAGAACACTGAGGAACATTGCTTAGAAATACCAAGAACTTTATGAAGAATTTCCTCCAAGAAGCTTCTCTCATCAAATAAAAAGTCTGTGTTGTGTGTCGTCTCCATGATATAAATGGTGATTGGGGGAGAAGAGGTCGGAGGAGCTAAACTCTGTGTCTTTAGAAGTTTAGCTCTTTTGCTATTTGTTTAAAAGCTTTTTAGCAACTGCTGAAAAGCCCCAGAAGCTTGTGGAAGAATAGAAAAATGCACATATTGACAATATTGTGACTTATTGTTGATCATCTTTTTGTAGGTAGACTGATTTCTTCTTGTATGTTTGGAGAATGATAGATGTTTTCTATGGGGCTACAGGTTCAGAGTTTGGTGGGTTTTTATTCTCTATTTTACAGCAGCTCTCTAGCATAGTGGGTGTCCACTGTGGAGCTGCAGGTTCAGGACTCAGTGGGTGTTCCCTGTGTATTCTGTATTTCAAGACTTTAATCCGTACGCTTCTCAGCCTTTTGGTTAAGATCGAGCGTAGTATCTGTTTTTAGATTCAGAGCCATGCTAGGATGTAGAGCAGAGAACTGCATAGCAAGCCTAGGATGTATGGCTTGGGTTTCAAGGTTCTATCGCTAGGTGACCAAGGCCTCTGTTGGATCTAAGCCAGGGGCTGAGATGTTTGAAAGCCCGATGTGCAGAAGTGCCCCAGGAGTGGTGACCCTGGGGTGCCTGAACTCACTGGGGGTGGGAGCCCACTGAGTGATGGCACATTTGCACGCACTTCACTTTCTCACATTTTGAGCGCACAGTCGCACACACCTCTCTTTGCTCGGCTTCGGTCTAGAAAAGATGAGGAATTTTTATAATTCCGGTCAAATGTCTGGGCCGTAATGGCACACATTCACTTATTTTTTGTTACTGTGTGTTCAATTTCCACGTTTGTTTTGTCACTAGGATCTCTTGGGTACGGCTTGCAGTACTCTGTAGATTCAGAAAATATCCCGAAAAGATGTTCAACCAGTTTCATGTCAAGAATGAAGATAGAGACTTCCTGAGGTTTCTACGGTCGGAGGACGGAGATACAGATTCAGAGCCAGCAGAATACAGCATGAAAGTACACTTGTTTGGAGCAGCATCATCTCCAGGTTACGCCAATTATGGTATGAAGTACCTGGCCAATCAGAATGAAAAGGTTTGCCCATCAGCAGCAAATTTTCTTAAGAAAAACTTTTATGTAGATGATGGTCTCATAAGTCTAGAGTCCACAGAATCTGCAATCAAACTAGTGAAAGAAAGCCAAGAGTTATGCGCAAGAGGAAACCTGCGCGCCTACATAAGTTTATCTCAAACAACAGAGAGGTACTGGAATCCATCAGTGACTCTGAACGTGCATCAATAATGAAGAAGCGTCAATTTTGACGTAAATTTGTTTTCCCTTAGTCCTAACAGCAGCACAAGTGGGGTATTTGCCCCTGTGAAGCTGGTCAGGACAGGCGGAATTTTAATGAACAAAAATTTCTGCCTAAGTATCCTAATTAACAATTAGCTAATTAAGCCCCTACCACATATAACCCGGCCCCAACTGGACGGGGTTGCTTTATAACAAGTAAATGACAAAAAATCATACAAGGGGAGGGAAATTTGTGTGCTGCTGTCAGGACTAAGGGAAAACAAATTTACGTCAAAATTGACGCTTCCCTTACGTCCCAACCAGCAGCACAAGTGGGGAAGTAGCAAGAACCTCACCCAAATTGGGAGGGCTCCCTACTCCCCTCTCAGGAGAGGGCGGCACTTAAAACGGATTGTCCAAAGGCCATTCCCTCCGTCTGTCTAGACTCTAGACGGTAATGCGAAATGAAGGTGTTCAGAGACCTCCAAGAGGCGGCTGCACAAATCTGATCCAGGGGAATCAGTTTCTTCTCCGCATAAGAGGTGGATACAGCCCTGGTAGAATGGGCGGAGACGAAAGAAGGAGGCGTCAAATCTTGGGACAGAAAGGCCAGACGGATTGCCTCTTTAATCCACCTACTCAGAGTGGGTTTTGAGGCCTTCAGACCCCTGTTTTTCCCTGCATAGGTCAGAAGGAGGTTTTCCGATCTTCTAAATTCGCTTGTTCTGTCCAAATATATTCTAAGACTAGGGATGAGCGAACTCGAACTGTATAGTTCGGGTTCGTACCGAATTTTGGGGTGTCCGTGACACGGACCCGAACCCGGACATTTTCGTAAAAGTCCGGGTTCGGGTTCGGTGTTCGTCGCTTTCTTGGCGCTTTTGTGACGCTTTCTTGGCGCTTTTTGAAAGGCTGCAAAGCAGCCAATCAACAAGCGTCATACTACTTGCCCCAAGAGGCCATCACAGCCATGCCTACTATTGGCATGGCTGTGATTGGCCAGAGCACCATGTGACCCAGCCTCTATTTAAGCTGGAGTCACATAGCGCCGCCCGTCACTCTGCTCTGATTAGCGTAGGGAGAGGTTGCGGCTGCGACAGTAGGGCGAGATTAGGCAGATTAACTCCTCCAAAGGACTTGATTAACTGATCGATCTGCAGCTGTGGATCATTGAGCTGCTGATCCTCAATTGCTCACTGTTTTTAGGCTGCACAGACCGTTTGTCAGTCTCATTTTTCTGGGGTGATCGGCGGCCATTTTGTGTCTTGTGGTGCGCCAGCACAAGCTGCGACCAAGTGCATTTAACCCTCAATGGTGTGGTTGTTTTTTGGCTAAAGCCTACATCAGGGTGAAGCTGTCACACCAAGTGCATTTATCCAGCAATAGTCTGTTCATTTTTTGGCCATATACAAAATCAGGGGCAAGCTGCGCCCGTCACCAAGTGCATTTAACCAGCAATAGTGTGGTTATTTTTTGGCTAAAGCCTACATCAGGGTGAAGCTGTGACACCAAGTGCATTTAACCAGCAATAGTCTGTTCATTTTTTGGCCATATACAAAATCAGGGGCAAGCTGCGCCTGTCACCAAGTGCATTTAACCCTCAATGGTGTGGTTGTTTTTTGGCTAAAGCCTACATCAGGGTGAAGCTGTCACACCAAGTGCATTTAACCAGCAATAGTCTGTTCATTTTTTGGCCATATACAAAATCAGGGGCAAGCTGCGCCTGACACCAAGTGCATTTAACCCTCAATGGTGTGGTTGTTTTTTGGCTAAAGCCTACATCAGGGTGAAGCTGTCACACCAAGTGCATTTAACCAGCAATAGTCTGTTTATTTTTTGGCCATATCCCAGTCTAATTCTGTCACTAAATCCATACCGGTCACCCAGCGCCTAAATACTAGGCCTCAAATTTATATCCAGCTAAATCTGTCCCTAGTGCTGTAGCTGGGCGAGTTATTTAGTGTCCGTTCAAGCACATTTCTTGTTCTGGGTTGAAATACAATTCCCAATTTAGCAATTTCATAATTTAGTGGTTCCTGCTATATCAGAGCTATTTGAAATCTATCCCAAAAAGTGTATATAAAATTGAAGGTGCACATTGGGTCATTCAGAATAACTTCACACACACCCGCTACTGTGTATTTCCAAGTCTAATTCTGTCACTAAACCCATACCTGTCACCCAGCGCCTAAATACTAGGCCTCAAATTTAAATCCCTCTAAATCTCTCGTTACCCACCGCTGTACTGTTGTTGCTGGGCAAGATATTTAGTGTCCGTCAAAGCACATTTTTTGTTCTGGGTTGAAGTACAATTCCCAATTTAGCAATTTCATAATTTAGTGGTTTCTGCTATATCAGAGCTATTTGAAATCTATCCCTAAAAGGGTATATAATATTGAAGGTGCACATAGGGTCATTCAGAATAACTTCACACACACGCTTCTGTGCATTTCCAAGTCTAATTCTGTCACTAAATCCATACCGGTGACCCAGCGCCTAAATACTAGGCCTCAAATTTAAATCCCTCTAAATCTCTCGTTACCCACCGCTGTACTGTTGTTGCTGGGCAAGATATTTAGTGTCCGTCAAAGCACATTTTTTGTTCTGGGTTGAAGTACAATTCCCAATTTAGCAATTTCATAATTTAGTGGTTTCTGCTATATCAGAGCTATTTGAAATCTATCCCTAAAAGGGTATATAATATTGAAGGTGCACATTGGGTCATTCAGAATAACTTCACACACACCGCTTACTGTGCATTTCCAAGTCTAATTCTGTCACTAAATCCATACCTGTGACCCAGCGCCTAAATACTAGGCCTCAAATTTAAATCCCTCTAAATCTCTCGTTACCCACCGCTGTACTGTTGTTGCTGGGCAAGATATTTAGTGTCCGTCAAAGCACATTTTTTGTTCTGGGTTGAAGTACAATTCCCAATTTAGCAATTTCATAATTTAGTGGTTTCTGCTATATCAGAGCTATTTGAAATCTATCCCTAAAAGGGTATATAATATTGAAGGTGCACATAGGGTCATTCAGAATAACTTCACACACACCGCTACTGTGTATTTCCAAGTCTAATTCTGTCACTAAATCCATACCGGTGACCCAGCGCCTAAATACTAGGCCTCAAATTTAAATCCCTCTAAATCTCTCGTTACCCACCGCTGTACTGTTGTTGCTGGGCAAGATATTTAGTGTCCGTCAAAGCACATTTTTTGTTCTGGGTTGAAGTACAATTCCCAATTTAGCAATTTCATAATTTAGTGGTTTCTGCTATATCAGAGCTATTTGAAATCTATCCCTAAAAGGGTATATAATATTGAAGGTGCACATAGGGTCATTCAGAATAACTTCACACACACGCTTCTGTGCATTTCCAAGTCTAATTCTGTCACTAAATCCATACCGGTGACCCAGCGCCTAAATACTAGGCCTCAAATTTAAATCCCTCTAAATCTCTCGTTACCCACCGCTGTACTGTTGTTGCTGGGCAAGATATTTAGTGTCCGTCAAAGCACATTTTTTGTTCTGGGTTGAAGTACAATTCCCAATTTAGCAATTTCATAATTTAGTGGTTTCTGCTATATCAGAGCTATTTGAAATCTATCCATAAAAGGGTATATAATATTGAAGGTGCACATAGGGTCATTCAGAATAACTTCACACACACCCGCTACTGTGTATTTCCAAGTCTAATTCTGTCACTAAACCCATACCTGTCACCCAGCGCCTAAATACTAGGCCTCAAATTTAAATCCCTCTAAATCTCTCGTTACCCACCGCTGTACTGTTGTTGCTGGGCAAGATATTTAGTGTCCGTCAAAGCACATTTTTTGTTCTGGGTTGAAGTACAATTCCCAATTTAGCAATTTCATAATTTAGTGGTTTCTGCTATATCAGAGCTATTTGAAATCTATCCCTAAAAGGGTATATAATATTGAAGGTGCACATAGGGTCATTCAGAATAACTTCACACACACCCGCTACTGTGTATTTCCAAGTCTAATTCTGTCACTAAATCCATACCGGTGACCCAGCGCCTAAATACTAGGCCTCAAATTTAAATCCCTCTAAATCTCTCGTTACCCACCGCTGTACTGTTGTTGCTGGGCAAGATATTTAGTGTCCGTCAAAGCACATTTTTTGTTCTGGGTTGAAGTACAATTCCCAATTTAGCAATTTCATAATTTAGTGGTTTCTGCTATATCAGAGCTATTTGAAATCTATCCATAAAAGGGTATATAATATTGAAGGTGCACATAGGGTCATTCAGAATAACTTCACACACACCCGCTACTGTGTATTTCCAAGTCTAATTCTGTCACTAAACCCATACCTGTCACCCAGCGCCTAAATACTAGGCCTCAAATTTAAATCCCTCTAAATCTCTCGTTACCCACCGCTGTACTGTTGTTGCTGGGCAAGATATTTAGTGTCCGTCAAAGCACATTTTTTGTTCTGGGTTGAAGTACAATTCCCAATTTAGCAATTTCATAATTTAGTGGTTTCTGCTATATCAGAGCTATTTGAAATCTATCCCTAAAAGGGTATATAATATTGAAGGTGCACATAGGGTCATTCAGAATAACTTCACACACACCCGCTACTATGTATTTCCAAGTCTAATTCTGTCACTAAATCCATACCGGTGACCCAGCGCCTAAATACTAGGCCTCAAATTTAAATCCCTCTAAATCTCTCGTTACCCACCGCTGTACTGTTGTTGCTGGGCAAGATATTTAGTGTCCGTCAAAGCACATTTTTTGTTCTGGGTTGAAGTACAATTCCCAATTTAGCAATTTCATAATTTAGTGGTTTCTGCTATATCAGAGCTATTTGAAATCTATCCCTAAAAGGGTATATAATATTGAAGGTGCACATAGGGTCATTCAGAATAACTTCACACACACGCTTCTGTGCATTTCCAAGTCTAATTCTGTCACTAAATCCATACCGGTGACCCAGCGCCTAAATACTAGGCCTCAAATTTAATTCCCTCTAAATCTCTCGTTACCCACCGCTGTACTGTTGTTGCTGGGCAAGATATTTAGTGTCCGTCAAAGCACATTTTTTGTTCTGGGTTGAAGTACAATTCCCAATTTAGCAATTTCATAATTTAGTGGTTTCAGCTATATCAGAGCTATTTGAAATCTATCCCTAAAAGGGTATATAATATTGAAGGTGCACATAGGGTCATTCAGAATAACTTCACACACACGCTTCTGTGCATTTCCAAGTCTAATTCTGTCACTAAATCCATACCGGTGACCCAGCGCCTAAATACTAGGCCTCAAATTTAAATCCCTCTAAATCTCTCGTTACCCACCGCTGTACTGTTGTTGCTGGGCAAGATATTTAGTGTCCGTCAAAGCACATTTTTTGTTCTGGGTTGAAGTACAATTCCCAATTTAGCAATTTCATAATTTAGTGGTTTCTGCTATATCAGAGCTATTTGAAATCTATCCCTAAAAGGGTATATAATATTGAAGGTGCACATAGGGTCATTCAGAATAACTTCACACACACGCTTCTGTGCATTTCCAAGTCTAATTCTGTCACTAAATCCATACCGGTGACCCAGCGCCTAAATACTAGGCCTCAAATTTAAATCCCTCTAAATCTCTCGTTACCCACCGCTGTACTGTTGTTGCTGGGCAAGATATTTAGTGTCCGTCAAAGCACATTTTTTGTTCTGGGTTGAAGTACAATTCCCAATTTAGCAATTTCATAATTTAGTGGTTTCTGCTATATCAGAGCTATTTGAAATCTATCCCTAAAAGGGTATATAATATTGAAGGTGCACATAGGGTCATTCAGAATAACTTCACACACACGCTTCTGTGCATTTCCAAGTCTAATTCTGTCACTAAATCCATACCGGTGACCCAGCGCCTAAATACTAGGCCTCAAATTTAAATCCCTCTAAATCTCTTGTTACCCACCGCTGTACTGTTGTTGCTGGGCAAGATATTTAGTGTCCGTCAAAGCACATTTTTTGTTCTGGGTTGAAGTACAATTCCCAATTTAGCAATTTCATAATTTAGTGGTTTCTGCTATATCAGAGCTATTTGAAATCTATCCCTAAAAGGGTATATAATATTGAAGGTGCACATAGGGTCATTCAGAATAACTTCACACACACGCTTCTGTGCATTTCCAAGTCTAATTCTGTCACTAAATCCATACCGGTGACCCAGCGCCTAAATACTAGGCCTCAAATTTAAATCCCTCTAAATCTCTCGTTACCCACCGCTGTACTGTTGTTGCTGGGCAAGATATTTAGTGTCCGTCAAAGCACATTTTTTGTTCTGGGTTGAAGTACAATTCCCAATTTAGCAATTTCATAATTTAGTGGTTCCTGCTATATCAGAGCTATTTGAAATCTATCCCAAAAAGGGTATATAATATTCAAGGTGCACATTGGGTCATTCAGAATAACTTCACACACACGCTTCTGTGCATTTCCAAGTCTAATTCTGTCACTAAATCCATACCGGTGACCCAGCGCCTAAATACTAGGCCTCAAATTTATATCCCGCTGAATTTGAATACAATACATTGGGCCAAATAATATATTTGTTGTTGTGGTGAACCATAACAATGAGAAAAACATCTAGTAAGGGACGCGGACGTGGACATGGTCGTGGTGGTGTTAGTGGACCCTCTGGTGCTGGGAGAGGACGTGGCCGTTCTGCCACATCCACACGTCCTAGTGTACCAACTACCTCAGGTCCCAGTAGCCGCCAGAATTTACAGCGATATATGGTGGGGCCCAATGCCGTTCTAAGGATGGTAAGGCCTGAGCAGGTACAGGCATTAGTCAATTGGGTGGCCGACAGTGGATCCAGCACGTTCACATTATCTCCCACCCAGTCTTCTGCAGAAAGCGCACAGATGGCGCCTGAAAACCAACCCCATCAGTCTGTCACATCACCCCCATGCATACCAGGGAAACTGTCTCAGCCTCAAGTTATGCAGCAGTCTCTTATGCTGTTTGAAGACTCCGCTGGCAGGGTTTCCCAAGGGCATCCACCTAGCCCTTCCCCAGCGGTGAAAGACATAGAATGCACTGACGCACAACCACTTATGTTTCCTGATGATGAGGACATGGGAATACCACCTCAGCATGTCTCTGATGATGACGAAACACAGGTGCCAACTGCTGCGTCTTTCTGCAGTGTGCAGACTGAACAGGAGGTCAGGGATCAAGACTGGGTGGAAGACGATGCAGGGGACGATGAGGTCCTAGACCCCACATGGAATGAAGGTCGTGCCACTGACTTTCACAGTTCGGAGGAAGAGGCAGTGGTGAGACCGAGCCAACAGCGTAGCAAAAGAGGGAGCAGTGGGCAAAAGCAGAACACCCGCCGCCAAGAGACTCCGCCTGCTACTGACCGCCGCCATCTGGGACCGAGCACCCCAAAGGCAGCTTCAAGGAGTTCCCTGGCATGGCACTTCTTCAAACAATGTGCTGACGACAAGACCCGAGTGGTTTGCACGCTGTGCCATCAGAGCCTGAAGCGAGGCATTAACGTTCTGAACCTGAGCACAACCTGCATGACCAGGCACCTGCATGCAAAGCATGAACTGCAGTGGAGTAAACACCTTAAAACCAAGGAAGTCACTCAGGCTCCCCCTGCTACCTCTTCTGCTGCTGCCGCCTCGGCCTATTCTGCTGCTGCCGCCTCGGCCTCTTCCTCCGCCTCTGGAGGAACGTTGGCACCTGCCGCCCAGCAAACAGGGGATGTACCACCAACACCACCACCACCACCTCCGTCACCAAGCGTCTCAACCATGTCACACGCCAGCGTTCAGCTCTCCATCTCACAAACATTTGATAGAAAGCGTAAATTCCCACCTAGCCACCCTCGATCCCTGGCCCTGAATGCCAGCATTTCTAAACTACTGGCCTATGAAATGCTGTCATTTAGGCTGGTGGACACAGACAGCTTCAAACAGCTCATGTCGCTTGCTGTCCCACAGTATGTTGTTCCCAGCCGGCACTACTTCTCCAAGAGAGCCGTGCCTTCCCTGCACAACCAAGTATCCGATAAAATCAAGTGTGCACTGCGCAACGCCATCTGTAGCAAGGTCCACCTAACCACAGATACGTGGACCAGTAAGCACGGCCAGGGACGCTATATCTCCCTAACTGCACACTGGGTAAATGTAGTGGCAGCTGGGCCCCAGGCGGAGAGCTGTTTGGCGCACGTCCTGCCGCCGCCAAGGATCGCAGGGCAACATTCTTTGCCTCCTGTTGCCACCTCCTCCTTCTCGGCTTCCTCCTCCTCTTCTTCCACCTGCTCATCCAGTCAGCCACACACCTTCACCACCAACTTCAGCACAGCCCGGGGTAAACGTCAGCAGGCCATTCTGAAACTCATATGTTTGGGGGACAGGCCCCACACCGCACAGGAGTTGTGGCGGGGTATTGAACAACAGACCGACGAGTGGTTGCTGCCGGTGAGCCTCAAGCCCGGCCTGGTGGTGTGTGATAATGGGCGAAATCTCGTTGCAGCTCTGGGACTAGCCAATTTGACGCACATCCCTTGCTTGGCGCATGTGCTGAATTTGGTGGTGCAGAAGTTCATTCACAACTACCCCGACATGTCAGAGCTGCTGCATAAAGTGCGGGCCGTCTGTTCGCGCTTCCGGCGTTCACATCCTGCCGCTGCTCGCCTGTCTGCGCTACAGCGTAACTTCGGCCTTCCCGCTCACCGCCTCATATGCGACGTGCCCACCAGGTGGAACTCCACCTTGCACATGCTGGACAGACTGTGCGAGCAGCAGTAGGCCATAGTGGAGTTTCAGCTGCAGCACGCACGGGTCAGTCGCACTACAGAACAGCACCACTTCACCACCAATGACTGGGCCTCCATGCGAGACCTGTGTGCCCTGTTGCGCTGTTTCGAGTACTCCACCAACATGGCCAGTGGCGATGACACCGTTATCAGCGTTACAATACCACTTCTATGTCTCCTTGAGAAAACACTTAGGGCGATGATGGAACAGGAGGTGGCCCAGGAGGAGGAGGAGGAGGATGAGGAAGAGGGGTCATTTTTAGCACTTTCAGGCCAGTCTCTTCGAAGTGACTCAGAGGGAGGTTTTTTGCAACAGCAGAGGCCAGGTACAAATGTGGCCAGCCAGGGCCCACTACTGGAGGACGAGGAGGACGAGGATGAGGAGGAGGTGGAGGAGGATGAGGATGAAGCATGGTCACAGCGGGGTGGCACCCAACGCAGCTCGGGTCCATCACTGGTGCGTGGCTGGGGGGAAAGGCAGGACGATGACGATACGCCTCCCACAGAGGACAGCTTGTCCTTACCCCTGGGCAGCCTGGCACACATGAGCGACTACATGCTGCAGTGCCTGCGCAACGACAGCAGAGTTGCCCACATTTTAACCTGTGCGGACTACTGGGTTGCCACCCTGCTGGATCCACGCTACAAAGACAATGTGCCCACCTTACTTCCTGCACTGGAGCGTGATAGGAAGATGCGCGAGTACAAGCGCACGTTGGTAGACGCGCTACTGAGAGCATTCCCAAATGTCACAGGGGAACAAGTGGAAGCCCAAGGCCAAGGCAGAGGAGGAGCAAGAGGTCGCCAAGGCAGCTGTGTCACGGCCAGCTCCTCTGAGGGCAGGGTTAGCATGGCAGAGATGTGGAAAACTTTTGTCAACACGCCACAGCTAACTGCACCACCACCTGATACGCAACGTGTTAGCAGGAGGCAACATTTCACTAACATGGTGGAACAGTACGTGTGCACACCCCTCCACGTACTGACTGATGGTTCGGCCCCATTCAACTTCTGGGTCTCTAAATTGTCCACGTGGCCAGAGCTAGCCTTTTATGCCTTGGAGGTGCTGGCCTGCCCGGCAGCCAGCGTTTTGTCTGAACGTGTATTCAGCACGGCAGGGGGCGTCATTACAGACAAACGCAGCCGCCTGTCTACAGCCAATGTGGACAAGCTGACGTTCATAAAAATGAACCAGGCATGGATCCCACAGGACCTGTCCGTCCCTTGTCCAGATTAGACATTAACTACCTCCCCATAACCATATATTATTGGACTCCAGGGCACTTCCTCATTCAATCCTATTTTTATTTTCATTTTACCATTATATTGCGATGCTACCCAAAGTTGAATGAACCTCTCCTCTGCCTGTGTGCTAGGCCTAAATATATGCCAATGGACTGTTGCAGTGGTGGCTGACATGAAGCCTGATTCTCTGCTATGACATGCAGACTAATTCTCTGCTGACATGAAGCCAGATTGTCTGTTACGGGACCTCTCTCCTCTGCCTGGGTGCTGGGCCTAAATTTATGACAATGGACTGTTGCAGTGGTGGCTGACGTGAAGCCTGATTCTCTGCTATGACATGCAGACTGATTCTCTGCTGACATGAAGCCAGATCCTCTGTTACGGGACCTCTCTCCTCTGCCTGGGTGCTGGGCCTAAATTTATGACAATGGACTGTTGCAGTGGTGGCTGACGTGAAGCCTGATTCTCTGCTATGACATGCAGACTGATTCTCTGCTGTCATGAAGCCAGATTGTCTGTTACGGGACCTTTCTCCTCTGCCTGGGTTCTGGGCCTAAATTTATGAAAATTGACTCTTACAGTGGTGGGTGACGTGAAGCCTGATTCTCTGCTATGATATGAAGACTGATTCTCTGCTGACATGAAGCCAGATTGTCTGTTACGGGACCTTTCTCCTCTGCCTGGGTTCTGGGCCTAAATTTATGAAAATTGACTCTTACAGTGGTGGGTGACGTGAAGCCTGATTCTCTGCTATGATATGAAGACTGATTCTCTGCTGACATGAAGCCAGATTGTCTGTTACGGGACCTTTCTCCTCTGCCTGGGTTCTGGGCCTAAATTTATGAAAATTGACTCTTACAGTGGTGGGTGACGTGAAGCCTGATTCTCTGCTATGATATGAAGACTGATTCTCTGCTGACATGAAGCCAGATTCTCTGTTACGGGACCTCCCTCCTCTGCCTGGGTGCTGGGCCTAAATATATGCCAATGGACTGTTGCAGTGGTGGCTGACGTGAAGCCTCATTCTCTGCTATGACATGCAGACTAATTCTCTGCTGACATGAAGACAGATTCTCTGTTACGGGACCTCCCTCCTCTGCCTGGGTGCTGGGCCTAAATATATGCCAATGGACTGTTGCAGTGGTGGCTGACGTGAAGCCTCATTCTCTGCTATGACATGCAGACTAATTCTCTGCTGACATGAAGACAGATTCTCTGTTACGGGACCTCCCTCCTCTGCCTGGGTGCTGGGCCTAAATATATGCCAATGGACTGTTGCAGTGGTGGCTGACGTGAAGCCTCATTCTCTGCTATGACATGCAGACTAATTCTCTGCTGACATGAAGACAGATTCTCTGTTACGGGACCTCCCTCCTCTGCCTGGGTGCTGGGCCTAAATATATGCCAATGGACTGTTGCAGTGGTGGCTGACGTGAAGCCTCATTCTCTGCTATGACATGCAGACTGATTCTCTGCTGACATGAAGACAGATTCTCTGTTACGGGACCTCTCTCCTCTGCCTGGGTGCCGGGGCCTAAATATCTGAGAATGGACTGTTCCAGTGGTGGGTGACGGGAAGCCAGATTCTCTGCTATGGAACCTCTCTCCAATTGATTTTGGTTAATTTTTATTTATTTAATTTTTATTTTAATTCATTTCCCTATCCACATTTGTTTGCAGGGGATTTACCTACATGTTGCTGCCTTTTGCAGCCCTCTAGCTCTTTCCTGGGCTGTTTTACAGCCTTTTTAGTGCCGAAAAGTTCGGGTCCCCATTGACTTCAATGGGGTTCGGGTTCGGGACGAAGTTCGGATCGGGTTCGGATCCCGAACCCGAACATTTCCGGGATGTTCGGCCGAACTTCTCGAACCCGAACATCCAGGTGTTCGCTCAACTCTAGTCATAATAAATTTTTATTGGTTTTTCTTCATAAGTGAGAGAAACATTTTTTACATACTTGTGCAGATGTACGGTTAGCGAAAATAGCTGTCAATAGGACATGTGAATAATACTTTTATATGTATAATAGTTAACTTTACATACAGTAAATATCAGTTACATTGTCATTGATCAAGTGTGTTAATTAGTTCAAGTAAAGAAAATAATACAAAAAGAAAATTATGAAATTAATATATAAAAGAAGAACTAAAAGTAAAAATAAAATGGAAACATTTTAGAAATCATTATTAACATTCCTCTGCTGTGAGTACGTATTTGTATGTCATATTTATTAACATATTTAAAGGTTTGACCAGTCCTTGACCTCTGTTATATACATAATTTTTATTTTGGATAGTAGAACAACCAAGTCCTCCATTTTCTTTCCATAATACCTCCCTTCCCCCTAATTGTTGCATGTATATGTTCATTTATGTAGTTTTTTGATACTGATTCTGTAACTTCACTTACTTTAGGAATCATGTTTGTTTTCCAATATTTTGCTAACAAGGTGCGGTAGATAATGAAGATATGCATTATGGGTATTTGGACTGATGGGTCTATCGCTTCCATTCCTATATTTAGTAAGGCTAGTTCCGGAGTAAGCAGAATGTTTTTTCCTGCTATCATGCTGATTAATTCATGTAAGTCCCTTTTAAGTTTTCCCAACTTTGGACATGTCCAAAAGATATGGAAAATAGTACCACATTGGTTACAATTCCTCCAGCACATATTTGAACATGTGTTGTAAAATTTGTGTAGCTTTACTGGTGTGTAATACCATCTAGATATTGTCTTGAAAAATTGTTCTCTGTGGTTAGTGCAAGTAGTGGCTTTTTTGAGCAAGATCATTGCTTTGCTCCAATGGTGTGCGTTCAAAGGTTTATTCAAGTCTGCTTCCCATTTTTGTTGATAAACTAGTTTATCTTGTGATATATCATTGTTTGCTAGATCGTATATCATTTTGAAATGGTTTGTTGTTTGTCGGCTAGATGATATATCTAATAGATTTGATAGGTTGTGTGGTAAATATATTTCTGCGTTAGGGTACTTCTCCCAGAGTTTTTTTTAAAGCAATATAGGTAGGTTTATCTTTGTTAGCTAAGTGAAAGCTATTTTGAAGGTCTTCAAATTCTAGGATCTTATTGTCCCTAATTATCTGCTTAAAGGATGAGATTCCCATGTCCATCCATGGATCAATGTTTTTTAGTGTTGTAAAATGTTTAAGATGTGTTAGTTTTACATCATGTTTTGCCATGTTTGGAAGGTTTCTGTTTGTTTTGAGGTGTAGGTTCCATGCTTCTAGTGTTGCTCTAATAGTGGGTATACACGTCCTCGGTAAGTCTGAGAATTTGTTGGCATTTACTATAATTTGTGGCCAATCAGAAGTTTGGAGGGAGTCTGTTTCTATTTGCGTCCATGGTTTCAGTTTATCTTTGTCTTTAAACCAATCTATGGATTGTGCTATAAGGGTGGTATTATGATATGCTGCTAAGTTTGGAAATGCGATGCCCCCGTTTGGAATCTTTTTACTAAGGATGTGTGCCGAAATTCAGGGTTTTGAGTTTTTCCATATAAAAGAGGAGGCTTGGGTTTGTAACTTTTGTAGAAGGGAACAGGGTAGCGATATTGGTATTGTCCTAAATTTATAGAGGATTTTTGGCAGAATGAGCATTTTGAAGAGTATCAATCTACCGAACCAGCTCCATTCTCGATTTGAAAATGTGTTTATTTCTTTTTGTATTTCGGCAAGCAGTTTAGGATAGTTTTCTTTTATTAAAGTTTGTTTATCTGGAGCTACTTCTACTCCTAAAAAGGTTATGGATTTAGGGTTCCAAATAAAGTTGTAATTTTGTTGTATTTTGGCTATAATATTTTTGTCCAGTCTTATTCCCAATATGTGTGACTTATTTTGGTTTACTTTGTGATATGATATTAACCCAAAATTAGTTAGTTCTTTTTGAACTTCTCTGACAGATTGATTTGGGTTTGTTAATGTTAGGATCATGTCGTCTGCGAACATGCTAATTTTGTATGTTCTGCCAGAAATTTTGATGCCTTCAATTTTTTCATTGTTCCTAATGCTTGAAGCTAGGGGTTCTATAGCTAATATAAATAAAATCGGTGATAGGGGACATCCTTGCCGGGTTCCATTACTTATGTAAAAAGCATCTGAGAAAGTTCCATTGCACTGGACCCTAGCTGATGGTCTAGAGTATAGTGAGAAGATAGTCTTAATGAGGAGCAGAGAAGGAGTTTTCTTCATTTTGGCCCAGCAAGCTAAATCTATAATTCTTCTAGACCCGTCATATGGTTGTCTATATTTAGTAAAGCCCACTTGGTCCATATGTATTAAAGAAGGTATTATGTCCTGTATTCTATATGCTATTAATTTTGCATATAATTTTATGTCTGTGTTTAACAGCGATACAGGCCTGAGATTTCCGGGACACGTGGGCTCCTTCCCTGGTTTGGGAAGTGTGATGATTTTCGCCTCCAGCATTTCTGAGGGGAATTCACCATCTTCTCTGGCTTTGTTAAAAGTTCTAACTAAGTAAGGAATCAGGACATCACTGTATGTTTTGTAATACTCTGATGAGAAACCATCAGGTCCCGGAGATCTACCCGGCTTTAATGTCTTGATTTTCGCTGCTATTTCTGCATCTGTAAAGGGCGCGTTAAGTGATTATTTAGTATCTCTAGTTACCTTTGGTAGTTTACAGTTGTTTAGGTATTGTTTGTGTTGTGCTTGAGTGGGATGGGATAATGTGGTGTCATCTTTTAAGTTGTACAGGTTTTTATAATATTGTGCAATCTGATTTGCGATTTCTATTGGGTTAGATATCTTCTCCTTCGTTGAATCATTGATTAAGTGATTGATTCTAAATTGGGATCTAATTGGCTTTGTGTGGCTGGCCATTAACTTTGAGGGTTTGTTGAAATCTCTATAATATTTCGCTTCTATGTTTTTTGTTATTGTTAAATGTTTTTTAACCAAAAGTTCATGCAGTTTGAGTCTGGTGGATGTAAGGGCTTGTAAAGTGACATATGAGTTATTTGACTTGTGCAACTTCTCTAGGGAACTGAGTTTTTTCAGGGTTTCATTGATATCTTTTCGGTGTGTTTTATTAAATCTGGCTGTCTGCTGAATAATAATCCCTCTAGAAAAGGCTTTATGTGTCCTCCATAGTAATATTGGGTCATCCGTTGAGTTTTGGTTAAATTCGAAAAATTCCGTTAGTTTGTTTCTAATAATTCCCTGCGTTTCTGGGTTTGAAAGGATGAAAGTGTTGTTTTTCCAAAAAAGGGAATTTTTTTGATGACTTGTTAATTTTATTTCAAGGGTGATGGGTGCGTGATCTGACCACGTGATGTTGTTTATTTTACACGTTGATATTTCATTGAGGGTTTGGGATTTTGTAAGGAACATGTCGATCCTTGCGTAACTATTGTGACTTTGCGAGTAATGGGAGTAGTCTCTCTCTGTTGCATTGAAGCATCTCCAAACGTCGTATAGGGCATTATCTGTTAGCCATTTAGTGATGGTAGTTCTATTTTTGTTCTTTTTGCCATTCGTGTCTATTTGTGGATCGCAAATTGAGTTTAGATCTCCTCCTATCAGTAGGGTGCCTTTTTGTAATCTGTTTACTTTTTTCATTAGCTTATTTAAAAAACTAATTTGGTTATTATTTGGGACATATGCATTGACTAGCGTGTAAGTGCTGTTGTTTATTTTACATGTAAGAATGATGTATCTACCTACTGGGCTATAAGATTGTTCAATCAGTTGAAAGGTTACTGAATCTTTGATTAATATGGCTACGCCTGCTTTTTTTGCACTTGTATTTGAATAGTAAATTTTGGAGTACCCTGGAATCCTGATCTGGGGGTGAGCATCGCTTTTAAAATGTGTTTCCTGAAGGAAAACAATATCAGGTATGAATTTTTGTATGTCGTGTCTTAAGAAGGAGCGTTTATGAGGGCTATTTAATCCTCTAACGTTATAACTTAAGATTTGTAGTGTCATCTTGATCTCTCTCTTTCCTTGATCAGGCAATCGAGAGATCTACTTGTGTGGAAAAAATAAAAAATAATATAGTGTTTGGTCTTACCCTGTTGAAGTCGGGGTTCCACACAGTTCAAGAGTTGTTGACAGTTATTCGATCCTTAGATGAGTTCTAACTTAACAATTCGTTCAATGTTAGGTATACATATGAGAGCAAGTGAGAAAAAATGTACAGTGGTTAAAGGTCAGTGTCAAGGACTGGTCAATATATGTTTGAGGACTCAAACAATAACAGTTATAGCAAAACAGTAACTTAGCACCGGGTTACCGATGTTTCAAACAACTACTATTAATAAAGAATAGTATAAAGACTTAGAGTAGCTATTCGCTACAATTTGGGGTTAATTGTATAACACAAAAAACAAACTTCTAACAGTTAGGCTTGGTAAGTGAATGCTCTTTGGCTGTCCTGCCCATATTAGTATTTAGAGTACTGTTATTAATTTTATTAAGAGAGCTCCTATTTTTGGGGATTATCTCTTCAGCGTGGGTTCTCTCGGTGCTGTCTTTCTCTCTTTTGTGCTCCTCTAGAGGAAAGTCCTGTGTCTTCAACTGCTATATCCCATCTTTGTAGTAAATCCAGGCCTTGTTCTACTGTGGATACTATTTTCGTGCTTCCTCCATCTTGGATTAATAGTTTGACCGGAAAGCCCCATCTATAAGGTATATTATGGTAGCGAAGTGTATTAGTGATGTTTTGAAATTTTTTCCTGCTTTGTATAGTATATTGGGAGAGGTCTGTGTATACTTGAATACTTTTGAACTCTTCCGGCAAGGATTTTCCTGAATTCTTGAGTAAACTGTTCTTTAATCCTTAAAGTGAATTCTTGCTATAGTGTCTCTTGGTATTGACGGGTCCATTCCTCTTGGTTTGGGTAGGCGGTGAGCTCTATCTATTTCCAAGTCGTGCTGAGAACAATCTTTGAGCACCACCGCCATCAATCTCTGTAAATAGGCTGTGAGTTCTGATGGTTGAATATTTTCCGGGATACCTCTGAATTTTAGATTGTTCCGCCTATTGCGGTCTTCCAGATCCGCTAGTTTCATTTGTAGTCTCTCGATGTCGTCAGAGTTATTGTTGGTGGCATCAGCTATATCGTTATGTGATTTGCAGATTTGTTCCATCTTGGATTCGATATGTGATACTCTTGATTCCACTTTTCCTATTTTAACATTTGTAGCCGTAAGAGCGTTGTTAATTTCTTTGGAGAAGGATTTGTGGAGGAGGAGTATTGTTTCTTTTATGAAGGATTCGGAGGCAGTTTTGTCCGTAGCTGTGATAGAGTTTAAGTCTGCATCAGAATTTGATTCAGTAGTAATGTCTTCTGTAACGGTAGAGGGTTCTTTTTTATTTGCTGTATCTTTCTTTTGATCTGTTCTTGCTTTTTGTTTGGTTGGGCTTGAGGTATCGGATGAGTTATCTGAGCGATTTCCATCATCTAAATTATCATCTAGGTTGTCTATTATTGAAAATCTGTTGTTGATGGATTTGTTTGACTTTGTTTTAGGACCGTTTGCTTTGCTTTTTTGTGAGCTATGCATTCTGTTGACTGCCGTATGCTCGTATTCGTAAAAATGAGTAGAAGTTGATGTTCTTGAAGGGGTACTTTGTTGATCAAAATTCCTTATTCCTCTTGTCTGATATGGGTGGCTGTGTTTATATTGGTGCATAGTACAGTACAATTCAAGTTGTTGAAATTGTATAGGAGGTTTTTCGTACCTTCTAAGTTAGTGTTGTAATGTTCTTCGTTACTCTTCCCTGCTGGCTTTAAACGTTGTCTTTTCTAGTGGTTTCAGGGTCCTTGGGGTTAATGATGGACGTTTATTTGTTGTCTTTATTTCCTCCTTCTTGTTTACTTAATTTAGGCAATGCCTATGCTATGCCAATTCTTATGGATTAATTTTTTTATTATTTTTTTTGCTTGTCTGCGCTTGTCTGTGCATTTAACCTTCTTCCCTCTTTTGTCTGAATGCTTAGCATATACCTCCTTAGTTTATTATGCAACTTGAGGTATAGAAGTGAGAGGATTTTCTGGTGAAAGGGGGTCGCTTTTATTTTCTATTGTGCCTGTGGACGGTTAGGCTGCTCTGTCTATGACAGGTTCCTCAAAGCCCAGGTTTAAGCCTGTCGCCAACCTCTTTGTGCTGACCGCAGACCCTTCTCTAAAGGCTCACTAGCAAACCCCCGACGGTTGCCTGTCTGCCAGCTAAATGGTGAGTCCTTGCGGTCCTTTCTACTTTAATGGACCGGCCTTGTCGTGTCCCCACAGCTTCGTTTTGCCCTCTTTTGCTATTACTTATCTACTTAGCTGGTGGGGATTCCTCTCGTCGCTGCACTGTCGATGCCGTCAGGCGGTTCACCTCCGGTGTCTCTGCAGATTGCTTGCGAGGTGAAACTTCTAAGACTGCTTCCTCCGGCGTCTCCCTCTGCAGCTGTTCACGCCTTTTCACCTTCTTCCCGCTCGTCGCAGTTGAGCCTCTGTTTCTCCTATTTGCGTGGCGGTGAGCGTCTCTAAATTTTAACAGAAGGTCCTCCGTCCTCTTCTCTCCCTTCTCATTTACTCCTGCGTCTGTTTTTCTCTGTAGTTCGCTTTAATTCGTGGTTTTGGGCAGCAATAAGCAGTAGCTCTGCTTTTTAGCTTCTGTGCAGCATGAGAGCCAAGCCACGCCCCCGAATTATAGGTAATTTTTGATGGGAGTGTAGCTGGCCAGCTAAGACCTGTCCTAGGTTGCTAACATAGCTTATATTTTATACAGCTAGACCTGCCAATAACCTTAATACAGTTCCTATGTTTGTGTGTTAAAGACAAAAGCAGAGTTATTTACAGTGACTTCTGGTTGGGATGTCATATAATAGTTATATTTTGTGTCCACAGAAGCAGAAAAAGATAATTTGCCTTTAAGAGTCGTTATATAATGTAAGGTAAGCTCAATGACACAGAAGACACAACAGAAAGCATAGAGTTAAACTGTTGTTGCTAAGCAGGAGTCTTGACCAATCCTAGCTAGCCTCACACAGCCTAGAAGTTTTGACCAATCATAGCCAGCCTCACACACAGCTTGTGTGGGGAAAATCCCCTAGCAGGAGCTGCTGGAATCATTATTCACCAGAGAGAGGAGCTGAACAGACACACACTCTACTAAGAGCTGTGTTTTATTGAAGCAAGAGGCCTAAATAGGTATTTAAAACGGTTATATAATGGTCCTACTGTTAGTATAGTGATTAGAACTGTATACTGAACTGGTTATATGTATGTTTACTTACAGTTCCACCAAACCACAAATTCAAATTCCATATTGCAATCCAAATTGCATACAAATGCGAACTGCTCATACCAGATCATAAGCAAGTGTATAGAGCAAACTGCAAACCAAGTAGAGCAAGTGAAATATTAGTTAGACCTCAGATATACCTCTCAGAGAGATCATAAGGTGCTTAAATAACTTAAAGTGAGAGTACAGATACTCAAGAGAGAAATATATCCACCAGTTTATGATGAATGACAAGATTGAACAGTTGAACCACCATCTTATGCATACCACCATTTTGTGATATCTTTTCAACACGTGTTATGTACATGGACTATCTGCTGCGGAGGCGGCAGTGTTATATGAAGAAAAGTTGAAGTTAATAAAGAAGTTATTTCAAGCATTTGGTGTGCTCTTTAAACCTACTGTTTCCATAGAATGGCGCTAGAGGAATTACAGAGTAATAGACAGTCTGGTTAGACTAAAAAGTCAGAGATATCAAAATTCTTCTAATGCCACAGTGCAAAAGGCACTTCATAGTGCTGCGCCTGCCACATCTGCACCTCAGGCTTTGTAAACATCCTGGCTTATGACTCCAACCTAAAGGCCCAAGATCACCTCCAGGTTAATCTCTGTGTTTCTCTGCTCAATCTCAGTAGCCCAGTCCAACCACTGATAAGAACAGGTAATTCACATTGTCTAGGCCACAAAACCAGGAAGCTACGTTATCAGTGACCATGGTAACTCCACTGCCAAAGAAAGGCTACTTTCACACTGGCTTTTGGCTTTCCATTTGTGAGATCCGTTCAGGGCTCTCACAAGTGGTCCAAAATGGATCAGTTTGGCCCTAATGCATTCTGAATGGAAAAGGGTCCGCTCAGAATGCATCAGTTCCGCCTCGGATTCGGACGAAAAAAAAGCTGCTTGCAGCGTTTTGGTGTCCGTCTGACGGAACTGAGCTAAACGGACCCGTTCCAGCACACAATGTAAGTCAACGGGGACGGAACAGTTTTCTATGACACAATCTGGCACAATAGAAAACGGATCCGTCCTCCATTGACTTTCAATGGTGTTCAAGAGGGATCCGTTACGGCTATGTTAAAGATAATACAAATGGATCCGCACCAAACATGAGAGTGAAAGTAGCCAAAGGAAATGCCTTCTAATTTTCCAAATAGAAGAATTGATTGTAGAGGCCATGGATTGTTCAGGCAGTTCATATCACAGAGAATGATCATGGGTGGAGCAAATTTCTATTTGGCTTTGCTGGTACTCCTTTGGAGGGAATGTTCCTCACACAAACAAATATCACTCATTGCTGCTGCTGTTAAGTGCAGGGCCGATCCCTGGGAGTCAGAGCGACCAATCTCTGATCACTTCTAAGCCTACTCAATGCCAATGTGGATCTGCTGCTTGACTCTCTGCTTCCCAACCAGGAAAAGATCTAGGACACCACCACTGCCACGGAAGACTTACACAAGGGTCTAATTTTGATCTTTGCTAAGGAAGCTGGAGAAATCTACATAGCTCCACCCATTTGTACAGCTAATTAGAGAAATCTGCATAGCTTCATCAACCCAAATCTACTTGAAAGACCATGATTTCTGTGGATTAGCATGAAGGACTGCGTTGTGTCAGACATTGTTGTGTGATCAGGGAATACTGTATAATAAGACAATCCTTGTCTTGGCCTGATACTTCTAGGTCCTGATCAACTTTTAAGGATGTTCCTTAACCTAGTAAGAACATTCCTTTGAAGAACACTGAGGAACATTGCTTAGAAATACCAAGAACTTTATGAAGAATTTCCTCCAAGAAGCTTCTCTCATCAAATAAAAAGTCTGTGTTGTGTGTCGTCTCCATGATATAAATGGTGATTGGGGGAGAAGAGGTCGGAGGAGCTAAACTCTGTGTCTTTAGAAGTTTAGCTCATTTGCTATTTGTTTAAAAGCTTTTTAGCAACTGCTGAAAAGCCTCAGAAGCTTGTGGAAGAATAGAAAAATGCACATATTGACAATATTGTGACTTAATGTTGATCATCTTTTTGTAGGTAGGCTGATTTCTTCTTGTATGTTTGGAGAATGATAGATGTTTTCTATGGGGCTACAGGTTCAGAGTTTGGTGGGTTTTTATTCTCTATTTTACAGCAGCTCTATAGCATAGTGGGTGTCCACTGTGGAGCTGCAGGTTCAGGACTCAGTGGGTGTTCCCTGTGTATTCTGTATTTCAAGACTTTAATCCGTACGCTTCTCGGCCTTTTGGCTGCGATCATGGCATGACCGGACGCAGCCAGGGTCGAGGCTGAGAGGGCGATCGTTTGGAGCGGACGGTGGACGTGGGACGTCTTTTGAAGATGGGCGTTACCATCCGAGCTGCGGGGACCGATGACTATCGGGTCAAGAACGGATTTGGCTTTTTCATCGCGGAGGAGAAACGTGAGAAATTCACCCTGGAATTTATTGTGCATGAGGTACTGTTCCGTTTGTTGCAGGTTAGACGAGAAGAAATCTTATGTCTACAGGATCCAAAGAGAGGACATTATATCCTGGTCCTTACAAATCCTGCTGCTTGCCATAACCTCCTTACATGTTTGAAGGGTTTTGTGAATGATCCTGTCCTTGATGGGGTTACTGTTACTGTGCTTTATAACGATGACATTCCATTTGTAGTTTATATGCATAACCCATACGTCCCTCTCGAGAACATTTCTGTCTTTTTGGGCAGATACTGCGAGGTGGTGAGGTTTTCACATAAAGTGTTGAATTCTGAATCCCTTTGGACAGGGAAATACAAATTTTTTGTCAGATTTAAGGCAGACATATCAAGACCAGGGGGTCTGTGCTATCCCCCGATGTCGTTTTCTATCGGGAGGGATAAAGGATTCTTGTTTTTTCCCGGTAATCCAGCCTTCTGTAGGAAGTGTAAGGTATATGGACATACCATGGATGGTTGCAAAGAGACACCGTTGTGGTGCTCTAATTGTAATAAGGAAGGGCATCTTTCCGGCTCTTGCACTAATCAGTGTGTGTGTAATGTGTGTGGCCAGGTGGGTCACCTTTTCCGTAATTGTCTGCTGAATGCTTTCCCATCAAGAGCTAAGTCCAAGTCATACTCTGAGACTGCTAAGATACGGTCTTCGGTCCCTGCGAGATACCAGAAACAGGCCCCGAGTGAGCCTGTAGGCGACATAAGTGATGTTGTTGATATTGTGGAGGCGGAAGGGGTGAGGGAGGGGGCGGTTGAGGGGGAGATGGACTTTTCTCCTCCTGACATTGCTTTCCCGCCTGATGAAATAACTGTTTTGCAAGGAGAGGGGGAAATGGACACCTCTTTGTCCAAAACCCCAGTTTTGCCGGAAGAGGAGGTGCAAGAACAGATGGAAGACGCAAAGAGAGGCCAGGGTGACTTCTCCAGGCCATCTACAAGCATGGAGGAATATGGCTTGGATTTCTTTACAAAGAGACCTAGGTTTGATTCTCCATGTAGTGAGGATGCAAGCCCTCAAGGGGACAGATGTTTTCCTAATCCTGACATTGCAAACAAGCAACTTTTTTTAGAAGGTCTAGAGACTGGGGCCTTCAGCTCTGGTTACTCCCTGCAAGGAGAAGAAGGCTGAGGATTATGAGAGGATGTGAAAACTATACTCTCAAAAAAGTCCTTGTATGGGGGACAAAATTGGAGTACATGTCCTATCCTTGAATGTCCGTTTGTTAAAATCTAGGACAAGGAGGGCAACTATCCTTGACTTTTTGGAAAAGCAAAATGCCGATGTTATATGTTTGCAAGAGTGTGGGATTGATGAGGGTTTAAGTGAGGATGAATGGAAGTATGGGGAATCTGTGTGGTCTGGCTCATGTGAGAATAGGAATTCGGGGGTTGGGATTCTGTTAAATAATAGTAGGATGTGTGTGGAGTCGTATACAGTGGTTGAAGCAGGGAGGTGTGTTCTGGCTGTTATAAAGTATGATAAATGGAAATTTAGAATTGTTAATGTGTATGGCTCTACAAAAAAAGATGAGAGGGTGAGCTTGTTGGAGAAGTTGAATGTGTTTTTGGTAGGGAGAATGGAGACTATTTTGCTGGGTGATTTTAATTGTGTGTTAGAAGGTGAGAAGAAATATGTATCTGGGAATTGTTTACAAAAGCTAATCGATGATTTTTCTTTTCTAGATATAGCTGAGGTCGTGTTGGGGAAGCCACCACCATGTACTTTTTCTGAGACAGGAAATGTAGAATCCAGGATCGATTATATCTTTATATCCAAAAATCTAAAGTGTGCTAAGTATTCACAGGAGAACGTGTGGTTTACCGATCATATGTGTTTGGAATGTTATGTGGAAGGGGCAAGTGCGAGTACATATGGGAGGGGGTACTGGAAGTTGAATGTTGGGTTGTTGGATGATTGTTGCGTTATGGAACACTTCAGAGTTGAATATATGCAATGGAGGGGGAAGAAGAAGGATTTTGTGGATGTATTAGAATGGTGGGACTGGATGAAAAAAAGAATTAAAGTATTTTTTAAGAAATGGGGAGGTAAGAAAGCTAGGATGTTGAAGAATGAGTATAAAGAATTGAATATGAGGATCGAGTGGCTTAAAAAATTAAATGGTTTAGGTGTGGATGTGGATGATTTAATGATGAAAGCGAAGAAAGAGTTGAAGCAAATTATGGAGAGAAAGGGTAAGGAGATTATTTTTCGATCGAAAGTGATGGTGTTGGAAGAGAATGAGAAGTGTACAAGATTTTTCTTTAAGAAGGTGTGTGGAAAGAAGGAAGATATGGATGAGGTGGTGAATGAGATAGGGCAGTGTGTTCATGGGGAGGGTGTGGTGACTGAAGTGGAGAAATTTTATTCTGGGTTGTATGCAAATAAGTGGGTGGATAAAAGGCTAATGGAGGAGGTTGTAATGTGTTTGGAGGGAAAGTTAGATAAGGGAGAGGAGGAGTGTTTGTGTGGTGACATGTCTTTGGAGGAGATAAGGAAGATTGTTTTTGATTCTAAAAGGAATAGAACACCTGGGAAAGATGGGATTCCAGTGGAACTTTACATGAAAGCATGGGAGTGGATGGGAGAGGATGTGTTTGAAGTATGTAAGTATATGTGGCAAAAGGGTGTACTGAGTGAATCTATGAAAGAGGGGGTGGTGGTTTTGATTTTTAAGAAAGGGGAGAAGAAGAAAGTTGAGAATTGGAGACCGATCACGCTTTTAAATGTAGATTACAAATTTTTTAGTAAGTTCTTGGCGAATCGTATGCGTAGTGTTGTGGGGAGTGTGGTTGGTGAGGATCAGGTATGTGCTGTGCCTGGGAGAAGTATGCATGAAAATCTGATGTTATTGAGGGATGTGATTGGAGATTGTAAGGATAGGAAGCAGAAATGTATGGTGTTAACTGTTGATTTTGAAAAAGCGTTTGATCGGGTTTCGCATGAATATATGTTTAAAGTTCTGAGTGTGATGGGGTATCCTGAGAGGTTTTTGAAGTGTGTGAGAAGCTTATATGATGGAGTTAGTAGTGAAGTGTTAGTCAATGGGCGTTTAAGTAAAAGGGTTGATGTGTGCTCGGGAGTAAGGCAGGGATGTCCGATGTCTCCTGTTTTATTTATAAGTGTGATTGAAGTATTGATGTGTATGGTTAGGAAGGATAAGGTGATGAGAGGAATGCTTATTCCAGGGAGTGGGGGGAAGTATGTGAATATTTTGGGATATATGGATGATGTGGTGATTTTGAATGATAATATGGCTGCTATAAGGAGAGGTAGACTGATTCTGGATCTTTTTTGTGGTGTATCGGGGTTTAGGGTTAACTGGAATAAAAGTTTGTTTAAATGCTTTGGGGATAGTTCGGTGAGGTTGGAAGATGTGGTGTATGAAAGTGGTGCTATTAAAGTGTTAGGTGTGCTTTTTAATGACAATTTGATGGGGGATGAAAGCTGGGACGAATGTGCGAAACGGACTGAAAGGAAATTTAATTATTGGAGAATGCGAGATTTGAGTTTGTCTGGGAAAGTTTTGATTGTTAAGTCGGTTATTATACCTGTGATATGGTTTGTGTTTTCTATTTTTCCAACTAATACTGCTAAAAGGAAAAAGGTGGAGAAAATGGTATATACTTTTTTATGGGCAAGTAGAATGGAGAAATTGAGGAGAATGGATGTTTGTAAGTCAAAAGAAAGGGGAGGGCTTGGTTTGCCAGAGTTTGAGTGTTTTTTTGGTGTTGCGTATATTAAGAATTTTGTCGTAATGTATGGGAAAGAGAATAAATGTGCTTATATGATGCGATATATGGCTGGGTGGATGGTGTATGGATTAAGATGGAGGGTTAGAGATGCAAGGGTACCTGTGGCTTTTAAATGTCCTGAATGGTATAAGGTGGTGGAAAAATTTATCAGGAAATATGATTTGCTAAGGATTGAGATGAATGGATTTAAGAATAAGAAAGTTGTGATGAATGTTATATGCAAGGATGAACTGGAGTGTGATATTATGGGATTGAGGTCGGATGTTGCGGTATCGGTGTGGAAGAAGTTGGGCATTAAGGGAGTGTCAAATAGGCAAAAGGATATTGTATGGATGGGATTGCAGAATATTTTGCCAGTGAGAGAAATACAGAAAAAAAGAGATTTGGTCAAGTCTGAGTTTTGTCCGAGAGAAGGGTGTGGTGCAAGTGAGAGTGTGAGACATTTGTGGTGGGACGATAAGTATGCGCAGAATGTATGGAAAGGGATGGGTGGGATGATTAAAGAATTGACGGGGGTAAAATATATGGATTGGAAGGTTGCTATGGTTGGTTTAGGTGCTTGTGGGAAACAGAATATTAGGTTACTATGGTTTATAATTGTGTGTGTAATGGAGTGCTTATGGGATGTGAGAAATTTGTTGGTGTTCAAAAGAGAATTGATATCAGAGGATGAGTATTTGAAATTGATATTGTCTAGGTTATATATAATATATTGCTGGGATAGGAAGTACGGTGGTGGTGTAGATAGCGAGGGTGTGTGGAAATTTAAGAAATGGAGATTTTTGGTTAAAAAAATTTGAGTAATGATTATGAATTACAAAGGAAAAAAATATAAAAAATATATATATATAAATAAAGAATGACCACGATGATGAGGTTGGAATAAGCTTGTTATATAAGTATATTAAGAGCTTTTAGTTACTGACCACTGAGTGGTTTATAAAAAAAAAAAAAAAAATTTGTTTAAAAGCTTTTTAGCAACTGATGAAAAGCCCCAGAAGCTTGTGGAAGAATAGAAAAACGCACATATTGACAATATTGTGACTTATTGTTGATCATCTTTTTGTAGGTAGGCTGATTTCTTCTTGTATGTTTGGAGAATGATAGATGTTTTCTATGGGGCTACAGGTTCAGAGTTTGGTGGGTTTTTATTCTCTATTTTACAGCAGCTCTATAGCATAGTGGGTGTCCACTGTGGAGCTGCAGGTTCAGGACTCAGTGGGTGTTCCCTGTGTATTCTGTATTTCAAGACTTTAATCCGTACGCTTCTCGGCCTTTTGGTTAAGATCGAGCGTAGTATCTGTTTTTAGATTCAGAGCCATGCTAGGATGTAGAGCAGAGAACTGCATAGCAAGCCTAGGATGTATGGCTTGGGTTTCAAGGTTCTATCGCTAGGTGACCAAGGCCTCTGTTGGATCTAAGCCAGGGGCTGAGATGTTTGAAAGCCCGAGGTGCAGAAGTGCCCCAGGAGTGGTGACCCTGGGGTGCCTGAACTCACTGGCGGTGGGAGCCCACTGAGTGATGGCACATTTGCACGCACTTCACTTTCTCACATTTTGAGCGCACAGTCGCACACACCTCTCTTTGCTCGGCTTCGGTCTAGAAAAGATGAGGAATTTTTATAATTCCGGTCAAATGTCTGGGCCGTAATGGCACACATTCACTTATTTTTTGTTACTGTGTGTTCAATTTCCACGTTTGTTTTGTCACTAGGATCTCTTGGGTATGGCTTGCAGTACTCTGCAGATTCAGAAAATATCCCGAAAAGATGTTCAACCAGTTTCATGTCAAGAATGAAGATAGAGACTTCCTGAGGTTTCTACGGTCGGAGGACGGAGATACAGATTCAGAGCCAGCAGAATACAGAATGAAAGTACACTTGTTTGGAGCAGCATCATCTCCAGGTTACGCCAATTATGGTATGAAGTACCTGGCCAATCAGAATGAAAAGGTTTGCCCATCAGCAGCAAATTTTCTTAAGAAAAACTTTTATGTAGATGATGGTCTCATAAGTCTAGAGTCCAAGGAATCTGCAATCAAACTAGTGAAAGAAAGGCAAGAGTTATGTGCAAGAGGAAACCTGCGCGCCTACATAAATACATCTCAAACAACAGAGAGGTACTGGAATCCATCAGTGACTCTGAACGTGCATCAATAATGAAGAAAGTAGATTTCAATTATGATCATCTTCCAGTTCAGAACAAAGTTGGATTGGGAAGTAATGTAGAGAATAACAAGTTCATCTTTGAAGTATCTATTGAAGAGAAAGTTGCAACTAGACGTACCATTCTTTCCGCAGCGGCTTCTATATATAATCTATTAGGATTCTTGGCCCCAGTGATCCTCAAAGCAAGATAAATACTGCAAGAATTATGGAGACAGAAGTTAGGATGGGATAAAGCCATACCTGAAAATTTGACGCCAAGGTGGGAGAGACAAATAGGAGACTCAAAACTTGACAAAAAAGGAAAACGTCTCACTACTCCACTCAAGTTGGAACGTCCTATACAGAAGTTAGTTGTTCTACTTGAGAGTGATGAAAGACACTCGAGAGTTGAGAACATGATGGAAAATTCCTCAAATTCATGTTTGAGTCCTACTACTGAGAACATAGAATTATAGGTAATTTTGGTGGGAGTGTAGCTGGCCAGCTAAGACCTGTCCTAGGTTGCTAACATAGCTTATATTTTATACAGCTAGACCTGCCAATAACCTTAATACAGTTCCTATGTTTGTGTGTTAAAGACAAAAGCAGAGTTATTTACAGTGACTTCATGTTGGGATGTCATATAATAGTTATATTTTGTGTCCACAGAAGCAGAAAAAGATAATTTGCCTTTAAGAGTCGTTATATAATGTAAGGTAAGCTCAATGACACAGAAGACACAACAGAAAGCATAGAGTTAAACTGTTGTTGCTAAGCAGGAGTCTTGACCAATCCTAGCTAGCCTCACACAGCCTAGAAGTTTTGACCAATCATAGCCAGCCTCACACACAGCTTGTGTGGGGAAAATCCCCTAGCAGGAGCTGCTGGAATCATTATTCACCAGAGAGAGGAGCTGAACAGACACACACTCTACTAAGAGCTGTGTTTTATTGAAGCAAGAGGCCAAAATAGGTATTTAAAACGGTTATATAATGGTCCTACTGTTAATATAGTGATTAGAACTGTATACTGTACTGGTTATATGTATGTTTACTTACAGTTCCACCAAACCACAAATTCTAATTCCATATTGCAATCCAAATTGCATACAAATGCGAACTGCTCATACCAGATCATAAGCAAGTGTATAGAGCAAACTGCAAACCAAGTAGAGCATGTGAAATATTAGTTAGACCTCAGATATACCTCTCAGAGAGATCATAAGGTGCTTAAATAACTTAAAGTGAGAGTACAGATACTCAAGAGAGAAATATATCCACCAGTTTATGATGAATGACAAGATTAAACAGTTGAACCACCATCTTATGCATACCACCATTTTGTGATATCTTTTCAACATGTGTTATGTACATGGACTATCTGCTGCGAAGGCGGCAGTGTTATATGAAGAAAAGTTGAAGTTAATAAAGAAGTTATTTCAAGCATTTGGTGTGCTCTTTAAACCTACTGTTTCCATAGAACGGCGCTAGAGGAATTTCAGACTAATAGACAGTCTGGTTAGACTAAAAAGTCAGAGATATCAAAATTCTTCTAATGCCACAGTGCAAAAGGCACTTCATAGTGCTGCGCCTGCCACATCTGCACCTCAGGCTTTGTAAACATCGTGGCTTATGACTCCAACCCAAAGGCCCAAGATCACCTCCAGGTTAATCTCTGTGTTTCTCTGCTCCATCTCAGTAGCCCAGTCCAACGGACCCGTTCCAGCACGCAATGTAAGTCAATGGGGACGGAACGGTCTTCTATGACACAATCTGGCACAACCGAAAACGGATCCGTCCTCCATTGACTTTCAATGGTGTTCAAGAGGGATCCGTTTCAGCTATGTTAAAGATAATACAAACGGATCCGCACCAAACATGAGAGTGAAAGTAGCCAAAGGAAATGCCTTCTAATTTTCCAAATAGAAGAATTGATTGTAGAGGCCATGGATTGTTCAGGCAGTTCATATCACAGAGAATGATCATATTGCTGAGAATGGTCATGGGTGGAGCTATGCAAATTTCTATTTGGCTTTGCTGGTACTCCTTTGGAGGGAATGTTCCTCACACAAACAAATATCACTCATTGCTGCTGCTGTTGAGTGCAGGGCCGATCCCTGGGAGTCAGAGCGACCAATCTCTGATCACTTCTAAGCCTACTCAATGCCAATGTGGGTCTGCAGCTTGACTCTCTGCTTCCCTAACCAGGAAAAGATCTAGGACACCACCACTGCCACGGAAGACTTACACAAGGGTCTAATTTTGACCTTTGCTAAGGAAGCTGGAGAAATCTACATAGCTCCACCCATTTGTACAGCTAATTAGAGAAATCTGCATAGCTTCATCAACCCAAATCTACTTGAAAGACCATGATTTCTGTGGATTAGCATGAAGGACTGCGTTGTGTCAGACATTGTTGTGTGATCAGGGAATACTGTATAATAAGACAATCCTTGTCTTGGCCTGATACTTCTAGGTCCTAATCAACTTTTAAGGATGTTCCTTAACCCAGTAAGAACATTCCTTTGAAGAACACTGAGGAACATTGCTTAGAAATACCAAGAACTTTATGAAGAATTTCCTCCAAGAAGCTTCTCTCATCAAATAAAAAGTCTGTGTTGTGTGTCGTCTCCATGATATAAATGGTGATTGGGGGAGAAGAGGTCGGAGGAGCTAAACTCTGTCTATTTTGTTGTTTAGCTCTTTTGCTATTTGTTTAAAAGCTTTTTAGCAACTGCTGAAAAGCCCCAGAAGCTTGTGGAAGAATAGAAAAATGCACATATTGACAATATTGTGACTTATTGTTGATCATCCTTTTGTAGGTAGGCTGATTTCTTCTTGTAAGTTTGGAGAATGATAGATGTTTTCTATGGGGCTACAGGTTCAGAGTTTGGTGGGTTTTTATTCTCTATTTTACAGCAGCTCTATAGCATAGTGGGTGTCCACTGTGGAGCTGCAGGTTCAGGACTCAGTGGGTGTTCCCTGTGTATTCTGTATTTCAAGACTTTAATCCGTACGCTTCTCGGCCTTTTGGTTAAGATCGAGCGTAGTATCTGTTTTTAGATTCAGAGCCATGCTAGGATGTAGAGCAGAGAACTGCATAGCAAGCCTAGGATGTATGGCTTGGGTTTCAAGGTTCTATCGCTAGGTGACCAAGGCGTCTGTTGGATCTAAGCCAGGGGCTGAGATGTTTGAAAGCCCGAGGTGCAGAAGTGCCCCAGGAGTGGTGACCCTGGGGTGCCTGAACTCACTGGGGGTGGGAGCCTACTTAGTAATGGCACATTTGCACGCACTTCACTTTTTCACATTTTGAGCGCACAGTCGCACACACCTCTCTTTGCTCGGCTTCGGTCTAGAAAAGATGAGGAATTTTTATAATTCCGGTCAAATGTCTGGGCCGTAATGGCACACATTCAATTCTTTTTTGTTACTGTGTGTTCAATTTCCACGTTTGTTTTGTCACTAGGATCTCTTGGGTACGGCTTGCAGTACTCTGTAGATTCTGAAAATATCCCGAAAAGATGTTCAACCAGTTTCATGTCAAGAATGAAGATAGAGACTTCCTGAGGTTTCTACGGTGGGAGGACGGAGATACAGATTCAGAGCCAGCAGAATACAGAATGAAAGTACACTTGTTTGGAGCAGCATCATCTCCAGGTTACGCCAATTATGGTATGAAGTACCTGGCCAATCAGAATGAAAAGGGTTGCCCATCAGCAGCAAATTTTATGAAGAAAAACTTTTATGTAGATGATGGTCTCATAAGTCTAGAGTCCACAGAATCTGCAATCAAACTAGTGAAAGAAAGCCAAGAGTTATGCGCAAGAGGAAACCTGCGCCTACATAAATTCATCTCAAACAACAGAGAGGTACTGGAATCCATCAGCGACTCTGAACGTGCAGCAACAATGAAGAATGTAGATTTCAATTATGATCATCTTCCAGTTCAGAACAAACTTGGATTGGGAAGGAATGAAGAGAATAACAAGTTCATCTTTGAAGTATCTATTGAAGAGAAAGTTGCAACTAGACGTACCATTCTTTCCGCAGCGGCTTCTATATATAATCTATTAGGATTCTTGGCCCCAGTGATCCTCAAAGCAAGATAAATACTGCAAGAATTATGGAGACAGAAGTTAGGATGGGATAAACCCATACCTGAAAATTTGACGCCAAGGTGGGAGAGACAAATAGGAGACTCAAAACTTGACAAAAATGAAAAAAAAAAACGTCTCACTACTCCACTCAAGTTGGAACGTCCTAAACAGAAGTTAGTTGTTCTACTTGAGAGTGATGAAAGACACTCGAGAGTTGAGAACATGATGGAAAATTCCTCAAATTCATGTTTAAGTCCTACTACTGAGAACATAGAATTATAGGTAATTTTGATGGGAGTGTAGCTGGCCAGCTAAGACCTGTCCTAGGTTGCTAACATAGCTTATATTTTATACAGCTAGACCTGCCAATAACCTTAATACAGTTCCTATGTTTGTGTGTTAAAGACAAAAGCAGAGTTATTTACAGTGACTTCTGGTTGGGATGTCATATAATAGTTATATTTTGTGTCCACAGAAGCATAAAAAGATAATTTGCCTTTAAGAGTCGTTATATAATGTAAGGTAAGCTCAATGACACAGAAGACACAACAGAAAGCATAGAGTTAAACTGTTGTTGCTAAGCAGGAGTCTTGACCAATCCTAGCTAGCCTCACACAGCCTAGAAGTTTTGACCAATCATAGCCAGCCTCACACACAGCTTGTGTGGGGAAAATCCCCTAGCAGGAGCTGCTGGAATCATTATTCACCAGAGAGAGGAGCTGAACAGACACACACTCTACTAAGAGCTGTGTTTTATTGAAGCAAGAGGCCAAAATAGGTATTTAAAACGGTTATATAATGGTCCTACTGTTAATATAGTGATTAGAACTGTATACTGAACTGGTTATATGTATGTTTACTTACAGTTCCACCAAACCACAAATTCAAATTCCATATTGCAATCCAAATTGCATACAAATGCGAACTGCTCATACCAGATCATAAGCAAGTGTATAGAGCAAACTGCAAACCAAGTAGAGCAAGTGAAATATTAGTTAAACCTCAGATATACCTCTCAGAGAGATCATAAGGTGCTTAAATAACTTAAAGTGAGAGTACAGATACTCAAGAGAGAAATATATCCACCAGTTTATGATGAATGACAAGATTGAACAGTTGAACCACCATCTTATGCATACCACCATTTTGTGATATCTTTTCAACACGTGTTATGTACATGGACTATCTGCTGCGGAGGCGGCAGTGTTATATGAAGAAAAGTTGAAGTTAATAAAGAAGTTATTTCAAGCATTTGGTGTGCTCTTTAAACCTACTGTTTCCATAGAACGGCGCTAGAGGAATTACAGAGTAATAGACAGTCTGGTTAGACTAAAAAGTCAGAGATATCAAAATTCTTCTAATGCCACAGTGCAAAAGGCACTTCATAGTGCTGCGCCTGCCACATCTGCACCTCAGGCTTTGTAAACATCCTGGCTTATGACTCCAACCCAAAGGCTCAAGATCACCTCCAGGTTAATCTCTGTGTTTCTCTGCTCCATCTCAGTAGCCCAGTCCAACCACTAATAAGAACAGGTAATTCACATTGTCTAGGCCACAAAACCAGGAAGCTACGTTATCAGTGACCATGGTAACTCCACTGCCAAAGAAAGGCTACTTTCACACTGGCTTTTGGCTTTCCGTTTGTGAGATCCGTTCAGGGCTCTCACAAGTGGTCCAAAACGGATCAGTTTGGCCCTAATGCATTCTGAATGGAAAAGGGTCCGCTCAGAATGCATCAGTTCCGCCTCGGATTCGGACGACAAAAAAGATGCTTGCAGCGTTTTGGTGTCCGTCTGACGAAACTGAGCCAAACGGACCCGTTCCAGCACACAATGTAAGTCAACGGGGACGGAACGGTTTTCTATGACACAATCTGGCACAATAGAAAACGGATCCGTCCTCCATTGACTTTCAATGGTGTTCAAGGGGGATACGTTACGGCTATGTTAAAGATAATACAAACGGATCCGCACCAAACATGAGAGTGAAAGTAGCCAAAGGAAATGCCTTCTAATTTTCCAAATAGAAGAATTGATTGTAGAGGCCATGGATTGTTCAGGCAGTTCATATCACAGAGAATGATCATATTGCTGAGAATGGTCATGGGTGGAGCTATGCAAATTTCTATTTGGCTTTGCTGGTACTCCTTTGGAGGGAATGTTCCTCACACAAACAAATATCACTCATTGCTGCTGCTGTTGAGTGCAGGGCCGATCCCTGGGAGTCAGAGCGACCAATCTCTGATCACTTCTAAGCCTACTCAATGCCAATGTAGGTCTGCAGCTTGACTCTCTGCTTCCCAACCAGGAAAAGATCTAGGACACCACCACTGCCACGGAAGACTTACACAAGGGTCTAATTTTGATCTTTGCTAAGGAAGCTGGAGAAATCTACATAGCTCCACCCATTTGTACAGCTAATTAGAGAAATCTGCATAGCTTCATCAACCCAAATCTACTTGAAAGACCATGATTTCTGTGGATTAGCATGAAGAACTGCGTTGTGTCAGACATTGTTGTGTGATCAGGGAATACTGTATAATAAGACAATCCTCGTCTTGGCTTGATACTTCTAGGTCCTGATCAACTTTTAAGGATGTTCCTTAACCCAGTAAGAACATTCCTTTGAAGAACACTGAGGAACATTGCTTAGAAATACCAAGAACTTTATGAAGAATTTCCTCCAAGAAGCTTCTCTCATCAAATAAAAAGTCTGTGTTGTGTGTCGTCTCCATGATATAAATGGTGATTGGGGGAGAAGAGGTCGGAGGAGCTAAACTCTGTCTCTTTAGTTGTTTAGCTCTTTTGCTATTTGTTTAAAAGCTTTTTAGCAACTGCTGAAAAGCCCCAGAAGCTTGTGGAAGAATAGAAAAATACACATATTGACAATGTTGTGATTTATTGTTGATCATCTTTTCGTAGGTAGGCTGATTTCTTCTTGTATGTTTGGAGAATGATAGATGTTTTCTATGGAGCTACAGGTTCAGAGTTTGGTGGGTTTTTATTCTCTATTTTACAGCAGCTCTATAGCATAGTGGGTGTCCACTGTGGAGCTGCAGGTTCAGGACTCAGTGGGTGTTCCCTATGTATTCTGTATTTCAAGACTTTAATCCGTACGCTTCTCGGCCTTTTGGCTAAGATCAAGTGTAGTATTTTGTGTGCTGCACTTGGTCAGACGTCAGAAGGTAGGACCCGGGTCCCCTTTTTTCTCGGCCTGGGGGGATCGTTCAGGTTTATAACCTGGACTTCACCCCCCTGCTGCTATTGGGAGAGAGGCTTAGTCCCGGGGACGTCGGGTTGCGATCCCCCTTACCTCTGTAAGTCCTTGGACTTGCAGGGGAGCATTTCGTGTCTTTGCTTTATAGAAGACAAGCGCCATTTTTCCAGCTATGGCAGACGACGACCCGGGAGGAGGAGGAGGAGGAGTCGGAGAATTTAGAAATGGAGACGATGAAGGATTTATTTCCCAAGGAAAGAAAAAGAAAGGCGGAGCTGCAAGGAGAAATTCGAAAGATGATGAAACCCGAAGGAAGGAAGAGACCAAGAAAGATGGATCCCGAGGCGGAACAGAAAATTTGAAAGAAAACGTACCAAAACAAGAAGATGATGACGACCACCAGATCCCGGAGTATGCTAAAATTAAAGATACCGTCCGTTTATACGTCACTGAGGGTAAAAAGGATCAATATAACCTGCTTTATTTGGTAGATAAAGTCCTGTATGGCGTGTTTGGCGTACAGAGGCAGGAGATCTTGGCCATAGAGGACTACCCGAAGAGGCGTGTTTACGATGTGACTTTTACCCAAAACGGTATTTTTTAAAGTTTTTTAGCTAAGGTTCCACAATGCATAAATGATGAGAGAGTACGAGGTCTTAAGATTTACGAGCATGAAATTGATGAAACTTTTACTGTTGTTATAAAAATGTATTCGCCGTTCGCTAACCTTAATGTCATCACTGCATTTTTATCTCAATATTTTAAAAAAATCGTTTCAGTCACGAAAATTTTAAACACCGCCGGGATCTGGACGTCAAAATGGCTTTTTAAAGTTATTGGTAACCGTGATCCCAAACTTCCAGGAGGTCTCCTCTTACCCCCAGCACGTTTTAAACTGGGGGACATGGTAGGTGACATGTTTTTTTCTAATATGCCACCTTACTGCAGGTTGTGTAAGAATTACGGGCATTTTAACAACGACTGTATGAGTACATGCAGGAATTGCGGCAGCACTGAGCATGACACCCGAGAGTGCGCCGCAGGGAAGAGATGTTATGCATGTACTCGTACAGGTCACCTCTCACGAGATTGCCCTTTTAGAAAATCCGAAGCACAGCCAGGGCAGCAAAAGCGGCCAGAGAGACAGACGGAACCGGAGAAGCAAGAACAAGCCAAACCACAGCCCCAAGGAGAGGAGCAGGAGCGTATGGATACCACGAGAGGACCCCCCCCAACCAGGTGAGCCGAAGGAAAAGCGGAACAAGAGAAAGTCCAGTGATCAGCGGACGAGTAAGCCCCCTCCAGAGATGGAGACAGGGGGTGGATCGAATGATGCTGATCCGCCTGGCCCGCACTCGGTCCCTGGGCACACTCCAGAGGACCCAGGTGGAGCCGCGGCGTCCAAAAAGAGGAGGGACCTAACATCGGTGGCGGAAAGCCAAGGGGGGATGCCAACTGGGGGACCAGTGGCGGATCCCGGAGGCAGCCAACCAGGTCCTTCCTCTCACCCGAGTGGTGACACTGAGTGTACAGTCACCACGGTGCCTGAAACTGTCCTCAGTGGGCCCTCTGCCCCGGAACGGGAGAGGGTTGACGCTGCGGTTCCGAGACCTAAAGTAGCATACAATAGCCCTGTGTGGCAGATGTCTCTGGAGTGCATGCTAATGCTAGAGGGGGGTCTGCTGAGCGATGGTAGCTCCTCTCCCGCAGAATCCGTGCGTACCGTAACATCTGGGGCGCTAGGTGGTGAAGAAAGCGGCGGGGAACTCTCTGAGCCTGCTGATGCTGTCTGAACTGTGCCGAGGTAAGATAATAAACTCCCTTTTTAATCTTTTATTATGGCTATTTTAAAAGGCATTTCCCTGAACACCAGAAGCGTGCATTCTAGATCCAGACAAATTGCACTTTTTAATTATTTATCTATTTTATCAGCTTCGGTGTTCTTTTTACAGGAGTGCTGCATCCCCCACAGTCAGAACTATAAAAAATACAAAAGTGACTGGAAGCTCGGACCTTCCATTTGGTCCGGATCAAATAAAAACAAGTCGGGGGGTGTAGCTATTTTATTCAAGGGAAATGTTTTAATAGACCATATTAATGAGATTTTACCAGGGAGGATTTTATTGGTCAAAGCTTTTATTGATGGTTTTAGATGGCAGTTTTTAAATTTTTATGGTTTTACTGATAAAAAAGAGAGGGCAGAGATGCTTGAAGTTTTACCTCTTTTTATCAACGATTCAGAACCCTTGATTTTAGCAGGAGATTTTAATTGTATTTTAAGAGGTGAACGCCGGTTCTCTAACGCAGTGAGCAGGAACTATGACAGATCCTCCTCTCTGCTCAAAAATTGTGTCATAGATTTCAAGCTCACTGACGTTTTTAAAAAATGTAATAGTCATTTATCCGAAGAGGCCGGCGTCACCTGGGGTAACGCAACCTGTAAATCCAGAATCTATTTTATTTTCTGCTCTAATCAAGTACTGCCTCTTAATTGTAAGCTTTTAACCAATATTTTTTCAGACCATAAATTATTGTCTTTTAAGGTGCAGTTGGGTGGCAACTATAAAAAGAAAAAAACATGGAAACTGAATGTCTCCCTTTTAAAAGACCCCAAAATTTTATCTGATTTTATTGTGTTTTACAAGTACTGCAGGCGGGTAAGGAACCCCAGAAGACCTATTACAGAATGGTGGGAAAGTATGAAGAAGAAAATCAAGACCTTTTTTATTAATAGGGGGAAGCTTAAGGCCCAAGGAAAAAAGAAATTTTATGATGATCTAAATACCCGTCTGCAGACACAGTACAAGCTCCGCGATCTGGGTATGGATGTCAAGAAAGAAATTTCTGATATTAAAAAATAAATTTCACAGTGCCTGGAGCAGAAAAGTAAAGAGATAATGTTTCGCTCTAAAATACAACATCTTGAAGAGAACGAGACCTGCTCCAGGTACTTCTTTAAAAAAATACAAGAAAAACGTGCCCAGATTGAGGAGCTTGGGGGGGGTAAGAAATATAAATGGCATTCTTAAAAAGGTTCATGAATTTTATACTGAGCTATTTAATGAGAAAAAAATTGATAAGCATTTTATGAAGGACTCGCTGAAGGGGATTGAGAATGTTTTAGATTCTGACTCTCAAAGATTTTTATTGCAGGAAATCACCGAGCAGGAAGTTTTAGAAACGGTCAAGAGTTTTAAGAAGGAGAAGGTTCCTGGCCCCGATGGTATACCTATTGAGTTTTATATCACTTTTTATGGCATTTTAAAAGAAGATTTATTTTCTCTTTTAAAAGAAGTTTTTAGGTCTAAGGCTCTCCCGGGATCCTGGAAAAAAGGTGAGGTCTCCCTTTTATATAAAAAAGGCGATAAGACAGACATAAAAAATTGGAGACCGATCACATTGCTTTGCTGTGACTACAAAATCATGGCAAAGCTATGTGCTAATAGACTAAAAAAAGTTATTTCAAAAATCGTCCACCAAAACCAGGTCTGCGGGGTGCCCGGGAGAAGCATCTGGGACAATATTAACCTTTTAAAAGATATTATTAATCATACAAACGAAAGAAACGGGAAAGTTGCCATTTTATCTTTGGACTTTGAGAAGGCTTTTGATCGCGTGTCGTATTTTTACCTTTTTAAAGTTTTAAAGAAAATGGGTATACCAGAGGGGTTTATATTATCTTTGAGAGCGTTTTATAACCAATGCACTAGCAAGATTTTAGTCAATGGTTTTAAGACTCAGGATGTTGGTGTGAAACAGGGGTGTCCCTTGTCCCCACTACTTTTTATTTGCGCCTTGGAGCCTCTTTTAATTATGATAAGGAAAGACAAACAGATACGCGGAGTCCCCCTGCCAGGTGGAGGGGGACTAGAGGCTAAAGTAGTGGGGTACATGGATGATGTCGCCGTGATTTGTAGGGACACCCCTGCAATTCAAAAGGCAATTAAACAAGTAGAATACTTCTGTTGCGCCTCCGGTTTTAAAATAAATTTTAACAAAAGTAATATTTTAAATGTCGGAGGGATGGTTTTAAATGATATCAACATTCCTGAGTCTGAGTCTATTAAGATTTTAGGTGTCACCTTCAGCGAGTCCAATGACGGCCTCAGGAATTGGGACACGGTTACTGAGAAGATAAGTAAGAAATTATGCATGTGGAGCCTAAGGAAGCTGACGATGGAGGGAAAGGTTTTAATTATCAAAATGATAGTTGTACCTATTTTATTATATATCTTAGCATGGTGTTCCCTCCATCGGACCGTATTTTTAAAAAAATTAATAAGGCCTGTTTTAATTTCTTCTGGGGTTCCAGGATGGACAAGCTGCGGCGAGATACGGTAATGCTTCCTAAAAATAAAGGTGGAAAAGATTTTACAGACATTAAGACGTTTCTTTTAATCAAGTATTTTAGCTACTGTTTTAATGCCCTTTTTAAGGATAATTATTGGTCGTTTTTTATTCGTTATAACACTGGGTATTTTATGAGAAAGTTTGGGTGGTTTAAACCGGTTTTAAATTCTCCCTACTCTTTTAACTTACCTGCTTCTTATAAGATTTTAGAGAAAGTAACGAATAATTTTAATCTCGGCCAAAAGAGGGTGGAGATTTTAAAAAACAGTAGAATGATTTTAAAGGATATTAATGATAATAAACTGATGGCCCCTATTAAGAATTTTAACGAAAATAAATGTAAACAGATCTGGAAGGACGTTAATGAAAACTATCTTTTTAACTCACAAAAGGACCTGGCCTGGAGCTGCGTTCATGAATGTCTTCCATGCCGGGCATTCCAGCACCGAAGAGGATTGTCAAGCACCGCGGAGTGTCCTAGGGGAGCATGCAGAGAGGAGGAGGACGTTTAGCACTTATTTTGGTACTGTTATTTTACACAAAAGATATGGATAAAATGTTCCCCTTGATGAAGAAGATCACAGGATTGAAGGCATTATCTATGGACGGTGTCTTTTATGGGTGTCTGGAGTGCCCTTCAAGAATCAAAAGGACTATGGCATGGAAGATTACGAACTGAGTCAAAGTAGCTCTATGGTTGGCCCAGAATATTTTAGTTTTTAAAAATGATGTTATTTCCGAGGAAAATGTTTTAAAGATGGTTTTAGACGAAATGTATAATTATTATTTATTTGATATAAATATGTGCCACAAGTGGTTTTAAAGGGAATGGGGCTCAGTTATATGATTTTATAATACCTGTAATTTTTATGTTACCTGTTAAAACGGTTTTATAATTTCTTATGTAATGTAATATTGTTATGATTTTAATAAACTATTTTTACCCCTCGATGGGTAAATATCAACTTAAAAAAAAAATCTGTTCTTATCAGTTTAATATCTGATACGTCCCCTATCTGGGGACCATATATTAAATGGATTTTTCGAACAGGGAGATGGAAAAAGAGCTTGCTCTGTCCACTCCACGCCTTGACCTGGTATTGCAGTACCTCCAGGACCGTTGCACCCTTTCTATTCCAGTATGAAAAAACAGAATGAAATTGAGTGATGGATGTCAAGGATCCTTCCAGCAAGCAAGTGGAATGTTGCTGTGCCCTGCCTCAGGAGTCCTGCACTCCAGCTTCTCCTTCCTCTGTGAGGGTTTTGCTGTTCTGCTTTTTGCATCCCTGCTGCAGCATCTAGCCTGTCAATCTGTTAATTGCATCACCTGTGTGTGGGTTTGTTCCAGCACCAAGCAACCCAGCCAGCCAGTCACCTCTCCTCACAGTCCAAATCCAATTAAGATTGATGGCTTAATTGTTGTGTTAATTGGCTTATCACCTGAATGAAGTGTTTGGATATCACCTGAATGCAGTTTTTGGACCTCTACTCCGTGCACCTCTGTTTTGACTTGGGCCTGTTGTGCACACCTGGCAGTCTGCTGAGTTGTTCCTTAGAATTTACCCTTTTGTAGCAAGTTGGCTTGATGTAACCAATTTTGTTTTCCTAGTGCTTTATTAAACAAGTAAAGTTTGTTTTGCCTGTGTCTCCCTCTTGTGGATCTTTTAAACTGGATGACTTGGTAGGTTAAAAAGTAGTCCAGCACTTCCTATGTATCAGCAATAGCTGGACCTTCCTTGTCTGGCCAATGGACGGAACACTGCACGTGTCACAAGAGGCCTGTCAGGTCAGAGGTCAAGTAAGGTCAGGTCAGTGGATGACATCACAAGGGCCCTGACGGAACACTCAACAATGGGGCAGTGACATCACAATCAACAATGCATACAACCTTTTTTTTTTTTTTATTCTTCACACTACTCTCCATTCACTCCTTATCCGTTTTTCTGCTTGGCGTTCTTTGGCACCAGGAATTGCGTGCGACGAAAAGGCGTGACCAGAAGTTGTGGGCGGAGCTATGCAGATCCGAAAAACACGAAGTAGAGCATGCTGGTGATTCCAGCGCGTAGGACGCACATTTTCCCTGGTTTGTGAGAGAAAGAAGCCTCCCGGACTGTGTTTGGGGCTGAGGCCTATAGACTGTTTGAGACCTTGAGAAGTGCTCTGCGTTTGTGAACAGCGGCCCCGTTGTTGAGGCCGAGCGGGTTATCGCTTCTCGGCCTTTTGGCTAAGATCAAGTGTCGTCAAACGCTTGGTCTGGTCAGAAGGTGCTTGGGGTACCCGGCTGCTCGGCCTGGGGGGATCGTTCGGGTTTATAGCCCGGACTTCACCCCCCTGCTGCTATTGGGCAGTCGGATTAGTCCCCAAGCAACGGGAAGCGAATTTCCTTAGGGAAGTGCGGAGAGCGGATTGCGGATTGCGGTATGGGCGCCCCGAATGCTCCATTTACAGTTCGGCTGTATATCCCAGAGGAGAAGAGGTTCCAGTGGGGAATTCTACACGTTCAGAAGATGATCCTGGAGGAAATCTTGAACATTCCAAGAGAGAGCATCTTTTGCCTGCAGTATTTTCCGAAGCTTGGATTCTTTGACGCTACTTTCCGGTGCCTTGACGAGATGAGGACCTGTTATACCCGGGCTCAACAATGTCGACGGTGTCCGTTTTGTTGCCCACGAGACGAAGGAGCGGATACCAATTACGGTCCAAATGTACAACCCCTTCACTCGTGATGAGGAGATCCAGGCTTTCTTGAGGAGATATGCCATGTATGTGTCTGGCGCCGAATGGCGCAAAAATATCCTTGGAACATTTAACGGCCTAAGGAGGTTTTGGGTGGAGCTCCGGCGAGACCCTGATGGAATCCAGGGGCTATGCCACCCTCCTCAGAACTTTGCTATTGGCAACAGCCGTGGATTCCTGATCTATCCGGGACAGCCATCTTTCTGCCGGGACTGTTTCTCTTTCGGACATACAAAAGAGGATTGCACAGTGGGCCAGGTATGCCGTAATTGTTTCAGTCCTGGATACAGGACTGCGGACTGTGATCAGAACCGTTAGTGTCACTTTTGCGATGCTGGTAACCATCTTGTTCGACAGTGTCCCACTGTGGAGAGGGGGAGCCAGCAAGAGAGCCTCGTTCCTATGCGGCCGTTGCCAGGGGGGATGTTGCTGCCGACACCCCGGACCCCCCCGGGCCTTCTGTCATCAATCCTGTGGTGGATCCAGGAGAGATGACCCCTCCACTGGAAGATGTTGCATCTGTTGAGGACATTGTTGGTGCGGCTGTGATGGAATTTGCTGCGGCTCCCGACCATCTGGTTGCCGAAGGGGAGGAGCCCCGGTCACCTACTGTGGTCCGGGAGACTCCCTCAGAGGAGATGAACTTGGGTAAAACTTCTTTGAAGAGGAAACCACCTGAAACCACTAGTCCTCCTCTTAGTGCCATCATTGAGGAGGTCCTGAGTCCTGGTGGTTCAGGTGGAGAGGGTACGTCTGCTGCCATTAAGTCTGTATCTTCAATTTCTCCTGGAGGTGCAGATTATCCTGAAGATGATGTATTTCAAATACCTAAGTTGGCGAGGACTCTGAGTTCTAGAAATTCTGCTGAGGACACTCTATTGCAGGGGGTGGGCATTCCAAGTCGGAGAGGAAGGTAAAAAAAATAGGAATAAGTAATGTGTCTTTGCTTTGTTGTTTCTTAACATAATTTTATACCCTTAGATGCCGTTGACTGTAGGCTCCCTAAATGTCCGTAGCATTCGGACTCCTGAGAGGAGAGCGTCCATTCTTGATATGATATCCAAAGAAAGGTTTGACATCATTTGCCTGCAAGAATGTGGACTTGAACAAGAGCCTACTGGGGCCACATGGCCTTATGGTCCTACTGTGTGGTCTGTCTCACAGGAGAGAAACAGTGGGGTGGGGGTCCTATTTAAGGGATCTAACTTTGTTATTAAGAATGTTACACATATTGCCCCAGGGAGGGCTGTTTTAGTTCAATTTTCCTATGGGGATAGTGATTATAAGTTAGCAAATGTCTATGCTCCTACGATGAGGAAGGAGAGAATTGATTTTTTTAAAATAAATTGTTTTTCTTTTTAGGTGGGCGAGAGGATACCTTCCTGGTGGGGGACTTTAACTGTATTATTTCATCTGATGACTAGTGTTAGGGGGCTGGGGTTAGTTTAGATGCGTCAGGGGAAACTATTGAAGGAAATAGATTCTCTCTTTGGTTTAAAAGATGGGTTTAAGGAAAGTAATGATGGGTCTTTTGGTTTTACTTATTTTATTAGTGCAGGAATATTGTCCCGTATATTTTGTTTCTAAATCTTTCAGGTCCAAAGGTTTAAGAGGAGGAAGATGCCTTTTTCGGACCATGCTTGGATTGAGTGCCTGGTGACGAGTGGTGGTATGTATGAATACGGTAAAGGAGTATGGAAGTTGAATGTGACCTTGTTGGATGATGAGAGGGTCTTGGATCATTATAGATCACAGTATGGTAGATGGGTGGCGAGAAAAGGGGAGTTTGCGAGTGTGAGTGAATGGTGGGAATGGGTGAAATGGAGACTAAATGTTTTTTCATTCTGAAGGGACGGGAGAATTCTAGGAGGTGAAAGGACAGAGTATGCAAGATGGCAGAAGAGGTTAGAATACCTATTGATGTTAAGGCGTGAAGGTATGGATGTTGGGCGTCAGATTGATGAAGCGCGTGAATATGTGAGTAAATGTTTGGAAGTAAAAGGGAAAAGTATAATTGCGCAAGCTAGAGTGAATGTGAAGGAGAAAGATGAGAAATGTACGAAGTTCTTTTTTAAGTCCGCTTTCCAAAAAAAGATGGAAATGTTAAGGGTGATTGGAAGTGTTGGGGTGGAAGTGTGCGAGAAAGATGGGGTGTTGAATGAAGTATGGAAGTTCTATTCGGATTTGTTTGCTGAGAAAGAGAGGGAGGTCTCTTTGGAACAGGAGTGTTTGGGTTATGTGGATAAAAGGTTGGATGAGATAGAGACTTCTTGGGAGAAGATATAAGAATGAGTGAAGTAGAAGATTGCGGTGAAAGGGATGAAGACAGGAAAGGTTGCTGGGAGTGATGGTCTGCCTGCAGAGTTTTTTCGTATGTTTGGGATTTAATAGGCAATGATGTATGGGAAGTATGTAAGGAAGTGTTAGAAAATGGTGTGTTGTTGAGAAGTATGCGTGAGAGTATTATTGTATTATTGTTTAAGAAAGGCGATCGGAAATGTTTGAAAAATTGGAGACCGATTGCGCTTTTGAATGTTGATTACAAAATTATTGCAAAGGTGATTGCAAATAGGTTAAAAAGTGTGGTTGACTGTATGGTAGGTGAAGAACAGATGTGAACAGATGTGTGCGGTGCCAGATAGGCAGATTTCTGAATGCTTGTTGGGTTTGAGAGATGTGTTATGGGATTGTGAGGATCGGAAGCAGGGTGTGGCTGTGGTTGCGGTAGATTTCGAGAAAGCGTACGATCGGGTGGTGCATGAATTTATGTTTCGGGTGTTAGAAAGGATGGCTGTGCCTGTTCGGATGATCGGTTGGATTAAGTGTTTATATAGTGATATTGTGAGCAAGGTGCAAGTGAATGGTTTTTTGAGTAAGGATGTCAGGATTAAGTCGGGGGTACGTCAAGGGTGTCCCTTATCCCCCATTTTGTTTATTTGCGTGATTGAGCCTTTGTTGGGTATGTTTCGGCGTGATAAGTTGATACGTGTTGTTGAGATTCCGGGAAGTGGTGGTCGGGATTTGCGTGTGATTGGATATATGGATGATGTTACGGTTGTGTGTAAATCTATGGCTGCAGTGAGAAGATCGAAGTTGTTGATTGAATGTTTTTGTATGATGAGTGGTTTTAAACTGAACTTGGATAAGAGCGGATGTAAATTTTTTGGTGCTTGGGCTGGTCATGAGGGGTGTGAGTGGCCTATTCGAATGGGTGGTATTGAGATTTTGGGAATTGTGTTTGACAAGGATTTGTATGGGAAAGAGTCCTGGGAAAGGGTGTTGGTGCGTATAAGGAATATAGTTGGGTTTAGGTCTGTAAGGACATTATCGATAGAGGGTCGCATTTTGATTATTAAGTCAGTTATTTTACCTATTTTGTTATATGTGAACTATGTTTTTCCGCCTCCTGACAGGTGTCTGGCGAGGATCGGAAGTTTTTGTGTTCCTGTGGAACTCGCAAATGGAAAAGTTGAAATGTGAGAAAGTGTTGAAAAAGAAGATGAATGGTGGTAAAGGTTTGATGAATATTGAGGTGTTTTTGGCTGTGAAATATGTTAGTTTTTGTATGAAGGTCAGTAAGAAAGATAGTGTGTACGGATGTATGATGAGATACTTGGCAGGGAGTGTGTTGCGAAAGTGTAAGTTAGAGGTGAGAGATTTAAGAGTGCCTGTGTGTTTTACTAGTCCGTGGTTTTATGTAAGGATTGAGCGGTGTATTAGGAGAAATGATTTGGGAAGTATGAATGTGCAAGACTGGTGTGATAGTAAGAAAGTGATGGATAAAATTGATTCTAGAGAGATTATGGAGGATATTGGGGGTCTTACTGGGAATGAATGTAAAGCAGCGTGGAAGAAGGTGCATGATAAAAGCTTGACGAATAAACAGAAAGATTTAGCTTGGATGAGTGTGCAGAGATGTTTGCCTACCCGAGAGTTTCAGAGAAGAGGGTTGGTGACAAGTGAGGTATGTTCTAGAGAAAGATGTGGGAGGACAGATGATTATGTGCATGTGTTGTGGAAGTGTGGCATGCGTAAAATGGTTGATGGCCTAACAGGGATTAAAATGTTAACTTTTAATATGATGATGTTTCGATTGTGTGGTTTGAATGGTGCGAAAGCTAGAGTGTTATGGTTGTTAGTGAATTGTCTGAAAGAGGTATTGTGGGATGTGAGAAATATTTTAATTTTCAAGAAGGAGGTGATTGAAGTACATGAGTGTCTGGGTATGGTCCGTGTAAGGCTCTTTTTGTATGTTCTTTGTGACTGGAAAAACCTTGGTTTTGAAGATGCGGAAGGATTGGATTTGAAACATGTAAATAATTTATGTCTTTCCTTTTTCAGCCAGTTTGGTCTTTTTATGGAGAATAAAGAAAAGCGTCTGTCAAAATGTTTATGTTGTATCTTATGATAAGTAAAGATATTTTCAGTTTTTTCCTTAAAGGAGGATGTATTGTATTGAGTTCTTACATGTCTTTTGTGTAAAATGTATTTTAGTTTCATTACTTTGAACTTTTGTTACGTAAGACTTGTATATTGAACTTTATTTATAATAAAAGAATAAAAAAAAAAAAAATCAAGAGGTATTGCACTGGTCTTGGCCAGAGGTGCCCCGGGTACCCTGATCCTCGGCCTTAGAGAAAGGCCACGGTTGATAGCCGTGGTTGGACTCTCTGCTGCTATTGGGGAGAAGGCTTAGTCTCAGGGCAACGGGAAGCGATCACCTGGCCGCTTTTTGAGTGGTGGAGGTTCTTTTGGCCATTATGGAGGAACCAATGGAGGCTTTGCTGCAGGAGCAGAAGGATTCTGATTCAATACCTGGATATGCGCAAGTCCGGAATGGAATCCGCGTTATCGTGGAGGAGAAGGAGCGTATGCGGAAAGACTTGGTCTTTATCGTTAAAGTCCTGTTGGGCGAATTTATGGGATTTGGAAGGAGTGAAGTACTGGCGCTAATGGACTATCCAAAAGAGGATGCTATGATATAATTCTTCAGAGTGCTGATTTATGTACCAACTTTTTGTGGAAATGGGAAGAGGCAAAACTGGATGCAAGGTTAGTGGGTGTGAGAGTTATCCCTCACTTTCCTGGAAACGTTAAAGTTGTCATAGTTAAAATGTACTCGCCCTATATTGGTGAGGAAAAAATAACTGCTTATTTACAAAAATTTTGTGACCAAGTGGTGCCATTGGGCAAAGTGTATAACCAATTCGGTTTCTGGACTTCTAAGTGGAGATACAAGGTATCTTTGAGGAAGGACGTATCTGGGAAAGATGAGTTTATTCTACCGGAAGCAAGATTTAAGATAGGCAAAATAACGGGAGATTTGTTTTTTAATGGGATACCAGAGTTTTGCAGACGTTGTAAACTGTATGGTCATCTAAAGGAGAATTGCAATGAAGAGGGCATAATACTGAGGGCTGTACCAATCCAAAATTGTGTTTCCTTTGTCATGAGAGTGGTCATGAGGTGCGTAATTGTCCTAAGAGGAAGGATGCAGGGGAAAAAGAACCAGATCCTCCTGGAAAAGGGGAAACTGCAGAAGACTTGGAGGCGGAGATAATGCAAATGGGGGATGCTTTAGTAGAATCCCAGAAGGAAAGTCAGAAAAGGAAAGCAGAGCAGGAACCTCAAGCTGGTGGGAGCCATCAAGAGGAAGCTGTTAAAAAGAAAGAAAAAAAGGTGGAGGAGGTGAAAGTTGATAAAAAAGAGGAAAAAAGAAAGGAGGAAAAGAAAGAAGTATCACTTTTGGAACTGTCAGATGATCTTAGAGTGAGAATGCAAAGGATAAATAGTAGATATAACCAAACGCAGATGGATAGAAGCCGAAGAAAAGTGTTGGAGAAATATGGGGATGACCCAGTAGATTTTTGTGCAAGATATAAACTTGAGCCCGGGATTTTAAGAGCTTTAGAGAAGATTGTGGAATTATCGGATGTGGATTATTTAGATTTTCAAGATGCTTTAATTGCAAGTATTCAGAAAGCAGGTTTTTCTTGGTAATAGGATATAATAAGTGTAAAGTTTGTTTTGCCTGTGTCTCCCTCTTGTGGATCTTTTAAACTGGATGACTTGGTAAGTTAAAAAGTAGTCCAGCACTTCCTATGTATCAGCAATAGCTGGACCTTCCTTGTCTGGCCAATGGACGGAACACTGCACGTGTCACAAGAGGTCAAGTAAGGTCAGGTCAGTGGATGACATCACAAGGGCCCTGACGGAACACTCAACAATGGGGCAGTGACATCACAATCAACAATGCATACAACCTTATTATTATTTTTTTTCTTTCTTCACACTACTCTCCATTCACTCCTTATCCGTGTTTCTGCTTGGCGCTCTTTGGCACCAGGAATTTCGTGTGAAGAAAGGCGTGACCAAAAGTGGTGGGTGGAGCTATGCAGATCCGGAAAAACACGAAGTGCAGCATGCTGTTGATTTCAGAGCGTAGGACGCACGTTTTCCCTGGTTTGTGAGAGAAAGATGCCTCCCGGACTGTCTCTGCAGCTGGGGCCTGTAGCCTATCGCCTTCACAAGTGTTCTGCATTGAGGACCATCGGCCTGTAGGGCGAACCCTTTTCTGGTTATCGCTTCTCGGCCTTTTGGCTGCGATCATGGCATGACCGGACGCAGCCAGGGCTGAGGTTGGGAAGGCGATCACCGGATACGGACGTGGACGGAGGACGAAGGACGACATTTCCAAGATGGGCGTCACCATCCGCTCTGCGGGGACGGAGGATTTTCGTGTCAAGCATGGATTCGGCATCGAGATATCGGAGGAGAAGCGGGAGAAGTTTACCTTGGAGATTATTGTGCATGAGGTACTTTTTAAGAAACTGCTTGTCAGACGAGAAGAGATCTTATGTTTGCAGGACCCGAAGCGAGGCCGCTATACTTTAGTTTTAACTAATCCCGCTGCTTGCCATAATCTCCTAACTATGTTAAAAGGATGTGTGAGTGATCCTTTTTTTGATGGCGTTACTTTTGTTGTTTTGTATAATGACGACATTCCGCTGGTGGTGTATATGCACAACCCTTATGTCCCTTTGGAGAATATCACGGTCTTCTTGGGACGATACTGTGAGGTGGTACGGTTCTCCCATAAGGTCTTGAACTCCGAGGCCTTGTGGACAGGCAAATATAAATTTTTCGTACGGTTTAAAGCGGACGTAACTAGACCTGGTGGTTTGTGCTACCCCCCGATGTCTTTTTCCATCGGGAGGGACAAAGGGTTTTTGTTTTTTCCCGGCAATCCTGCTTTTTGCAGAAAATGTAAGGTGTATGGACACACTATGGAAGGTTGCAGAGAGACACCGTTAAGATGCTCAAATTGTAATCAGGAAGGCCATCTTTCTGGTTCCTGCACGAATCCTTGTGAGTGCAATGTGTGTGGCCAGACTGGCCATATTTTCCGGGAGTGCCCTTTGAACGTCAACCCATCCAGGTCAAAGGCTAAGTCCTATTCAGACGCCGCTAAGGCGCGTCCTCCTGTCCCTGAGAGATATCAGAGACAGGCCCAGAAAGTGCCTGTTATTGAGCAAGAGGGTGGTGATGCTAACGTGGAGGCGGAGGGTGTGAGCGGAGGAGCTGGTGCGGGAGAGATGGACTTTTCTCTTCCGGACATTTCTCTTCCACCAGATGAAGTCACTGGCTTGCAAGGAGAAGGTGGAATGGAGGTTTCCTTGGATAAAACCCCGGTTTTACCAGGGGAGGAGGTGCAGGTGATGGAGGGAGGTGGAGGTCAGGGGGACTTCTCCAGACCCTCATCAAGTTTGGAGGAGTTTGGGTTGGATTTGTCGGTGAAGAGGCCTAGGATGGAATCCCCGTCAAGCGAGGACGCAAGTCCCCGTGTGGATAGAATTTTTCCCAATTCTGAGATCGCTAACGAACATCTTTTTTTAGACGCTCTCGGGACTGGGGGCTTCAACTTTGGCTATTCCCCTCAAGGAGAAGAAGGTTGAGATTGATGTGGGGGATTGAGAACTATACCCACAAAAAGATCAAAGCATGGGGGTCAAAGTTGGCATCCATGTCATATCCCTAAATGTTCGTCTCCTTAAGTCAGCTGCGAGGAGGGCGATAATTCTTGACTATCTTGAAAAACAAATTGTTGATATTGTATGTTTGCAGGAGTGTGGAATTGCAGAAGATTTAAGAAAGGATGAATGGAAGCATGGAGAGTCTGTATGGTCAGGGTCATGTGAGAACAGGAACTCGGGGGTTGGAATTTTGTTGAGAAATAGTAGGATGTGTATAGAGTCATATACAGTAGTGGAAGCAGGGAGATGTATTGTAGCAGTTATAAAGTTGAATAAATGGAAGTTTAGAGTAGTTAATGTGTATGGGTCAACCAAAAAAGAGGAGCGGGTGAGTTTATTAGAAAAGTTGAATGTGTTTTTGGTTGGGAGGATGGAGACTATTATGATGGGTGATTTCAATTGTGTGTTAGAGGGTGAGAAGAAAGATGTATCTGGGAATATGCTACAAAAACTAATTGATGACTTTTCTTTCCTAGATGTAGCAGAGATCGTTCTGGGGAAACCACCACCTTGTACCTATAAGTCTGAGACAGGGAGTATAGAGTCCAGAATTGATTTCATGTTTGTGTCTAAAAATTTAAAATGTATTAAGTTTTCACAGGAGGATGTTTGGTTTACGGACCATATGTGTTTAAAATGTTGTGTGGAAGGGGATGTTGGGAGTTCATATGGGAGGGGGTATTGGAGGTTGAATGTTGGTTTGTTGGATGATAGTAGAGTGATGGAATGTTTTAGATTTGAATATATGGAATGGAAGGAAAAGAAGAAGGATTTTGAGGACGTATTAGGATGGTGGGACTGGATGAAAAAAAGAGTTAAAGTGTTTTTCAGAAAATGGAGTGGTAAGAAAGCTAGGATGGCAAGGGAGGAATATAAGGAACTGAATATGAGGATTGAATGGCTTAAAAAATTGAAGGATTTAGGTGTGGATGTGGATGACTTATTGATGAAAGGGAAAAAAGAGTTGAAACAAGCTATGGAGAGAAAGGGTAAAGAAATTATATTTCGGTCAAAAGTGATGGTTTTGGAAGAGAATGAGAAATGTACAAGGTTTTTCTTTAAGAAGGTGTGTGCAAAAAAGGAAGATATGGATGAGGTTGTAAATGAGAAGGGGCAGTCTGTTTGTGGTGAGGATGTGATCAGTGAGGTAGAGAAGTTTTACTCCGCCCTGTATGCAAATAAGTGGGTGGATAAAATGTTAATGGATCAGGTTGTAGGGTGTTTGGAGGGGAAGCTGGGTAAGGGAGATGAGGAGTGTCTGTGTGCTGGTATATCTTTGGAAGAAATAAAGAAGATTGTCTTTGATTGCAAAAGGAGCAAAACACCAGGGAAAGATGGTATCCCAGTAGAGGTTTATATGAAAGCGTGGGAGTGGATGGGAGAAGATTTGTTTGAAGTATGTGAGTTTATGTGGCAGAAGGGTGTTTTGAGTGAATCTATGAAAGAAGGAGTGGTGGTTTTGATTTTTAAGAAAGGTGAGAAGAAGAAAGTTGAGAACTGGAGGCCGATTACGTTGTTGAATGTAGATTATAAGATTTTTAGTAAGTTCCTGGCAAATCGTATGCGTAGTGTTGTTGGGAGTGTGGTTGGTGAGGATCAGGTATGTGCTGTGCCAGGGAGAAGTATGAATGAAAATTTGATGTTATTGAGGGATGTGATTGGGGATTGTAAGGACAGGAAACAGAAATGTATGGTGTTGACAGTAGATTTTGAAAAAGCGTTTGACCGGGTTTCTCATGAATATATGTTTAAAGTTTTGAGTGTGATGGGGTACCCTGAGGAGTTTTTGAAGTGTGTGAGAAGTCTATATGAGGGAGTTAGTAGTGAAGTATTAGTGAATGGGCATTTGAGTAAAAGGATAGATGTGTTGTCGGGTGTTAGACAGGGTTGTCCAATGTCCCCTGTCTTATTCATAAGTGTGATTGAAGTGTTAATGTGTATGGTGAGGAAGGATAAAGTGATGAGAGGAATGTTGATTCCAGGAAGTGGGGGAAAGCATGTTAATATTTTGGGTTATATGGATGACGTGGTTATGGTGAATGATAATATGGCGGCTATGCGGAGAGGTAGATTAATTTTGGATCTTTTTTGTGGTGCTTCGGGGTTTAGGGTCAATTGGAATAAATGTTTGTTTAAGTGTTTTGGGGATAGTTCAGTGAGGTTGGAGGATGTGGTGTATGAAAATGGGGCAATTAAAGTGTTAGGGGTTCTTTTTAATGATAATCTGAAAGGGGATGAAAGCTGGGATGAATGTGGGAAAAGGATTGAAAGGAAATTTAATTATTGGAGAATGAGAGATCTGAGTTTGTCTGGGAAAATTTTGATTGTTAAGTCAGTGATTATGCCGGTGATATGGTTTGTTTTTTCTATTTATCCAACTAATACTGTGAAAGTGAGAAAGGTAGAGAAAATGGTGTTTACTTTTTTATGGGCAAGCAGAATGGAGAAATTGAGAAGAGTGGATGTGTGCAAATCTAAGGAAAGGGGAGGGCTTGGTTTGCCGGTGTTTGAATGTTTTTTCGGAGTTGCGTATGTTAAGAATTTTGTTATAATGTATGGGAAAGAGAATAAATGTGCTTATATGATGCGTTACATGGATTAAGATGGAGGATTAGAGATGCAAGGTTACCTGTGGCGTTTAAGTGTCCTGAATGGTATAAGGTGGTGGAAAATTTATCAGAAAATATTATTTGTTGAGGCTTGAGATGAATTGATTTAAGAATAAGAAAGCTGTGATGAATGTGATATGTAAGGATGAACTTGAATGTGATATTATGGGTTTGAGATCAAATGAGGCAGTGACGGTGTGGAAAAAGTTGGGTATTAAGGGAGTGTCTAATAGACAAAAGGATATTGTATGGATGGGATTGCAGAATATTTTGCCTGTAAGAGAAGTGCAGAAGAAGAGAGATTTAGTTAAGTCAGAAGTTTGTCCAAGAGAAGGGTGTGGTGCAAGTGAAAGTGTGAGGCATTTGTGGTGGGATGATAATTATGCTCGAAATATATGGAAAAGAATGGGAGGTATGATTAAGGAATTGACTGGGGTAAAATATATGGATTGGAAGGTAGCGATGTTTGGTTTAGGTGCATGTGGGAAGCAGAATATTAGGTTGTTATGGTTTATAATTGTGTGTGTAATGGAGTGCTTATGGGATGTGAGAAACTTGTTGGTGTTCAAAAGAGAAATTGTATCGGAGTATGACTGCTTGAAATTAATTTTGTCAAGGTTATATATAATATATTGTTGGGATAAGAAGTACGGTGGTGGTATAGATAGTGAGGGTGTGTGGAAGTTTAAGAAGTGGAGGTTCTTGGTGAAAAAAATTTGATTGGAATATAAAGTTATAAAAAATATATAATAAAGAATTGCCACGATGATGAGGTTGGAATAAAGCTTACTATATAAGTATATTAAGAGCTTTTAGATACTGACCACTGAGTGGTTTAAAAAAAAAAAAAAACTGTTCTTATCAGTTTAATATCTGATACGTCCCCTATCTGGGGACCATATATTAAATGGATTTTTCGAACAGGGAGATGGAAAAAGAGCTTGCTCTGTCCACTCCACGCATTGACCTGGTATTGCAGTACCTCCAGGACCGGTGCACCCTTTCTATTCCAGTATAAAAAAAATGACTGAAATTGAGTGATGGATTTCAAGGATCCTTCCAGCAAGCAAGTGGAAAGTTGCTGTGCCCTGCCTCAGCAGTCCTGCACTTCAGCTTCTCCTTCCTCTGTGAGGGTTTTGCTGTGCTGCTTTCTGCATCCCTGGTGCTGCTGCATCTAGCCTTTCAATCTCTTAATTGCATCACCTGTGTGTGGGTTTGTTCCAGCACCAAGCAACCCAGCCAGCCAGTCACCTCTCCTCACAGTCCAAATCCAATTAAGATTGATGGCTTAATTGTTGTGTTAATTGGCTTTTCACCTGAATGCAGTTTTTGGACCTCCCTCCACTCTGTGCACCTCTGTTTTGATTTGGGCCTGTTGTGCACACCTGGGCAGTCTGCTGAGTTGTTCCTTTGAATTGACCCTTTTGTAGCAAGTTGGCTTGATGTAACCAATTTTCTTTTCCTAGTTCTTTATTAAATAAGTAAAAGTTTGTTTGCCTGTGTCTCCCTCTTGTGGATCTATTAAACTGGATGACTTGTAGGCTAAAATCTAGTTCAGCAGTTCCTATGTATCAGCAACAACTGGACCTACCTTGTCTGGCCAATGGACGGAACACTGCACGTGTCACAAGAGGCCTGTCAGGTCAGAGGTCAAGTAAGGTCAGGTCACTGGATGACATCACAAGGGCTCTGACGGAACACTCAACAATGGGGCCGTGACATCACAATCAACAATGCCTAGATACTTAATTGTATTTTTTTTTCTCCTCTCTCACTACTCTCCATTGACTTCTTATCGGTCATTCTGCTTGGCGCGCTTTGGCACCAGGAATTCCGTGCGTGCGAAGAAAAGGCGTGACCAAAAGTGGTGGGTGGAGTTATGCAGATATGAAAAACACGAAGTGGAGCATGCTGTTGATTTTAGAGCGTAGGACGCACGTTTTCCCTGGTTTGTGAGAGAAAGAAGCCTCCCGGACTGTCTCTCTCTCTGCAGCTGGGGCCTGTAGCCTATCGCCTTCACAAGTGTTCTGCATTGAGGACCATCGGCCTGTAGGGCGAACCCTTGTCTGGTTATCGCTTCTCGGCCTTTTGGCTGCGATCATGGCTTGTCCGGACGCAGCCAGGGCTGAAGTTTGAGAAGACGGTGGACGGAGGACGGAGGACAGAGGTCGGAGGTCGGCACAAGGCGCTAAGATGGGTGTGATTATACGCTCTGCTGGGAACGGAGAATTCCGGGCCCGTAACACTTTTGGGATTGATATCGAGGAGGAAAAGAAGGAGAAATTTACCCTAAAGCATCTTGTTCAGGAGGTACTGTTCAATATTTTGCATGTGAGGAAGGAGGTTATCCTTTGTTTACAGGATCCTAGGAGAGGGCGCTATACTTTGGTCTTGTCATGTGTTCAGGCTTGCCAAAATCTACATATGTTCCTTAAAGACCAGGAGTATAATCCAGAATTGGATGGGTTAACATTTACATTGTTGTATAATAATGGTGTGCCGTTGGTGGTGTATATGTATAACCCCTATGTGTCTGTCGAATGCATTACTGCTTTCCTACAGAGATTCTGTGTGGATATCAAGTATATCCACAAGGTTTTAAACTCTGAGCTCTTATGGACAGGAAAGCATAAATTCTTCGTCAAATTTAAAGTTGATCCGACCTGTGCTGGGGGTATGACATACCTGCCGGAGTCCATCGCTATTGGGAGAGATAGAGGCTTGTTATTTTTTGAAGGTGGTCCGAGTTTCTGCCGAAAAATGCAAAATTTATGGCCATACTGCGGACAATTGCAGAGAGACAAGACTTATATGCTCCCGTTTCAATCAAGAGGGTCATTTGGCTGGGTCCTGTCCTAACCCCAAAACATGTAATGTGTGTGGGAATGCAGGGCATATTTTCAAAGAATGCCCTATGAACCCTATGGCAAAAAAATCCTATTCGGATGCTCTGAGGAGGGACCCTGGAAGTACCTCCAGGACTCCCGTTGTGGAGAGACCTCAGCCTGATGAGGTGACGCTCCTTCTGATGAGGTGACGGGCTTACAGGGTGAAGGAGAATCAGACATGGCGGTGACCGAAATCTCGGCCACGGCAGACAGTGAGGACAGTGAAATTCCCTGTGGCCAAGCAGGTGTTCAGGGGGATCTCGCTAAAAGATCCCTCGCTTCTGAAGTGGAATGTGAGGAGATGGCCTTGAAGAGACCCAGGAGTATGGTATCACCACTTAGTGATGATGGTAGTTTGGGGGAGGAGAGAGCCTTCCCTTCGAATTCCCCTAACACTCACCATTTTTTAGACGGAGTAGAGATTGGGGACTGTATGCAAGGCTTCCTCCCTCAAGGAGAGTTAGGATGATAGCAAGATGGAGGGTTGGGAAGTACATAATAAGATGGTGTAAACTATGGAAAGACGACTTGCCTTTCATGTCCTATCCGTAAATGTGAGACTATTGGCGGCAAGGGCAAGGAGGCTTGTGATTTTTGATTTCTTAAAGAATCAAGGGGCGGACATTATCTGTCTCCAAGAATGTGGAATTTCTGAGTCCTTAAAGGCGGAAGAGTGGCCTTATGGGGAATCTGTGTGGTCAGGGACGAATGATAATAGGAATGATGGGGTGGGGATTTTGGTTGATGAATAGAGAAATGAGTGTAGTGTCCTATACAGTGGTGGAGGCAGGAAGATGTTTAGTGGCTGAAGTAAAATATAAAAATTGGAGGTTGAAAGTTGTGAATGTGTATGGATCAACAAAAAAAGAGGAGAGAGTGAACTTGCTGGAAAAGTTGAACGTGTTTTTGCTAGGGAGAATGCCGATTGTGTTTGTGGGAGACTTTTATTGTACGACTGAAGGGGAAAAGTGTGATATATCTGGTAAAAAATTAAATCAACTAATCAAAGATTTCTCCCTTCTAGATACAGCAGAGGCAAGTTTGGGGAAACCATATAAAGCCGATAGAGGGGGTATAGTCTCAAGGATCGATTATGTTTGTATCTCTAAAAATCTTAAGTGTATAAGTTATGCTCAGAATGAAGTGTTTTTTTCAGATCATGTTTATTTGAAAGTCGGTGTGGAAGGTGAGTTGAAAAACATACATGGGAGTGGGGTGTGGAAATTGAATACGAGTTTATTGGATGATGAAAGAGTAATGTATGCTTTTAAGAAAAATTATATGTTTTGGAGGGAAAGAATGAATGATTTTGAGGATATTTTGAAGTGGTGGGAGTGGACTAAAGGGAGAATGAAAATTTTCTTTAGAAAATGGAGCTATAAGAAGGCTAGAATGTCAAGAAATATGTATAATGAGTTGAATTTAAGATTGGATTGGTTGAGAAAATTAGGTGGGTTGGGTGTGAATGTAGATGATTTAATTAAAAAGGTTAAAGAAGAGCAAAAACAGTGGATGAGGAAAAAAGGGAAAGAAATTATTTTTCGTGCAAAAGTTGAATGCTTGGAGGAAGATGAAAAGTGTACAAGATTTTTCTTTAAAAAAGTGTGTGGGAAGAAAGAAGAAATGAGTGGAATTTTTAATAATTTAGGGATAAGTGTGGATGGGGGGGAGATGATGGAGGTGATAGAGGACTTTTATTCAACTTTGTATGGAAGAAAGCGTATAGATATTGGTCTGATGAATGAAATGTTGAAGAATGTAGAAAATAAACTAATTAGTGAAGATGGAGAGCTTTTGAGTGATGAGATTACTTTGGATGAGATAAAGAAGATTGTATTTGGAGCAAAAAGAAATAAAACACCAGGAAAGGATGGGTTACCTGTAGAATTGTATGTTAAAGCATGGGAATGGATGGGTGAAGATTTTTGTAAAATATGCAAATTTATGTGGGAGAATGGCGTTCTGGGAGAATCAATGAAAGACGGTGTGGTTGTGCTGATTTTTAAAAAAGGTGAGAAAAAGTCTTTGAATAATTGGAGACCAATTACTTTATTGAATGCGGATTACAAGGTTTTTAGTAAAATATTAGCAAATCGTATGCGTGAAGTGATTGGTAAGGTGGTGCAAGAAGACCAAGTTTGTGCTGTGCCTGGGAGGAGTATGTCAGAGAACTTGTTTTTGTTAAGAGATCTGATTGGGGATTGTGAAAGTAGAAAACAGAAATGTATGTTGTTGTCAGTGGATTTTGAGAAGGCGTTTGATAGAGTGGCGCATGAGTTTATGTTTGAGGTGTTAAAGAAAATGGGTTATCCTGGGAGTTTTTTTGAAGTGTGTGAGGAGTTTATATAATGGAGTGGGAAGAGAGATTTTGGTGAATGGGAATTTGAGCAAAAAAATTAGAGTACAATCGGGAGTTAGACAGGGATGTCCATTGTCTCCAGTCTTATTTATTAGTGTGATTGAGGTCCTGATGTGTATGGTTAGAAAAGATAAAGTAATGAGAGGTTTGTTAATTCCAGGTAGTATGGAAAAGTATGTGAGTGTATTAGGTTATATGGATGATATTGTAATAGTGAATGGAAATATGGCTGCTATGAGGAGAGGAAGGTTGATTTTGGATTTGTTTTGTGGTGGATCAGGATTTAAGGTGAATTGGGATAAATGTTCTTTTAAATGTTTTGGAGATGCTGAGATTAAAATGGATGATGTGAAATGTGAAGAAGGACCAATTAAAGTGTTGGGAGTTTTATTGAATGATAAATTGAATGGGGATGAAAGCTGGGATGAATGTGGGAAAAGAGTAGAAAGAAAGCTGATTTTTTGGAAGTTGAGAGAGTTGAGTATGACTGGTAAAATTCTGATTGTAAAATCTGTGGTTTTGCCGATTATTTGGTTTGTGTATGGTGTGTATCCTCGGAATTTAACGAAGTTTAAAAAAAATAGAGAAAATGATTTTTTCCTTTTTTTGGGGGAGTAAAATGGAAAAATTAAAGAGAGTGTTTTTGTATAAACTAAGAGAAAATGGAGGTTTGGAATTTCCGAATTTTGAGATTTTTTTTGGTTTATGTTATATACCTTTGTGGTTCTAGTTGGGAAAGAAAGTAAGTGTGCGTATATGATGAGGTACATGGCAGGATGGATGATGTATGGCTTGAGATGGAAGAAAAGAGATGCGAGAGTGCCGGTGGCTTTTGCGTGTCCAAAATGGTATTCGGTGAATGAGGTGTTCATTAGGAAGCATGATTTGTTAAGTGTTAAGATGTGTGAGTTCAAAAATAAGAATTATGTTTCGAATATTTTGTGGAGGAATGAGGTTGCGTGTGATATTGTAAACTTAAGGTCATGGAAGGCAGAAAATGTATGGAAGAAATTGTCAATTAAAGGCACTACGAATAGACAGAAAGATATTGTGTGGATGGGTTTGCAGAATATATTGCCGGTGGGAGAGGTACAGAAGAAAAGAGACTTGGTGAGATCTGAGGTGTGCCCAAGAGATGGTTGTGGAGACAGTGAAGGTGTGAGTCACTTGTTCTGGGAGTGTAAGTATGCAAAGGAAGTATGGGATTAAATGGGGAGATTGACAAAAGAGTTGACGGGGGTTACACAGTTAAATTGGAAAGTGGCTCTGTTTGGTATGGGTGCAAATGGGAAGCAAAATACTAGGTTGTTATGGTTTATTGTGGTTTGCATGATGGAAAGTCTATGGGATGTGAGGCATTTGTTGGTCTTTAAGAGGGAGTTGTTGTCTGTACAGGAGTGTGTGAATCTTGTGTTATCTAGGTTATTTTTTTGTGTATAGATGGGATAGTAAGTACGGTGGTGGTTTAGATAGTGAGGGATTTTGGAAAATAAAAAAATGGAAATTTCTGCTAAATAAATAAAAAAGATAACCATGATGATGTTGTGATAAGAGCTTGATACAGTTCTGGTGATGTCTTTCAGATATCGAGACTATGTATTTGAGAGCTTGTATTATTAAACTGAATGGTTTTAAAAAATAAAAATAAAAAATCTGTTCTTATCAGTTTAATATCTGATACGTCCCCTATCTGGGGACCATATATTAAATGGATTTTTCGAACAGGGAGATGGAAAAAGAGCTTGCTCTGTCCACTCCACGCATTGACCTGGTATTGCAGTACCTCCAGGACCGGTGCACCCTTTCTATTCCAGTATGAAAAAACAGAATGAAATTGAGTGATGGATTTCAAGGATCCTTCCAGCAAGCAAGTGGAAAGTTGCTGTGCCCTGCCTCAGCAGTCCTGCACTTCAGCTTCTCCTTCCTCTGTGAGGGTTTTGCTGTGCTGCTTTCTGCATCCCTGGTGCTGCTGCATCTAGCCTTTCAATCTCTTAATTGCATCACCTGTGTGTGGGTTTGTTCCAGCACCAAGCAACCCAGCCAGCCAGTCACCTCTCCTCACAGTCCAAATCCAATTAAGATTGATGGCTTAATTGTTGTGTTAATTGGCTTATCACCTGAATGAAGTGTTAGGATATCACCTGAATGCAGTTTTTGGACCTGCCTCCACTCTGTGCACCTCTGTTTTGATTTGGGCCTGTTGTGCACACCTGGGCAGTCTGCTGAGTTGTTCCTTTAAATTGACCCTTTTGTAGCAAGTTTGCTTGATGTAACCAATTTTGTTTTCCTAGTTCTTTATTAAATAAGTAAAGTTTGTTTGCCTGTGTCTCCCTCTTGTGGATCTATTAAACTGGATGACTTGTAGGCTAAAATCTAGTCCAGCAGTTCCTATGTATCAGCAACAGCTGGACCTACCTTGTCTGGCCAATGGACGGAACACTGCACGTGTCACAAGAGGCCTGTCAGGTCAGAGGTCAAGTAAGGTCAGGTCACTGGATGACATCACAAGGGCTCTGACGGAACACTCAACAATGGGGCCGTGACATCACAATCAACAATGCCTAGATACTTAATTGTATTTTTTTTTCTCCTCTCTCACTACTCTCCATTGACTTGTTATCGGTCATTCTGCTTGGCGCGCTTTGGCACCAGGAATTCTGTGCGTGCAAAGAAAAGGCGTGACCAAAAGTGGTGGGTGGAGCTATGCAGATATACAAAAAACACGAAGTGGAGCATGCTGTTGATTTCAGAGCGTAGGACGCACGTTTTCCCTGGTTTGTGAGAGACAGAAGCCTCCCGGACTGTCTCTCTCTCTGCAGCTGGGGCCTGTAGCCTATCGCCTTCACAAGTGTTCTGCATTGAGGACCATCGGCCTGTAGGGCGAACCCTTTTCTGGTTATCGCTTCTCTGCATTTTGGCTACGATCAAGGCATGTCCAGACGTAGCCAAGGCTGAGGTTCGAGGAGGCGATCGGAGGACGGAGTCGATCGGAGGACGAGGAATGGGCGTAAAAGTCGACTACGCTGCGGCCGGAGAGTTCCGGGTCAGAAATGCTTTCGCAATCCATGTGGCTGAGGAAAAGAAAGAAAAGTTTTCCGACTAATATCTCGTCAAAGAGGTACTGCTGAAAACCTTGCATGTGAATGTATCAGATATATTATGTCTGCAAGACAGAATTGGAGGACGGCGTACACTGGTCTTGACTTCAATTGCTGCCTGTCATAATTTATTTTTATTTTTGGAATTCAACAAGAACAATCCAGATCTAGACAGATTAACCTTCACTGTACTTTATAACAGGGACTTACATCTTGTTGTGTTTATGTTTAACCCGTATGTGGACACGGACAATATTTTTCTGTTTTTGTCAAAATTTTGTGAGACGGTTGTGTACTCACATAAAGTAATGGGCAGCCACGGTCTATGGACCGGTAAACGTAAATATTTTGTTCGTTTTCGCCCTGACCCGCGAGGACCGGGAGGAATGAGCCATCCAACCCAAAGCTTCTCCATTGGTAAGGATAGAGGCCTCATCTTTTTTCAAGATGCACGGTCTTATTGTCGGAAATGCAGGATGTACGGTCATGTACAGGAATCCTGTGACCAAACAATGAGAGACTGCCCGAAATGTCATAAAAGTGGGCATATTGCAAAAGACTGCGAAAATACTATTGTCTGTAACCTTTGTGAAAAGGAAGGACATACATTTAGGAATTTCCCGGCTCGTGGGTATAGAGCTGAAAGATCAACCAGATCCTATGCGGATGTGACCAGGGAAAAGGCTGCAGGGCCATTCCAGTCTTCAGCCCAGCCACCGATTCAGACTCCAATCCTCTCGCCTCAAGTTACAACTATGCCACTTCAAACCTCGGTTCAGCCATCTGAAGTTCCAGACCAAGCACCTCAGAGTGCAGTACAGTCACAGACCAGTGTACAAGAAGTTGAATATGCTCAGCGGTTGACTCCTCTTGTAAGTCGTGAAAGTGAAGGGATGGAAATTTCCCAAGTAGAGGAAGTCTTTCCGCAACTTTTTGGGAATAACCCAGATCTTCGTGGAGAAGGGGAGACAGATCCGTCTCTAGACAGATCCCCAGATTTTAGATGGGATGAGATGGAGGAGGTGCAAGAAGAAGGGAAAGCTGACCAGGGTGATTTCGCATCTACCAGCGACTTTGCATCAGGCCCCACAAGACCGGCGGAGGAAGTCCTGGTTTCGGAAGTCAAGAAACCCCGTTTGTTGCCGCCACAATTCAGTAGGGAGGAACAAAGTCCAATAAGACAGGAGGTGTATCCGGAATCCTGTATCTCGGACAATTCTTCTTTCCTAAATGAGGCAGACTCCAGAAACTTTTGCTTGGGCGGTCAACCTCCCGGCGGGGTTGGCTGAGGAAGTAATGGGGTTTTGGGGATTATGCCCGTGAATTTCTATAATGGGTCGAAAAGTTGAAGTACAGGTCTTATCTTTAAATGTTAGCTTACTTAAGACAAGGACTAGAAGAACTGCAATTTTTGATTAAGTTAAAAAATTGAACCCAGATATTGCATGCCTGCAAGAATGCGGTATTGAGGAATCTGTCTGTGCTGAGGAGTGGCCATACGGCGATTCGGTGTGGTCAGGCTCATGCACAAACAGAAACGATGGTGTCGGAATTTTATTGGGATGTAGGGATTTTTCTTTTGAAAGTGTCACTGTGGTGGAGGTGGGACAGTGTATTATGGCTTTAGTTAACTACAAGGGGTGGCGTTTCAGGGTCATAAATGTGTATTGTCCTTCTGGAAAGAAAGACCGTTCAGAGCTACTGGACAAATTGAACCTTTTTTTGGTAGGCAGAATGCCAACTTTTTTTGTTGGGGGACTTTAATTGTTCTATAGAGGGGGATAAAATGGATGTGACTGGGAACAAGTTACATAAGATGATTTTTCATTTTTCATTACATGACTCTGCTTTGATTTTAGGCAAGCCGCCGCCTGCCACCTTCAAAGCAGACAAAGGAGATATTTTTTCCAGAATTGATTTCATCTTTCTTTCCAAAAATCTAGTTTGTAAGAAAATGTCACAATATGATGTCCTTTATTCTGATCACATGCGTTTGTTCATTTGAGTGGAAGGGGATGAAGAAATTACGTATGGTAAGGGTGTATGGAAGCTAAATACTGTTTTGTTGGAGGATGAAAGAATAATGAGAGTTTTCAAGTGTCAGTATGAAAGGTGGAGATTGAGAAAGGATGAATTTGAGAGTGTGTTACTTTGGTGGGAGTGGGTTAAATCCAGGATTAAGCTTTTTTTCAAGAAATGGGGACGTAAGAGAGCAAGAAGATTGAGGAGTGAATATAGTGAGCTAAATTCGAGGTTGGAGTGGTTATGGAAGTTGAACGCTATGGGGGTGGATGTGAAGTGTCTGTTGGATGAAGTAGGAAAGGAGAGAAGGTTGTTCATGGAGAGAAAAGGTAAAGAGATAATTTTTAGATCAAAAGTGGAGATGATTGAGAAGAATGAAAGATGTTCTAGGTTCTTTTTCAAAAAAGTATGTGGCAAAAGAGAAGAGATGCTTGAAGTAGTCAATAGTTTGGGTGAGTGTGTCAGTGGTAAGAATGTGATTAGGGTAGTTGAAGATTTTTATGAGAACCTGTTTGCGGAAAAGTGGATTGATAAAGGATTAATGAGAGAAGTGTTGAGTGTGTTGGAGGGGAGATTGAATGTGGAAAGTCAAAAGTTTCTGTGTGAGGATATTTCTGTAGAGGAAGTCAAAAAGATTGTTTGGAGTTGCAAGAGGAATAAAACACCTGGTAAGGATGGGATCCCGATTGAGTTGCATGAGAGAGTGTGGGATTGGATAGCGTGTGACTTTGTGGAAGTATGTAGGTATATGTGGGCGAATGGAGTGATATGTGACTCGATGAAAGAAGGTGTAGTGGTTCTGATTTTTAAAAAGGGGGACAAGAACAGATTAGAGAATTGGAGACCGATTAGTCTTTTGAATGTAGATTACAAGATTTTTAGTAAATTGTTGGCTACTAGGATGCGTGATGTGATTGATGAGGTTGTGAATGAGGACCAGGTGTGTGCTGTGCCAGGGAGGTGTATGCTTGAGAATTTCGTTTTGTTGCGTGATCTGATTGGGGATTGTATGAGTAGAAGACAGAGATGTATGTTATTAGCTATTGATTTCGAAAAAGCTTTTGACAGAGTGGCACATCTTTTTATGTTTGCTGTGTTAGAGAGGATGGGTTTTCCAAGTAAGTTTGTGGATGGTGTGAGGAGCCTCTTTATAGGAATGTATCGAGTGAATTTATGGTGAATGGTTGGCTAAGTAGAAAGGTGAACGTTAAGAGTGGTGTGAGACAGGGGTGCCCGATGTCACCAGTGCTTTTTATTAGTGTGGTTGAAGTGTTAATGTGTTTGGTGAGAAAGGATAAAGTGATGAAAGGTGTATTGATCCCAGGTAGTACAGGTAGATGTGTTAGTGTGTTAGGATATATGGATGATGTGGTGATTGTGAGTGACAATTTGGCTACGATAAGGAGAGGAAGACTGTGGTTAGATATGTTTTGCGGAGCATCTGCGTTTAAAGTGAATTGGAGTAAATGTGTATTTAAGTGTTTTGGGGATAAAAGTATTTGTCTTGGGGATGTGAGGAATGAAACTGGTGGAGTGAAAGTGTTAGGTATTTTTTTCAATGATGATTTAAAAGGGAGCGAGAGTTGGAATGAATGCGGGAGAAAGTTGGAACGTAAATTTAATTTTTGGAGGTTGAGAGACCTTTCACTTGTGGGGAAAATACTTATTATAAAAACTGTGATTTTGCCTGTTATTCTTTTTGTTGCCGGGGTGTATCCGGCATCCTCAAGGAATGTTAGGAGAGCCGAAAAATTAGTGTTCACTTTCCTTTGGGGGAGCCGCATGGAGAGGCTAAAGAGAGAACATGTGTACAAAAGGTGTGCGAATGGTGGTTTGGATATGCCTTGTCTGGAAGTTTTTCTTGTTTTGAATTATATTAAGTTTTTTGTGTGCTTGGTGGGGAAGAGTAATAAGAGTGCTTGTATGGTGAGATAAATGTCTGGATGGATGATGTATGGCTTGAAGTGGCGTGAAAGGGATGCAAGAGTGCCTGTGTCTTTTAAGTGTCCTCTGTGGTATGAGGTAATTGAAAGTTTTATCAGGAAGTATGATCTATTGTCAATAGGAATGGAAGAGTTCAAGGATAAGAGAAAGGTGCTAGCTAAGTTGAGAGAGAGAGAATGTATGTGTTATAGTGGGTTCAAGACCGGATGTGGCCTCAACTGTGTGGAAGAAACTAGCGATACAGGGAGTGTCCAATAGGCAACAGGACATAGTATGGATGTCTTTACAAAATATTCTGCCAGTGCGGGAGGTGCAGAACAGAAGGGGCTTAGTAAGGACAGAAATGTGTCCAAGGAAAGACTGTGGAAGGTGTGAATCAGTGAGACATTTGTTGTGGGATTGTAGGTATGCGAATGAAGTATGGAGAAAGGTGGGTGTTTTAGTTAAAGAGCTGACAGGAGTCGGGTATATGGACTGGAAGGTGGCTTTGTTTGGATTGGGTGCGTGTGGTAGGAAAAATACAAGAATTTTGTGGTTCGTAATAGTATGTGTGATAGAATGCCTGTGGGACACTAGGAATATATTAGTGTTTAAGAGGGAAGAGATATCGGTGAATGAGTGTGTCAAAATATTTTTGTCGAGACTTTATGTGATTTATCTCTGGGACAGGAAACGGGATGGTGGTCTGGACTCGGAGGGAGTTTGGAAATTTAAAAAATGGAGAGCACTGATTAAGTAAATATGTGGAACACTGTTATGTTTTGATGTTGTTGCTTCTTCTAATATTTGCTTTCTCGTATGTTTGCTTTTGTCTTAATAATAAATAAATATTAATAAAAAAAAAAAATCTGTTCTTATCAGTTTAATATCTGATACGTCCCCTATCTGGGGACCATATATTAAATGGATTTTTTGAACAGGGAAATGGAAAAAGAGCTTGCTCTGTCCACTCCACGCATTGACCTGGTATTGCAGTACCTCCAGGACCAGTGCATCCTTTCTATTCCAGTATGAAAAAACAGAATGAAATTGAGTGATGAATTTCAAGGATCCTTCCAGCAAGCAAGTGGAAAGTTGCTGTGCTGCTTTCTGCATCCCTGGTGCTGCTGCATCTAGCCTGTCAATCTCTTAATTGCATCACCTGTGTGTGGGTTTGTTCCAGCACCAAGCAACCCAGCCAGCCAGTCAGTCACCTCTCCTCACACAGTCCAAATCCAATTAAGATTGATGGCTTAATTGTTGTGTTATTTGGCTTATCACCTGAATGAAGTGTTAGGATATCACCTGAATGCAGTTTTTGGACCTCCCTCCACTCTGTGCACCTCTGTTTTGATTTGGGCCTATTGTGCACACCTGGGCAGTCTGCTGAGTTGTTCCTTTGAATTGACCCTTTTGTAGCAAGTTTGCTTGATGTAACCAATTTTGTTTTCCTAGTTCTTTATTAAATAAGTAAAGTTTGTTTGCCTGTGTCTCCCTCTTGTGGATCTATTAAAGTGGATGACTTGTAGGCTAAAATCTAGTCCAGCACTTCCTATGTATCAGCAACAGCTGGACCTACCTTGTCTGGCTAATGGACGAAACACTGCACGTGTCACAAGAGGCCTGTCAGGTCAGAGGTCAAGTAAGGTCAGGTCACTGGATGACATCACAAGGGCTCTGACGGAACACTCAACAATGGGGCCGTGACATCACAATCAACAATGCCTAGATACTTAATTGTATTTTTTTTTCCTCTCTCACTACTCTCCATTGACTTCTTATCGGTCATTATGCTTGGCGCGCTTTGGCACCAGGAAGTCCGTGCGTGCGAAGAAAAGGCGTGACCAAAAGTGGTGGGTGGAGCTATGCCGATACGAAAAACACGAAGTGGAGCATGCTGTTGATTTCAGAGCGTAGGACGCACGTTTTCCCTGGTTTGTGAGAGAAAGAAGCCTCCCGGACTATCTCTGCAGCTGGGGCCTGTAGCCTATCGCCTTCACAAGTGTTCTGCATTGAGGACCATCGGCCTGTAGGGCGAACCCTTTTCTGGTTATCGCTTCTCGGCCTTTTGGCTGCGATCATGGCTTGTCCGGACGCAGCCAAGGCTGAGGTTTGAGAAGGCGATCGACGGACGGACGGCGGACAGTGGAAGTCGGACGGCGTACGGCTGGAGAATGGGCATCATTATACGCTCGGCGGGGGGCGGAGATTTCCGGGTCCATAATAGCTTTGGCAATGATGTGGCGGAAGAAAAGAAAGGAATCTTCACGATGAAGCACCTTGTTCACCAGGTACTGTTCAAGCTGTTACATGTAAGTCGTGAGGATATTTTATGCTTACAAGACCCAAGGAAAGGGCGCTATACCCTTGTGCTAACGAGCTCTCAGGCTTGTCATAACCTACACATGTGGTTGAAAAGCCATGAGAATAATCCGGAGTTGGTTGGGTTGTGTTTCACACTGCTGTATAATGATGATGTGCCTCTGGTGGTATATATGTACAGTCCTTATGTGTCTGTGGACGTTATTTCACTTATCTTGAGTAGATTTTGCGAATTGGTGAGGTATTCACACAAAATCCTAAACTCTGAGAGTTTATGGACCGGGAAGCACAAGTACTTTGTTAAATTCAAAGGGGACACTTCATGTGCTGGTGGAATGTGCTACCCACCTGAATCCTTTTCTATCGGAAGAGATATAGGTTTATTGTTTTTTGATGGTGCTCCGAGCTTCTGCCGGAGATGTAAGGTGATTGGCCACACTCTGGAGAACTGTAGTGTTTCAAATAAGGTGTGCGCTAAGTGTAATCAGGAGGGGCATTCTTCCGGCTCCTGTGTAAACCCGGTGATATGCAATGTATGTGGAAAGTCGGGCCATGTGTTCAGGGATTGTCCGCTGAATCCGCGGCCGAGGAAAAAAACATATGCGGATGCCGCCCAGGGAGCTTCTGGGGGATCCTCTACGGTAATTGCTCAGGTTCCAATGAGGTTTCGGAAATCTCAAGAACCTCACCGGGCTCCGGTTCCACCGCGGGTGGAGGTTGGGTGAGGAGGAGGGAGAGATGGAATGCTCCCATGAGGTGGGGTTTCTTCCCCTTCCGTCTGATGAGGCGACTGGCCTCCGGGGGGTTGGGGAGTCAGAGATTGCTGACCCTACAACGCCGATTATGTGGAGTGAAGAGAGCCCTACGGGTATAACAGGTGAGCAAGGTGACTTCACAAAAGACAAAAGGTCTGAGGAGGAGGAGGAGGATCAGGCTTGCATAAAAAAAGCCAGATTTGCATATTCCCCTGTGAGCGACTTTGGCAGTTCTGGGGATGAAAGAGTCTACCCGCTGACTGACGTCGCCAACGAGATAGCTTTTTTAGGAGAAGTCGGGACTGGGGACTATACCTTAGGTGGCCACACTCCCGAAGGGTTCGGATGATTTCCAGATGGAGGATTGGGAAATATATCAATAGATGGCTCAAGGCATGGAAGGACGAACTGCCTTACATGTCATATCCTTGAATGTGAGGCTGCTGACATCAAGAGCCAGGAGAGCTGTAGTGCTCGATTTTGTGAAATATCAGGGCGCTGATATTATTTGCCTACAGGAATGCGGGATAACAATGTCTTTAAGCGCGGATGAGTGGCCTTATGGCAAGTCTGTATGGTCTGGGGCGAGTGGGAATAGGAATGTGGGGGTGGGCGTTTTGTTAAATAATAAATGTATGAGTGTGGAGTCATATACGGTGGTGGAGCCTGGGAGATGCTTGATGGTGGTGGTAAAGTTTAAAAAGTGGAGGATTAAAGTGTTGAATGTGTATGGATCAACAAAAAAAGAAGAGCGGGTGAATCTATTGAGTAAGTTGGGGGTGTTTTTGGTAGGGAGGATGCCGTGTATGTTAGTAGGTGATTTTAATTGTGTGGTTGAGGGTGAAGAGAAAGATACGTCAGGTGTGCAATTGAAACAATTGATAAGTGATTTTTCTCTTCTAGATACGGCTGAAGCAGTAATGGGGAAACCACCACCAAGCACCTTCATTTCGGATAGAGGGGGTATAGAGTCTAGGAATGACTTCATCTTTATTTCTAAAAATCTTAGTTGCATAAGTTTTTCACAGAATGGGGTGTTTTTCACAGATCATGAATGTCTAAAGGTTGGAGTGGAAGGTGGGTGTAAAAATACGTATGGTAATGGTGTTTGGAAATTAAATGTAAGATTGTTAGAGGATGAAAGAATTATGGGTATTTTTAGATTTCAATATGGGGAGTGGAAGAGGAGAAAGGGGGAGTTTGATGATATTTTGAAGTGGTGGGAATGGTTGAAAGGGAGGATAAGAGTTTTTTTTAAGAGTTGGGGATGTAAAAAAGCGAGGATGATGAGGAATAAATACAACGACTTGAATATGAGGTTGGAATGGCTGAGGAAATTAAAGGAATTAGGTGTGGAAGTGAATGATTTTATCAAGAATGTTAGGGAAGAGCAAAAACAGTTCATTGAAAGGAAAGGGAAAGAAATAATTTTTCGGTCAATAGTTGAGTGGATGCAGAAGAATGAGAAATGTACAAGATTTTTCTTTAAGAAGGTGTGTGGGAAAAAGGAAGATATGTGTGAAATTATGAATAAGGCTGGGGTATGTGTGAGTGGGGAGGGAATGATGGGAGAGGTGGAGGAGTTCTATGCAAATTTGTATGCAAAAAAGAGGATAGACAGGAGCTTGAAGGGTAATGTATTAAATTGCATAAAAAATACTTTATGTAAGGAAGATAGGGAATTATTGTGTGAGGATATTATGGATGAGGAGATTAAGAAGATTGTGTGTGGGACAAAAAAGAATAAAACACCAGGGAAGGATGGGATTCCGATAGAATTGTATGTGGCTGCATGGGATTGGATGGGGGAGGATTTTTGTAATGTATGCAGATATATGTGGACAAATGGAGTCCTGAGTGACTCAATTAAAGAAGGAGTGGTTGTGTTGCTGTTTAAAAAGGGTGAGAAAAGATGTTTGAGTAATTGGAGACCAATCACTTTGTTGAATGTAGATTATAAAATTTTTAGTAAATGTTTGGTGAATCGTATGCGTGAGGTGGTTGGTAAGGTGGTGCAAGAGGACCAAGTGTGTGCGGTGCCTGGGAGGAGTATGTTTGAGAATGTGTTTTTATTAAGGGATATGATTGGAGATTGTAAAGATAGGAAAAATAAATGTATGTTGTTATCAGTGGATTTTGAAAAGGCATTTGACCGAGTGGCGCATGCATTTATGTTTGAAGTACTAAGGAGAATGGGGTATCCAGAGAGGTTTTTGAAATGTGTGAGGATGTTGTATGAAGGAGTGGGAAGTGAGATTCTAGTGAATGGGAAATTGAGTGGTAAGATAAGGGTTGCATCCGGAGTTAGACAAGGGTGCCCAATGTCTCCGGTTTTGTTCATTAGTGTGATTGAGGTTTTGTTGTGTATGGTACGAAGTGATAAAGTAATGAGAGGTTTGTTAATTCCAGGGAGTATGGGGAAATGTGTGAATGTATTAGGTTATATATATGATATTGTGATACTGAGTGATAATATGGCTGCAATGAGAAGAGGTAGATTGATCTTGGATTTGTTTTGTGGAGGTTCAGGGTTTAAAGTGAATTGGGATAAATGTTCGTTTAAACTTTTTGGGGATAATAGAGTAAGAATGGAGGATGTAAGATATGAGGAAGGGCCGATCAAAATATTGGGGGTGTTATTTAATGATGATATGAAAGGAGATGAAAGTTGGATTGAGTGTGGGAAAGATTGAAAGAAAGCTGAATTTTTGGAAATTAAGAGAGTTGACTATGACTGGTAAAATTCTAATAGTGAAAGCAGTGGTATTGCCAATCATAGCATTTGTGTTTTGTGTGTATCCTATGAATGTTGTGAAGTTCAAAAAGGTGGAGAAAATTGTGTTTTCCTTTCTATGGGGGAGCAGAATGGAGAAAGTGAAAAGGGAATATGTGCAAAAGTTAAGGGAGAATGGTGGGCTGGATTTTCCGAATTTTGAGGTGTCATTTGGTATAAGTTATGTTAAAAGTTTTGTGGTTTTGATTGGGAAAGAGAGTAAGTGCGCATATATGATGAGATACATGGCAGGTTGGATGTTGTATGGGTTGAGATGGAAGAAGAGGGATGCCAGAGTTCCGGTGGCTTTTGTGTGTCCGAAATGGTATATGGTAATAGAGGTTTTTATTAAGAAGTACGATTTGTTAAGTGTTAAGATGGATGAGTTTAGGAACAAGAAATATGTGTTGAATGTATGGCGAAAGGAAGAGATTGCATGTGATATTGTGGGTTTGGGTTCGAGTGAAGCTGAAAGGGTATGGAAGAATGTTTCAATTAAAGGTACGTCGAATAGACAAAAAGATATAGTGTGGTTGAGTTTGCAGAATGCGTTACCGGTGAGAGAGGTTCAGAGAAGGAGAGGTTTGATTAGATCTGAATTGTGTCCAAGAGAAAGTTGTGGTGGGAGTGAAAGTGTAAGACATTTGTTTTGGGATTGCAGGTATGCACAAGAAGTATGGAAAGGGGTTGGAGGTTTGGTAAAAGAACTGACGGGTGTTACGCAAATGAGTTGGAAAGTGGCTTTGTGTGGTATTGGGGCGAGTGGTAAACAGAATACTAGATTATTATGGTTTATAATATTTTGTATGATGGAAAGTTTATGGGATGTGAGGAATTTGTGGGTGTTTAAGAGAGAGGCTTTAGATGTGTGAAATTTTTTGTATCTAAATTGTATTTTGTTTATAAATGGGATAGTCAGTACGGTGGTGGTTTAGATAGTGAGGGGGTGTGGAAGTATAAAAAGTGGAGGTTCCTTCTTGATTGATTAAATAAACAAAAGACCATGATGATGAAGTAGAAGGTACTCTTTATGGATTTGGTGTTTTTAGAGATGCCGAGATGATGTATACTGAGTGCTGAATACGTACTGAAAGGTCTAAAAAAAAAAGAAAATCTGTTCTTATCAGTTTAATATCTGATACGTCCCCTATCTGGGGACCGTATATTAAATGGATTTTTCGAACAGGGAGATGGAAAAAGAGCTTGCTCTGTCCACTCCACGCATTGACCTGGTATTGCAGTACCTCCAGGACCGGTGCACCCTTTCTATTCCAGTATGAAAAAACAGAATGAAATTGAGTGATGGATTTCAAGGATCCTTCCAGCAAGCAAGTGGAAAGTTGCTGTGCCCTGCCTCAGGAGCCCTGCACTTCAGCTTCTCCTTCCTCTGTGAGGGTTTTGCTGTGCTGCTTTCTGCATCCCTGGTGCTGCTGCATCTAGCCTGTCAATCTCTTAATTGCATCACCTGTGTGTGGGTTTGTTCCAGCACCAAGCAACCCAGCCAGTCACCTCTCCTCACACAGTCCAAATCCAATTAAGATTGATGGCTTAATTGTTGTGTTAATTGGCTTATCACCTGAATGAAGTGTTAGGATATCACCTGAATGCAGTTTTTGGACCTCCCTCCACTCTGTGCACCTCTGTTTTGATTTGGGCCTGTTGTGCACACCTGGGCAGTCTGCTGAGTTGTTCCTTTGAATTGACCCTTTTGTAGCAAGTTTGCTTGATGTAACCAATTTTGTTTACTTATTTAACAAAGAACTAGGAAAAGTTTGTTTGCCTGTGTCTCCCTCTTGTGGATCTATTAAACTGGATGACTTGTAGGCTAAAATCTAGTCCAGCACTTCCTATGTATCAGCAACAGCTGGACCTACCTTGTCTGGCTAATGGACGGAACACTGCACGTGTCACAAGAGGCCTGTCAGGTCAGAGGTCAAGTAAGGTCAGGTCACTGGATGACATCACAAGGGCTCTGACGGAACACTCAACATTGGGGCCGTGACATCACAATCAACAATGCCTAGATACCTTTTTTTTTTTTTTTTTTTCTCTCACTACTCTCCATTGACTTCTTATCGGTCATTCTGCTTGGCGCGCTTTGGCACCAGGAATTTCGTGCAAATAAAAGGCGTGACCAAAAGTGGTGGGTGGAGCTATGCAGATACAAAAAACACGAAGTGGAGCATGCTGTTGATTTCAGAGCGTAGGACGCACGTTTTCCCTGGTTCGTGAGAGAAAGAAGCCTCCCGGACTATCTCTGCAGCTGGGGCCTGTAGCCTATCGCCTTCACAAGTGTTCTGCATTGAGGACCATCGCTTCTCGGCCTTTTGGCTTAGATCTTGGTTTATTGCCTGTTTTAAGCTGAGGGGTGTGTTCATAGGGTCCTCCTTGGGAGGGCCCTGGATGCTCGAGTGGGGATCTCTTCTCAAGCGACAGGATGGCGTCTTTTCGTGGTGGACAAGACACAATCCGCTTCCAGGTCAAGCCTGAATTCAAGAAGGAGGTAACTCTGAAGACAATCGTGGAGGAAATGATCTTTAAGGTACTGCAGTTGAAATCCCAAGATTTGGAATGTTTACAGGATTTTCCTTCCCAAGGGATTTATGATTTGACTTTATATTCAGAAGCAGACTGTTTGAATGCGGTGGAGAAAATGTTGGCAAGTAGAGAGGCTATTCTCGATAAAGTGAATGTTGAACCTTGTTTCAAGCAATATCGGCGGAAATTGATTGTCCATATGTATAATCCTAGGATAAACATCGACATTGTCAAAGCATATCTTTACCGTTTTTGTGAGCAAATCGACGGAGGAGAAAAGATGCTTAACAAATGGTGTATGCATAATGGAAAATGGAAGTTCTTTGTTGTATTTAAAAAGGACAATGCTAGCCTGGAAGGATACATTTGTCCCCCTGCGAATTTTACAATCTGAGGAGAAAGAGGCTATTGTTTTTTTGAGGGGCAAACCTCTTATTGTCAAAACTGTAATAAGTATGGACATACAAAAGACCTCTGTCAGAAGGGGGTGGTTTGCAAAAACTGTGGTAACCCGGGTCATAAGTCTATCGAGTGTAAAAATGAACGGGTGTGTGATCTGTGTGGAATGGCGGGGCATATGGCCAGAGCATGTGATAGAGGTGGAAAAATCCTTTTTTCCAAAATGGCGAAGGATGGTGGGAGGAGGAGAGAAATGGTGCGTGAAATGGCGCGTTTGGCAGAAGAGGAGGGCTTGTCCATGGACCAATGTGACGGTGGAGCCCCCTCCTCTCTGGCTAATGAAATGGGAGAAAATAATGTGGTAGTGGAACCTCCTCTTGACCGTGATGATGGTGTCCACATGTAGATTTTTTCAGGTAACTCCCAACAAGGTGCAGAGGAGGTGAATGTTGGGGATGAAAATGTGGAAATGATGATTCATGAGCTCTCTAATGAAATAAGTGGAGAAGTTTTGGATGTGATGAGTCCAATCAGTCCATCTACCTTTTGTGAAGTTGATTCGGAAGATGGGATAACACCCGGTCAAAGATGTGTTGCAAAGTCTTCTGGGGAGGAAGAAGGGGAGTGGTCTGGGGGTGGTATGCATAAAAGACTTAAGTATGAGCACGCAAATAGGTTTGAGGCTTTGTCCTCCCTTGCAGGGGATTGTGACAACGCCTCTCAGGGTTCGCCTGGTAATGTGTTCTTAGAGCAAGAAAGTGTAGATAGGTTGATGAGAGTCAGTCTAAGTAGAAATGCCAAGAATTAAGATGGATTGGAAGTATTACTTTATTATAGTCACTATGAGTTTAGTAGTGGCATCCTGGAATGTGAGAAGTATAGGGAATGTTCATAGAAGGGCAGGTGTCTTTGACAAATTAGGTAAAATGAGTGTTGACCTCTTTTGCTTACAGGAATGTGCCATTAGTGTCGCCCCTTTGGATTCTGAATGGTGTCACGTTAATTCTTTTTGGTCACCTTGTAGTGAGAATAGGAATACGGGGGTAGGGGTATTGGTCAAAAACAAAAATATAGTTGTAAAAGAATTTAAAATTGTGATCACAGGAAGGTTTGTTATTCTGGAATTTGATTTTTGGGGGCAAAGTATGAGGATTTTTAATTTATATGCTCCGGTGGAGAAAAAGGATAGGATTAATTTTTTTGAAGTAGTAAAATTTTATTTGCCAGGTAGAACATCTACAATTGTGGCAGACGACTTTAATTGTATTAGGTTTGCTACTGATAGAGAGGGTGTGGTTGAGTCTAAGCTAGACGCTTCTTCTATAGCTTTAAACCAAATTATTCAAGATCTACACTACCAGGATGCTGGTCTATTGGTTGATAGTGTAGATAGATTTACTTTTTTGCTGAAAGTGGTACTGTAAAATCAAGATTAGATTTTCTTTTGTTTTCTCAAGGGATCAAAATTATGAATTGTAAGAACTTGATGGTTGGAGTTTCTGATCATAAAATTGTTAAGGCGGAGGTTTGTATGACAGAGTCTGTGACCTTTGGGAAGGGGTTATGGAAGTTGAACATTAGCTTGCTAGAAGACAAAGATGTGATGCAAGAGTTAGAAAGATTATTTAATTACTGTGTTGGGAAACAAAAAGAGTTTGTCAATATATTACAGTGGTGGGATTGGACTGAAAAGAGGATGACTGATTATCTTAAAGGCGTTGGTGTCTGGAAAGCCAGAAAAGAAAAAGAAAGAGAAGTTGTTTTGGTGAAAAGACTAGAGACCTTATACAAATTAAAAAGTGTTGGCTTTGAGGTAGAGGGAGAGTTGAGTAAAGTGAAAGAGGAAATAATAAAAGGGCTGATGGAACGAGGGAAAAGGATTGTGTTACAGGCAAAAGTTAAACATTTGGAGGAACATGAACAGGCTTTTTTGACTCTGTGCTGTCTGTGGGTGTGAGATAACTGGAGATAAAATGATTAATGAAATTAGTAAGTTCTATGAATCTTTATTTGGTCAGGATAATGCAGCATCAGATAAAGAAATTGAAGAATACTGTAAGGTTTTGGAAAATAATATCCCAAGAGGTGAGTTGGATTTTTTGGAAGGGGAAATCACTGAGGATGAAGTTAAAAATGTGATAAGTGCTATGGCAAAAGGTAAAACCCCGGGTATTGACGGGCTTCCCGTTGAATTTTATATTTCTTGTTGGTCTTTCATTAAAGAGCAGATGGTGGGTGTCATCAAATATGCCTTTAACTCCGGTTCGTTGTCTGAGTCGATGAAGCAAGGGGTAGTCACTTTGATCTATAAGAAAGGTGATAGGAGAGAAGTTAAAAACTGGAGACCAATTACCCTATTAACTAGTGACTATAAGGTTTTAGCAAAAAATCGTGGCTAGCAGACTTAGTCATATAATTAAGTTTATGATTGGAGTACATCAAACTTGTGCTATCCCGGGAAGAAGGATATCTGACAATTTATTGCTCTTGAGAGATATGATTTTTCATGCGAATAATGCTCAATTCCCTTTAATTTTGGAAGGTATTCATTTAGAGAAAGCCTTTGACAAAGTTTCTCACCGTTTTATGTTTACTACTTTGACAAAGATGGGAGTGCCACAGAAATTAATTACAGTCATACAGGGTCTATATAAGGAGGTGGGTAGTAGGATCCGGGTCAATGGGCATGTTGGTCCAAATATTCAAGTTAAATCAGGAGTGAGGCAGGGATGTCCGCTTTCACCTATCCTCTTTATCTGTGTAATGGAAGGATTATTGACGACCTTGCAAAAAGACAAACATGTATCTGGTTTCCATATTCCTGGAGGGGATGGGCAGAATGCTAAATCTTTAGCATATATGGACGATGTGGTCCTTGTGTGTGGATCACAGGCGGATCTAAATCGTGCAAATCTGCATTTGAGAATCTTTTGTGCTGTATCTGGAATGCGAGTTAATTGGAATAAGTGTCAAATATGTAATTTTGGGAGGAAGGTGGAAATCAATGTGAGAGAAGTACCGCAAAAAGAGGATATTGAAGTGCTAGGGGTGGTTTTTGAGAACAATCTCAAAGGAAAACAGAGTTTTGATAAATTAGAAGCTAAAATCGATATGAAACTAGCATTCTGGAAATTACGGGATCTATCTTTGAAAGGCAAGATATTAATAATTAAAGCTATTATATTGCCATTACTTTTGTACACAGCTGTGATCTTCCCACCGGGGAAATTATGGTTGAAAAGAATAACTAGGAAACTATTTGTTTTCTTCTGGAGCTCTAAAATGGAGAAGTCCAGAAGAGAAATTGTAATGAAGAGGAGAACTTTTGGGGGATATGAGTTTCCAAATATCGATTTCTTTTTGAACATGCATTACTTTCTATTGATTTATAACATTGTTAAAGCTGAAAGTAGAACAGCTTGTATGATAAAATATTTGATAGGATGGCTGTTTGTTAAATGGAAATGGATTGAGAAACTGCTTTCTATGTGACCATAAGATCTTTTTATGAAAAATACGATCTGAGTTGTATAACTAATATCAACAAAAAAACATTAATGGGACAACTTAGAAGTAATGAAGTAATAAGTGATGTGCCTTTCCTTAATGCTAAACAGTCAGAGTTTATATGGAAACTTTTTTGGACCCCAGGAATTCTTAATAGATATCTGGACATTGCTTGGATGACTCTACATGGGTGTCTGCCTACACGAGCCTTCCTGAGAACAAGAGGTATAGATGTTGTGGAAGTATGTCCAAGAGACGGATGTGGAGGAGTGGAGGACTTGGAACATATTTTTTGGTCCTGTGTGTTCACAAAACAGGTTTTGTTGCACTTGAAAGGTTGGCTGAAGGTTATATCTGATTCTGATTATGGATACGTACACTTATTGATTGGACATGATTTTTCTAGAAGAGTGGAAACCAGAAAATATTGGATTATTTTCACAATACTAAAAGCAACGTTATGGGATGTAAGAAACCTTTAATTTTTAGGAAAACCAAAATATCTGAGCAGAATACGGTGAAATTATTCCTTTCTAGGGTTTATTTAGTGGTCTTGTATGATCGGGAAAGATGGGATCAAGGGAAAGCTGAGGAATGGTGGAAATTTGAAAAATGGAAACATTTGTGTTAAAAGAGTCTGAAGTATTTTCTATCATTTTAATAAAAGTAAAATAAGTCCAGATGATGTTGAGATCACTTGAATATGGTGAGTCACTGAATGGTGAAATGACCAGAGATTTAAGAGTGTTTTTTGACTGATGGAGAAAAAAATAAAAAATAAAAATCTGTTCTTATCAGTTTAATATCTGATACGTCCCCTATCTGGGGACCATATATTAAATGGATTTTTCGAACAGGGAGATGGAAAAAGAGCTTGCTCTGTCCACTCCACGCATTGACCTGGTATTGCAGTACCTCCAGGACCGGTGCACCCCTTCTAATCTGGTATCAAAAAACAGAATGACATTGAGTGATGGATTTCAAGGATCCTTCCAGCAAGCAAGTGGAAAGTTGCTGTGCCCTGCACTTCAGCTTCTCCTTCTTTTCCTGTGTCAGGGTTTTGCTGTGCTGCTTTCTGCATCCCTTGTGCTGCTGCATCTAACCTGTCAATCTCCTAATTGCATCACCTGTGTGTGGGTTTGTTCCAGCACCAAGCAACCCAGCCAGCTAGTCACCTCTCCTCACAGTCCAAATCCAATTAAGATTGATGGCTTAATTGTTGTGTTAATTGGCTTATCATCTGAATGAAGTGTTAGGATATCACCTGAATGCAGTTTTTGGACCTTCCTCCACTCCGTGCACCTCTCTTTTGATTTGGGCCTGTTGTGCACACCTGGGCAGTCTGCTGAGTTGTTCCTTAGAATTGACCCTTTTGTAGCAAGTTTGCTTGATGTAACCAATTATGTTTTCCTACTGCTTTATTAAACAAGTGAAGTTTGTTTGCCTGTGTCTCCCTCTTGTGGATCTTTTAAACTGGATGACTTGTAGGTAAAAAAGTAGTCCAGCACTTCCTATGTATCAGCAATAGCTGGACCTTCCTTGTCTGGCCAATGGACGGAACACTGCACGTGTCACAAGAGGCCTGTCAGGTCAGAGGTCAAGTAAGGTCGGGTCAGTGGATGACATCACAAGGGCCCTGACGGAACACTCAACAATGGGGCCGTGACATCACAATCAACAATCCATACAGCCTTTTTTTTTCTTTTTTTTTTTTTCTTTTTTTCTTCACACTACTACTCTCCATTCACTCCTCATGCGTGTTTCTGTTTGGCGTTCCTTGGCACAAGGATTTGCGTGCGACGAAAAGGCGTGACCAGAAGTTGTGGGCGGAGCAATGCAGATACGAAAAGTAGAGCATGCTGCTGATTCCAGCGCGTAGGACGCACGTTTTTCCTGGTTTGTGAGAGAGAGAAGCCTCCCGGACTGTGTTTGTGGCTGAGGCCTGTAGACTGTTGCCTTGAGAAGTGCTCTGCGTTTGCGAACAGCGGCCCCGTTGTCGAGGCCGAGCGTGTTATCGCTTCTCGGACTTTTGGCAAGATCAAGGGATTGATTTTGGCAATTGGGTTTTTGCTTTTGCAAGAGTTTCAAAGGCCCTCCTCCTCGGCCCTGGGACATCGCCCTTCGTTGGGCTTAAGTCCCTTGCTGCTATAGGGGAGGGGGTTTACCTTGGGAACTGAGAAGGGATCCCCTAGTCTGAAGTTTCTTCGGAGACTGAGGGCGCTTTTCTATTCTAGTTATGGAGGAGGAAGAGGAAAACCCGGTTCCTACCTATGCCAGACTGAAGAATTCGGTGCGCTTTGAATTTACCAAGACAGCTGATCTGAAGACCCTGAACTACCTTGTGGACCAAGTGCTGGTGGACCTTTGCAATATACAGAAAAGGGAAATTTTGGCTATCCAGGATTACGTCAAAAGAGGTATCTACGATGTTACATTTATTACTAGAGCAATATGCAAAGACTTTATGAAGACTTGGAATGATGTAAAATTGAATCCAAAAGCTGCAAACTTTAAGGTTTTTGAACATATGCCGGATGACTCTATGCTCGTCATTATTAAGATGTACTCTCCATATGTACCTTATGATGAAATTGTTACCTTTTTGTCCACCTTTTTTAAAGGAGTTTCTGGCCTTGGTCAAATTTTCAATTCTTGCGGGATTTGGACATGTAAGTGGAAATTCTCTGTAAAACCATACCGTGACTCAAATGAGACAAGTGGATTTTGGCTTCCACCAGCCAGATTTAAAAAAAGTCATGTGAATGGTGACTTTTTTTTGCAACGGGATGGGTATTTTTTGCAGAAAATGTAAAAAATATGGACACTTTAAAGAAGATTGCAATGCTACTTGTAATAAATGTGGGAGTGATGCACACGACAGTAGTGAATGTCCAGCAGAAAGGAAGTGCCGGTTATGTTATCATGTTGGTCATCTCTGTGCTAATTGTCCTCATAGATCCAAAAATCAGGAACCTAAAGGTCCACCAGCTGAAGATACTACACCTGCTGTGTTTAATGCAGAAGAACCTGCTTCATCTGGTGAAAGTATATGGGACATTAAAGCTAAAGAAAGGAAACAACGAAGTGCCAGCCAACCTTCAACCATGAAGAAGACCTCTCCCTCGGTAATCCCAGATACCCAGAATCCAAGCCCGGTGCTGATGGAGTCACAAGGAGAAAATAAAGAGCAAAGTCGTCAGAAAAAAAGGCGCAAAACGGATCCTCAGGAGACATTAGCAGCGGTAAGATTATCTGATGTTGCAATTGCAGAGTCTATCGCGGAAACTCCGGCTCCAGAGGTTCCTCACACAGAGGGACTAATGGGACAGGAGATGGAAACCTCTGCGATAATGGACTATCTATCAATAATAACTGCTACAATATTCTTTCTACAGGAGTGTGGAATTCCACACCAACAAGAATACAAAAACTATGAACAAGATTGGGTATACGGGCCATCAGTATGGTCAGGCTCAAATGAGTCAAGATCGGCAGGAGTAGCAATTCTTTTTAAAGGAAATGTGGATATTGTTGAAACAGTAGAAATTTGGCCAGGCAGAATTCTAATGGTAAAAGTAAATATTAATGGCTCTAAAGTGCAATTAATTAATTTTTATGGATCACCAAAAAAACAAGAAAGGTGTGATATGTTGGAACTTTTATCTGTATTTCTTAATGATTCTATTCCTCTCATTTTAGCGGGTGACTTTAATTGTGTACTTAAAGGAGAAAGAAGACAAAGTAATTCAACAAGTAGGAATTATGATAAATGATCTCTTTTGCTAAAAAATCTAATTTCTGATTTTAAATTAACTGATGGTTTTAAGGTATGTAATAAAAATCTGCCTGAAAATGAAGGATATACATGGGGAAATAAGAATGTAAGTTCCAGAATTGATTTTGTTTTTTGTTCAAACCAGTTAGTAACAAAAGAATGCAATATTGATGTAAACATTATTTCTGATCACAAAATTTTATCTTTCAGCCATAATTTATCAGTTTTAAATAGACGAGGTAAAGCATCCTGGAAGCTTAATGTCACCCTTCTAGATGATCCATCAGTAAAAGAAGACTTTATATCCTTCTATAAAAAAAATAGAGAAAATAAGAAAGAGAATTTGTGTATGTCCATATGGTGGGAGAGTATGAAAAGAAAAATTAAGAGTTTTTTTATCAAATTAGGAATCAAGAAAGCTAAAGAAAAGAGGGATTTCTATGGTAGACTAACCACACAACCACAAACTTTATATAAATTTAAAAAAGCAGGGATTGAGGTAGAGGAAGATATCGTTATAGTCAGGAAAGAAATAGCAGGATTAATTGAACAAAAAAGTAAGGAAATTAGATTTAATGCTAGAATTAAATACATAGAAGAAAACGAAAAATGTACTAGATACTTTTTTAAGAAAAAGATAGAGAAAAGAACACAGATAGAAGAAATGGAAGGCGAAAAAGAAATTAGTGGTATTCTACAGAAAGTGCATGATTTTTATTCCAATCTTTTTAAAGAGAAAACTGTTGATGAAAGTTTTGTAAATGATGCTCTTAAAGGGATTACTAATATCTTGGATTTTAACTCTCAACAGAAATTAAACAGAGATATCACAGAAGCAGAAGTTTTAAATACTATCAAGAGTTTCAAAAAAGGTAAAGTGCCTGGCCCTGACGGGTTGCCCATTGAATTTTATTTATGCTTTTATGAAACTTTAAAAGATGATCTTTTTAATATTTTTAGAGAAGTCTTTTTAAGTAAAACCCTCCCTCCATCTTGGAGAAAAGGAGAAGTATCATTGCTTTTTAAAAAAGGGGATAAAAAAGAAATAAAAAATTGGAGGCCCATCACCTTGCTAAATAGCGACTATAAGATAATGGCTAAAATATGTGCAAATCGTTTAAAAGATGAAATAAAAAGTTTAGTTCACTCAAATCAAGTTTGCGGAGTCCCAGGAAGGAGCGTGTGGGACAATCTAAATTTAGTTAAAGACATTATCGACGTGACAAAAATAAGGAAAAGTCAGTTAGCTGTTCTGTCACTCGACTTTGAAAAGGCCTTTGACAGAGTCTCACATGAGTTTTTATTTAAAGTTTTAAAAAGCATGGGCATCCCAGAGAGTTTTTTAAAATCTTTAAAAGCCTTTTACGAAGGATGTACTAGCCAGGTTTTAGTTAATGGCTTTAAAACAAAAAAGGTAGTTTTAAACTCAGGAGTAAAACAGGGTTGCCCCTTGTCACCCTTGTTATTTATCTGTGCCCTAGAACCCCTCTTAATAGCAATTAGGAAGAACAAGCAGATTCATGGAGTTCCCTTGCCAGGAGGAGGAGGTCTAGAAGCAAAAGTAATAAGCTATATGGATGATATTGTGGTTTTTTGTAAAGATGAATTGTCAATAAGAAGCGCCTTAAAAGAAGTGCAATATTTTTGTTTAGCTTCCGGTTTTAAAGTAAATTTAGAAAAATGTAATATTTTAAAAGTAGGAAAGTTAAATACTAAAGATATTTTAATTAAAGAAGTTGAATCAATTAAGATTTTAGGTGTCCTTTTTAATAATGATAATAATGGTGAAAGCAGTTGGAATGTTGTAACTCAAAAGGTGAATCAAAAGATTTATATGTGGAATTTAAGAGCATTATCAATGGAAGGGAAAATTTTAGTAATCAAGATGATCATTTTACCTCTGCTTTTATATTTAAGTATGGTCTTTCCACCCCCTCCTGTTTTATTAAACAAAATAATGAGAGTGTGCTTTACCTTTTTCTGGAATTCGAAAATGGAGAAACTAAGAAGAGATATTGTGGTAAGACCAAAAGAGAAAGGGGGGAAAAATTTTCCTGATTTTAAATGCTTTTTATATCTGAAATTTTTTTCCTTCTGTGTAAATAGTCTTTTTAAAAATCATTTCTGGTCATACTTTATGCGCTATAATGCCGGGTTTTTTATGAGAAAACATAATTGGTTCAACCTGGTTTTTACTTCCCCGTACAATTTTAATCTACCAAAGAATTATGAAATTTTAAATAAAATTGTTGAGATGTTTAATTTAAGCCATAAGGAAAAAAAGACTATTTTAAACAGAAAACTCTTAGAGAAAGAGGAAAGAGGGAAAATGTTGATTTGTCAAATAGAGAGATTTGATGAAGTAAAAAGTAAAAAAATATGGAAAATGACTAATATCCCTTATCTCTTTAATTCGCAGAGAGATCTTTCCTGGAGCTGCCTCCATAATTGTTTACCTGTAAGGGCATTCCAGCATCATAGAGGACTTGTAAGAACAGCAAGATGTCCAAGAGAACAATGCACCGAAGATGAGACGGTTCGGCACCTTTGCCAAGCAAGTCTGGAGGAAAGTCTATGCACTCTTAGAAAAACTTTGCGGTTTTAATAAGTTGGACTATGGAATGATTCTATTTGGATGTCTGGAATGCCCTAGGGAGGAACTTTTACCCATAGCTTGGAAAATTATAAATTGTGTCAAAGAGGCGCTCTGGAAGACAAGAAACATTTTAGTTTTTAAAAAGGACCCCTTATCGGTAGATGATGTAATTGAATTTGTTTTAAGTGAAATGTACCTGTATTACTTAATTGATAAGAAAAGTAACCCATCTCTGGCACAAAAATGGAGTTTTAAAGATTGGAATATTGTTAAAAATGTGTGATGTAATATTTTGTTTTTCTGTAAAATTTGCACTTTAAAGTTTTAGTACCCATAGAGGTACAATAAAGTTAAAAAAAAAATCTGTTCTTATCAGTTTAATATCTGATACGTCCCCTATCTGGGGACCATATATTAAATGGATTTTTCGAACAGGGAGATGGAAAAAGAGCTTGCTCTGTCCACTCCACGCATTGACCTGGTATTGCAGTACCTCCAGGACCGGTGCACCCCTTCTAATCTGGTATCAAAAAACAGAATGAAATTGAGTGATGGATGTCAAGGATCCTTCCAGCAAGCAAGTGGACAGTTGCTGTGCCCTGCCTCAGCAGTCCTGCACTCCAGCTTCTCCTTCCTCTGTGAGGTTTTTGCTGTGCTGCTTTCTGCATCCCTGTTGCTGCTGCATCTAGCCTGTCAATCTCTTAATTGCATCACCTGGTGTGTGTGGGTTTGTTCCAGCACCAAGCAACCCAGCCAGCCAGTCACCTCTCCTCACAGTCCAAATCCAATTAAGATTGATGGCTTAATTGTTGTGTTAATTGGCTTATCACCTGAATGAAGTGTTAGGATATCACCTGAATGCAGTTTTTGGACCTCCACTCCGTGCACCTCTCTTTTGATTTGGGCCTGTTGTGCACACCTGTCAGTTTGCTGAGTTGTTCCTTAGAATTGACCCTTTTGTATCAAGTTGGCTTGATGTAACCAATTTTGTTTTCCTAGTGCTTCATTAAACAAGTAAAGTTTGTTTGCCTGTGTCTCCCTCTTGTGGATTTTTTAAACTGGATGACTTGGTAGGTTAAAAAGTAGTCCAGCACTTCCTATGTATCAGCAATAGCTGGACCTTCCTTGTCTGGCCAATGGACGGAACACTGCACGTGTCACAAGAGGCCTGTCAGGTCAGAGGTCAAGTAAGGTCGGGTCAGTGGATGACATCACAAGGGCCCTGACGGAACACTCAACAATGGGGCCGAGACATCACAATCAACAATGCATACAGCCTTTTATTTTTATTTTTTATTTTTTATTTTTTTCTTCACACTACTACTCTCCATTCACTCCTCATGCGTGTTTCTGTTTGGCGTTCCTTGGCACCAGGATTTGCGTGTGACGAAAATGCGTGACCAGAAGTTGTGGGCGGAGCTATGCAGATACGAAAAACACGAAGTAGAGCATGCTGCTGATTCAAGCGCGTAGGACGCACGTTTTTCCTGGTTTGTGAGAGAGAGAAGCCTCCCGGACTGTGTTTGTGGCTGAGGCCTGTAGACTGTTGCCTTGAGAAGTGCTCTGCGTTTGCGAACAGCGGCCCCGTTGTCGAGGCCGAGCGTGTTATCGCTTCTCGGCCTTTTGGCTAAGATCAAGTGTAGGGATACATTGGGTCTTGGTCAGAAGGTGCCTGGGGTACCCGGCTGCTCGGCCTGGGGGGATCGTTCGGGTTCATAGCCCGGACTTCACCCCCCTGCTGCTATTGGGCAGTCGGCTTAGTCCCCGGGCAACGGGAGGCGATCACCATACCTGCCTACTGCCTTGGCAGTGGGTGTAGGGCATCGCTTTGGTTCCAGTGTTCGTGCCAGGTGTATCAGCGGTGATGGAGACCCAGAATCCTGACGGAGGAGGAGTTCCTGATCCCGGTTTTGACAGCTTTGGTCCTGGAGAAGTGCCCGCTTTTCAGCGAATTAAAAATGGTATCCGGTTCCTGTTACAAGACCCGCAAAAGAAGGAAAGAGGACTTGCCTTTCTTGTCGAGGAGATCTTGGTGGGACTTATGGATATTCGGAAAGAACTTATTCTTGCTATATTGGACTTCCACAAAAGGGGGATATATGATGTTGTCCTCAATTCGGAAGACGTTTGCATTGAAGTGCTTAAGAAATTGGAACTTTGTAAATTAAAATCGATCCTGGAGGGTGTGGTAGTGCTGCCGCACTTTCCAAGAAGGCAAAGGCTGGTGACAGTTCTCATGTACAGCCCCTATGTTGCGCAGGAGGACATTGTTACTTTTTTAATGAAATTTTGTGACAAAGTTATTCCTACAGGTAAGGTCTATAACCATTATGGTATATGGACCATGAAGTGGAGATTTGATGTGCTTTTGAAGATTAAGGAAAGAGGTGAAATAATTTTCCCGCCTGGGAGATTTAGAATTGGCAAAGTAAATGGTGATTTGTTTTTCAGCGGTATGGCTGAATTTTGTCGCAATTGTAAACAGTACGGACATATAAAAAATGATTGTACCCAGCAGTATTGTACCATTTGTCAATGTGCAGGTCATGTCTTTGAGAATTGTAAGGAGAGAAAGAAATGTTATTTATGCTTCCTGTCCTCAAAAGAGAAAGGAGGGAGGGGGCAGAGAGATGGGAGAGAAAGGAAAGAAAGGGAGGCTGAGGAGTCAAAAATAAATAGAACAGTTAAAGAGAATAAGAAGACAGAAGGGCTTGAGAGAGGGGAAATTGAGGAGCTAGGAAGAAAAAAGATAGTAGTTAAGGAAATAGGGGGAAAAGAGGAGCTAGGAAAGAAAGGAGAATTAGAAGCTAAATTGGGATTAGAACTGTCAGCTTCAGAGGATGAAGAGGGAAAGAAGAGAAAAGGGAAAATAAAGATGCCTGATTCAGAAAGTGGAAAGAAAAGCTGTAAAATAAAATACCAAAAGAATATGAGATGTGGTTAGCCCGGTTAAGGAGAGAATACCCTGGTGGATCACTAGAGGTAGCAAGGAAAAATGTGGTGGAAGGTTATGAGGATGACCCAGTTGATTTTTTAAAAGACTTCGAGGTAGAGGGATGGTTAATTAAGATTCTTGATGAGAAAATTGATGTTACAATGGAAGAATGGACTTTTATACAAGATGCTTTATTAATGTCTGTTTTGAACAAAGGGAAAAAAGTTATTTAGTTATATTTTTGAAGAGTTATATATAGTTTGTATATTAAGTTACATATTACTATGTCTTGTGACTATATTTTGCTTGGAAAGCTGTAAAGTTATATATTATGTTTTCTTAAATTATATTATGTGCTTTCTTTATTTATTATTTTACTAAAATTGGTTTCACCTTGTTGTATTTGTTTTTTCGTTAATAAATTTATGTTGAAACCTTACTGCCTTGGTCTTGGCTGAGAGAGTCTCCGGGTACCCGTCTCCTCGGCCTGGGAGGGGGGCACTGGTTTATAGCCAGTGTCTTACCTCCCTGCTGCTATTGGGGAGCGGCTTAGTCTCGGAGACGTGCAAGAGGCGATCAACGTCGGTATGGGTCTGACCATACGCTCAGCGGGGGCCGGTGATTTCCGGGTCAAGAACGGTTTTGGTATTGAGATCGTGGAGGAAAAGAGGGAGAAGTTCAACTTGCAATTCCTGGTGAACGAGGTACTTTTTAAAGTTCTGCATTTAAGATGCGAGGATATTTTGTGCTTACAGGATCCCAAGAGAGGTTACTTTACTCTGGTTTTGACCAGCAGTCCGGCATGCCTTAATCTTCAAATTTTCTTAAGGAAACTCGAATCGGATCCTGGGTATGATGGAGTTACTTTTATTCTATTGTACAATGATGATGTACCTCTGGTTTTGTACATGCATAATCCCTATGTGCCTCTTGATAATATTAAGGTATTTCTTTACATATACTGTGAAGAGGTACGTTTTTCCCACAAGGTACTAAACTCAGAGAGATTGTGGACTGGGAAGTACAATTTTTTTGTTAAATTTAAGCCAGATGTCTCAAGTCCTACAGGCATGTGTTATCCGCCTATGAACTTTGCTATTGGGAGAGATAAAGGCTTCTTGTTCTTCCCAGGAAATCCACTTTTTTGCAGACGGTGTAGGGTGTATGGGCACACAATGGAGGAATGCACAGCTTCTCAGAGGTGTAATAAATGCAATAAGGAGGGGCATGTGGCAAGAGTGTGTAACAACCCAGCAGTCTGTAACGTCTGTGGAGAGGAGGGACATATGTTTAGAGACTGTCCTTCTAATCCAAGACCTAAGCCAAAAACATACTCAGAGGTAACCAGAGGATGGCCAGTGAGGAAAGACCCGGTCCCCTTTGTTGAGCAAGACCAGCCCAACCAAAGTATGATGGTTACTGAACCCGGTGATGCCGGAGTAGATGTAGAGAAGGGAGAAGGAGGAAGTGAGGAAGGAGGAGTCTTAGATATCTCCGCAGTTTTTGATGAGCTCCAGATACCATCTGATGCAATAACTGGTCTCCAGGGAGAAGGTGAGATGGATTACAATCTGTCAGGCTCACCTGATATGGGATGGAGTGGAAGGCAAGAGGAAAGTGAAACCGGTGGACAGGGGGACTTTACTAGGAAGGCATCAAGTCTGGAGGAGACAGGTTTAGACTTGTCCAGCAAAAGGAGGAAAGTGAATGTGCAAGGTGAAGAAGCAAGCCCCAGAGAGGAAAGAACTTATCCAGGTCCTGAGATGGCTAATGACGTGCCTTTTTTAGAAGGAGCCGGGACTGGGGGCTTTACTTGTGGCTTCTCCCCTCCAGGAGGAGTAGGTTGAGGATGAAGTGGGGGATTGAAAATTATACCCATAAAAAAATTAAGTAATGGGGGACAAAGTTAAATGTAATGTCCTATCCATGAATGTGCGCCTCCTCAAGTCAAAAGCAAGGAGAGCCGCTATCTTTGACTTTTTAAAAAATCAAGAAGCGGATATTATAGCTTTGCAAGAGTGTGGGATATCTGAAGCATTGTGTGTGGATGAATGGAAACATGGTGAATCAATATGGTCAGGATCATGTGAGAATAGGAACTCTGGTGTAGGGATTTTGCTAAAAAATAAGATGATGAGTGTTGAATCATATACAGTGGTGGAGGTGGGAAGATGTGTGCTGGCTGTTATCAAGTATAAAAGATGGAAATTTAGAGTTATAAATGTGTATGGGTCAACAAAAAAAGAAGAACGTGTGGATTTGTTTGAAAAATTGAGTGTGTTTTTGTTGGGAAGAATGGCTACCATATTGGTGGGTGACTTTAATTGTGTATTAGAGGGGGAGAAAAGGGATGTGTCTGGGAAAAAGTTATACCAGCTAATCAAGGATTTTTCTCTTCTAGATACATCAGAAGTCATGATGGGGAAGCCACCACCGTGCACATATAAATCAGACAAAGGAAGTATAGAGTCTAGAATAGATTTTATTTTTATTTCAAAAAATATAAATTGTGTTAAGTTTTGGCAAGAAGATGTTTATTTTTCAGATCACATGTGTTTAAAATGTTGTATGGAGGGGGATGTGGAAAGTATGTATGGGAGAAGTTTCTGGAAGTTGAATGTAAAATTATTGGAGGATGAAAAAATAATGGATGTTTTTAGAAGTTAATACATGGAATGGAGAAAAACGAAAAGAGGACTTTGAGGATGTGTTAAAATGGTGGGATTGGATGAAGGGAAGAATAAAGGTGTTTTTTAAGAAATGGGGTTGTAAAATGGCAAGAATTTTGAGCAATGAACATAAGGATTTGAGTATGAGGATTGAATGGTTGAGAAAACTGAGTGGGTTAGGTGTGAATGTGGATGATTTAATGCTGGATGCAAGGAAATAAATGAAGCAGATTAGGGAGAGGAAAGGAAAAGGAATTATTTTTCGATCAAAAGTGGAATGTTTGGAAAAGAATGAAAAATGTACAAGTTTTTTCTTTAAAAAGGTATGTGGAAGGAAAGAAGATATGAATGAGATATTTAATGCGGCTGGACAATGTGTAAGTGGCGGAGAAGTAATCAGGATATTGGAAGATTTCTATTTATGTTTATATGAGAATAAATGGGAGTTTTAAAATGTTTAGAGGGGAAACTAAGTAGGGAGGATGGTGAAGAAATGTGTGCGGGAATAAGGATGGATGAAGTAAAGAAAAATGTTTTTAGTGCAAAAAAGAATAAGACACCGGGTAAAGATGGGATTCCTGTTGAGTCATATGTGAAAGCTTGGGAATGGATGGGGGAGGATTTGTTTGGAGTATGTAGTAATATGTGGCAGAGAGGTGTGTTGAGTGAGACGATGAAAGAAGGTGTGGTTGTTCTAATATTTAAGAAGGGTGAGAAAAAGAAATTAGAAAATTGGAGACCGATTACTTTGCTAAATTCAGATTATAAGATTTTTAGTAAGATTCTGGCTAATCGTATGCGTGGTTATGTTGGGAAAGTGGTTGGTGAGGATCAAGTATGTGCTTTACCAGGAAGAAGTATGTTTGATAATTTGACTTTATTGAGAGACGTGATTGGAGACTGTAAGGATAGAAAACAGAAGTGTATGTTGTTATCAGTTGATTTTGAAAAAGCGTTTGATCGGGTGTCACATGTGTATATGTTTGAAGTTTTGAAAGTAATGGGATATCCAGAATGTTTTTTAAAGTGTGTGAGGAGTTTATATAATGGTGTGTCTAGTGAAGTGTTGGTGAATGGACATCTGAGTAGGAAAATACGTGTGCATTCAGGTGTAAGACAGGGATATCCGATGTCCCCTGTCTTATTTATAAGTGTAATTTAAGTGTTAATGTGTTTGGTCAGGAAAGATAAGGTTATGAGAGGTATGTTAGTTCCAGGGAGCGGGGGTAAGTATGTGAGTATTTTGGGGTATATGGATGACATTGTTATAATAAATGATAGTATGGCTGCAATGAGAAGAGGAAGGTTAATATTAGATTTATTTTGTGGTGCGTTTGGATTTAAGGTCAATTGGAATAAATGTTTGTTTAAATGCTTTGGAGATAATCAAATGAGACTAGAGGATGTGAAATATGAGGAGGAGGCAATCAAAGTATTAGGAGTTTTGTTTAATAATGATTTAAAAGGAAGTGAAAGTTGGGATGAATGTGGGAAAAAGATTGAGAGGAAGATTCATTTTTGGAGATTGAGGGATTTGAGTTTGTCTGGGAAAGTTTTGATTGTGAAATCTGTAATTTTACCTTTGGTATGGTTCATTTTTAGTATTTTTCCGGTGAATGTAGTGAAAGTCAAAAAGGTGGAGAAAATGGTTTTTACCTTTTTATGGGGCAGTAGGATGGAGAAACTTAAAAGAGAGTATGTGTGTAGATCAAAAGAGAAAGGAGGTCTTGGCCTTCCAAACTTTGAATTTTTTTTGGGACTATCGTATATTAAGATGTTTGTGTTAATGAATGAGAAAGGGAATAAATGTGCATATATGATGAGATACATGTCAGGGTGGATGATGTATGGTCTGAGATGGAAGAAAAGGGATGCAAGGATACCTGTTGCCTTTATATGTCCCGAATGGTATGCGATGGTGGAGAAATTTATAAGAAAGTTTGATTTGTTTTCAGTCAAGATGAATGAGTTCAAGAATAAAAAAATGGTAATGGGTGTGATATGTACAAATGAGGTTACTTGTGATATTTTGGGTTTGAGGTCAAATGATGCGGAAGGCGTATGGAAGAGATTGTCCGTGGAGGGTGTGTCAAATAGACAGAAGGACGTTGTATGGATGGGGTTACAAAATATTTTGCCTGTTCGAGAGGTTCAGAAGAAGAGAGATTTGGTTAAGTCCGAATTTTGTCCCAGAGAAGGGTGTGGGGCAAGTGAGAGTGTGAGGCATTTGTTTTGGGATTGTAAGTATGCACAGTCTGTGTGGAAAGGAATGGGCGGTATGGTTAACCCTTTCACGACTGCAATCTGTATATATACGTGATAGCTGCACATACCCCGTGCAGCTACCACGTATATAAACGTTCTGGCAGCTCTTTAATCCAAGCGCTGCAAAGCGCTTGGATTAAAGCTTCTGCCCCTGCCCTGTATGCTGTCACGGACAGCATACAGTGCAGTAATGCCGGCAAGGGACCAATCAGAGTGGCCCCTTGCCGGCAATCGATCCGATTGGTTAGTCTGTGCAGACTAACCAATCGGATCGCGGCAGTGTTAAAATGCCGGTTTCATGCTCTGATCTGCGCTCTGCAGACCAGAGCATGAAATCAGGTAATGTGTCCTCGAGTAATACACCCCCCCCCTGCCGATCTGTGCCTCCGATCTGTGTCTGTGCCCCCCCTTGTGCTGCCTGCAGCTCAACTCCTACTAGCTGCCGAGATGTGGTCCGCCCCCTCCCCGCCCCCTCCAGTCATTTTGTAGCCTCCCCGATCCCCCCCTACCCATGCAGTCATTTTGTAGACCCCCGATCCCCCCCCACCTTTCTAGCGCTGCCCCCCGATCCCCCTGCTGTGTGCGATGGCGGCGGCTCCATTACTGAGCCACCGCCATCAGCAGAGAGTGTCAGCTCTATGCTGACACTCTCCTGTAACCCCATAGATGCCGCGGTTGCGGCATCCATGAGGTTAACAGAGGGAGGGAGCTCCCTCTCTCAACCATCGGGGCTGCAGCGCTGTGATTGCAGCACCCGATGGTTGCCATGGCAACCGGACGCTTTGCAAAAGCGTCCTGTTGCCATGGAAAGGTGTCCAGTGCTGCCACCTACAGGACATCTGGAAGTATTATACTTTGGAATACAAGAGCATTGCAAAGTATAGTACAACTATCAGCCCCACTGGATCTTGAAGATCCAAGAGGGAACTGATAAAAAAAGTGAAAATAATAAAAGAGAAAATAAGTAAATAAATAAATAAAAATGTAAATTAAAAAAATAAATTGCCTTTTCCTATAAAAAAATGAAAAAATAAAATAAAATACACATATTAGGTGTCGGCGCGTCCGTAACGACCGCCTCTATAAATATATCACATGATAGACCCCGTCCGATAAACACCATAAAAATAAAATAAAAAAAACAGTGCCAAAAAAAGCTATTTTTGTCACCTTACATCACAAAAAGTGCAACAGCAAGCGATCAAAAAGGCTTATGACCCCCAAAATAGTACCAATCAAACCGTCAACTCGTCCTGCAAAAAATGATACCCTATTTAAGACAATCTCCCAAAAAATAAAAAAGTTATGGCTCTCAGACTATAGAGACACTAAAACATCATTTTTTTGGTTTCAGAAATGCTATTATTGTGTAAAACTTAAATAAATAAGAAAAAGTATACATATTAGGTATTGCCACGTCCGAAATCGATCTTCTCTATAAAACTATCACATGACCTAACTCCTCAGATGAACGCTGTAAAAATAAATAAATGAAAACTGTTCCAAAACAGCCAATTTTTGGGTCACCTTGCCCCATAAAGTGTAATAATTAATGATCAAAAAATCCTATGTACCCAAAAATGGTACCAATAAAAACCTCAACACTTTCTGCAAAAAACGAGCCCCTGCACAAGATGATCGGCAGAAAAATAAAAAACATATGGCGTTCAGAAAACCAATCCAGCACAATCTGCCTTCCAAAAACCGTATGGCATTCCTTTCCTTCTGCGCCCTGCCGTGTGCCCGTACAACAGTTTACGACCACATGTGGGGTGTTTATGTAAACCGCGGAATCAGGATAATAAATATTGAGTTTTGTTTGGCTGTTAACTCTCAATGTGTTAAAGAAAAAAAAATTATAAAATGGAAAATCTGCCAAAAAAGTGAAATTTAGAAATTTCATCTCCATTTCCTTTAATTCTTGTGGAACGCCTAAAGGGTTAACAAAGTTTCTAAAATCAGTTTCGAGTAACTTGAGGGGTGTAGTTTCTACAATGGGGTCATTTATGGGGGTTTCCACTATGTAAGCCCCACAAAGGGACTTCAGACTTGAACTGGATCCTTTAAAAGTTGGTTTGGGAAATTTTCTTAAAAATTGTAAGAATTACTTCTAAACTTCTAAGCCTTCTAACGTCCTAAAAAAATAAAATTACATTTCCAAAATGATGCCAACATAAAGTAGACATATGGGGAATGTTAAGTAATAAATATTGTATTAGGTATCACTTTCTGTTTTAGAAGCAGAGAAATTGAAATTTGGAAAATTGTGAATTTTTAAAACTTTTTGGTAAATTTGGGATTTTTTCATAAATAAAGGTGAAATATATTGACTCAAATATATGACTATCATGAAGTACAATGTGTCACGAGAAAACAATCTCAGAATGGCTTGGATAAGTAAAAGCGTTCCAAAGCTATTACCACATAAAGTGACGCATGTCAGATTTGTAAATTTTGACCTGGACACTGGGGCATCAATGACCCTTGGTCATGAAAGGGTTAAGAAGGAATTAACAGGGGTGAATAATGTGGATTGGAAAGTGGCTATGTTTGGTGCGGGTGCTGGTGCTAGTGGAAAGCGGAATATGAGGATGTTATGGTTTATAATGGTATGTGTGATGGAAAGTTTGTGGGATGTTAGGAACTTATGTGTGTTTAAACGGGATTTGGTGCCTGTGAAGGGTTGTATGAAGTTAATATTATCTAGGATGTATACTATATATTGTTGGGATAAGAAGCACGGTGGTGGTGTAGATAGTGAGGGGTTCTGGAAATATAAAAAGTGGAGATTTCTTGTAAAAAATATCTGAGGAATATATAGAAAAAAATTAAGAAAGAATAAAACTACGATGATGAAGTACAAAGCGATCTTGGCAATTACCAAGAAAATGAAGTGAAGGTGAAATTGCGAGCTTTTGATACTTACTGAGTAGTAAAAAAAAAAAAAAAAAAAAAAAAAAAAAAAATCTGTTCTTATCAGTTTAATATCTGATACGTCCCCTATCTGGGGACCATATATTAAATGGATTTTTCGAACAGGGAGATGGAAAAAGAGCTTGCTCTGTCCACTCCACGCATTGACCTGGTATTGCAGTACCTCCAGGACCTGTGCACCCCTTCTAATCTGGTATCAAAAAACAGAATGAAATTGAGTGATGGATGTCAAGGATCCTTCCAGCAAGCAAGTGGACAGTTGCTGTGCCCTGCCTCAGCAGTCCTGCACTCCAGCTTCTCCTTCCTCTGTGAGGTTTTTGCTGTGCTGCTTTCTGCATCCCTGTTGCTGCTGCATCTAGCCTGTCAATCTCTTAATTGCATCACCTGTGTGTGGGTTTGTTCCAGCACCAAGCAACCCAGCCAGCCAGTCACCTCTCCTCACAGTCCAAATCCAATTAAGATTCATGGCTTAATTGTTGTGTTAATTGGCTTATCACCTGAATGAAGTGTTAGGATATCACCTGAATGCAGTTTTTGGACCTCCACTCCGTGCACCTCTCTTTTGATTTGGGCCTGTTGTGCACACCTGTCAGTTTGCTGAGTTGTTCCTTAGAATTGACCCTTTTGTATCAAGTTGGCTTGATGTAACCAATTTTGTTTTCCTAGTGCTTCATTAAAAAAGTAAAGTTTGTTTGCCTGTGTCTCCCTCTTGTGGATTTTTTAAACTGGATGACTTGGTAGGTTAAAAAGTAGTCCAGCACTTCCTATGTATCAGCAATAGCTGGACCTTCCTTGTCTGGCCAATGGACGGAACACTGCACGTGTCACAAGAGGCCTGTCAGGTCAGAGGTCAAGTAAGGTCGGGTCAGTGGATGACATCACAAGGGCCCTGACGGAACACTCAACAATGGGGCCGTGACATCACAATCAACAATGCATACAGCCTTTTATTTTTCTTTTTTTTTTTTTCTTTTTTTCTTCACACTACTACTCTCCATTCACTCCTCATGCGTGTTTCTGTTTGGCGTTCCTTGGCACCAGGATTTGCGTGCGAAGAAAAGGCGTGACCAGAAGTTGTGGGCGGAGCTATGCAGATACGAAAAACACGAAGTAGAGCATGCTGCTGATTCCAGCGCGTAGGAAGCATGTTTTTCCTGGTTTGTGAGAGAGAGAAGCCTCCCAGACTGTGTTTGTGGCTGAGGCCTGTAGACTGTTGCCTTGAGAAGTGCTCTGCGTTTGCGAACAGCGGCCCCGTTGTCGAGCGTGTTATCGCTTCTCGGCCTTTTGGCTAAGATCAAGTGTCTTGGCCAGAGGTGGTGGTGAGGGTACCCGACTCCTCGGCCTGGGAGAGGGGCTCAGGTTCATAGCCTGGGTCTTACCTCCCTGCTGCTATAGGGGAGCGGCCTAGTCCCAAACCACTGGAGAAGCGATCGTGTGCGGCATTCTGCCGGTATGGAGCGTCAGGGAGTACGTAATACTCTGCGTTTTCTGGTTAAGCCAGCTCATATGTTTCAGATCGGAAGACAAACCTTGGTGGAGGACGTCATCGTAAAAACCCTGGAACTCGATTTTGGATACATCCTGTGCCTGCAAGATTTCCCGAAGGTTGGGCGCTTCGATCTTACTCTCATCAAGGAGGGGATCTGCGTGGATATTTACGAGAAAGCGAAATCCCTGAAGGTGGAGGACCCCCAGTCGATTCTGCACAAATTCGACATTTTTCCGACCTACTTGATGGAGGAAAGAGTGGTAACTGTTCATCTTTTTAACCCCTTTACCCCTATGGAGTTGGTGCATGCTTTTTTGTTACAGTATTCTACCACAGTCAGAGGCCCGCAGAAGTTGTATGACCGTTGGGGACTGGCCACCGGCAAGCATCGGTTCTGGGTAAGACTGTCTCCCTCCCCCGAAGGGATAGGTGGTGTTAAACACCCACCAGGGAACTTCTCTATTGGGGGCTATAGGGTTTTTTTGTATTATGAAGGGCAGCCGAAATATTGCCGCCAATGTTTCAAGTTTGGCCATGTGATGAGCGAATGCACAATTGGGAAGTGCTGCTGTAATTGCAAGGAACCTGGCCATGAAGCTGGAGCATGTGATAAGGCACGCAAATGCGACACATGTGGTAAGGCGGGGCATGCTTGTAAGGACTGCCCAAAGGCCCTAATTCAGGGTACCCCGTCTTTCGCAGATGTGGTAAAGAAAACAACCAGGCTGATCGAGAAAAGGTGGAGCCCTAGTAGACCGGACGGTAATAGTGTGGACCCTGAAGTGGAGGTGGGGGCCCAATCTGAAGGTGAGCAGCCGTCGGGGCCGGAACCTATGGAGGCTGCAGGGGGTTCTCAGCAGGGGCAGCCAGCCCAGGCCCCTCTTGTCCTCCAGTCGGAGCCGGTTATTCCAGGAGGTTCTGATGATATATTCCAGTTTGGTGAGACTGTTGGGGGGGAGGATAGATGGGAGCTAGTAAAAGGGGCAAAAAGGCCCAGAAGGGACCCGGTTCCGGAGAGCCAAGGGGATGATACTCCTCCTTGTGGACAACAACTGCCGGAGTCCTCAGAATTTGTATCGGAAAATTCGTTCTCGGCATTGGAGATGGCGGAGGCGATGCTGAGTCCACTAAGCGGGGCTTCTTCCCCCTACTTGGGTGCTGAGGAGGTGGAACAACTTGCAGAGGTAATGCAGATGCCTCCCAATTCGTAATCTTGTGTGTTAATTTCTTAATGTTTAATTCTTAGTAATTTTTCAGTTTGTTCCCTCAATGTGAGGGTCTTTAAAAATAATGCCAGACGCTCCGCCATTTTGGAAGATCTGGCTAGTAGGCCAGGGGATATTTTTTGTTTGCAGGAATGTGGACTAGATGTAAGTCCTAAAAAAGAGGAATGGCGTTTTGGTGAATCTGTTTGGTCCACTTCATCAAGGAATAAAAACGATGGGGTGGGTATTTTATTTAAAAATAAGAGTTTTGTTATTGACCATCACATTAACATTGAACCTGGAAGATGTATTATGGTTTTTGTTAAATTTAGAAATATTATGTTTAGAATTATCAATGTGTATGCTCCTGCGGATAAAAATCTAAGAAAGGATTTATTTGAAAAAATTCAACTCTTTTTACCAGGTAGGATTCCTTGTTTACTGGTGGGTGACATTAACTGTCAACTAGAGGGTGACAAAATGGATGTCACTAGTAAATTATTTAATCAAAATATGAATGATAATATTTTGAGGGATGTTGTTAAGATATGTAAGATCAAACCAATCCCAAATACATACCATGCAGACAGAGGGGGCATACATTCCAGCATAGACTACATTTTTGTTTCAAGCGCTTTTTTGGTTAAAAGGTATTCACAAGTAAGAGTGGGATACACGGATCATGAGTGTTTGCAGTGTGATTTGGAACTAGAGAGTGTGAAGAATTATGGAAGAGGGGTGTGGAAGATGAATATGAGTATGTTAGACGATGAGGGTGTGAAAGGGGAATTTAAGAAAATTTATGGTGGATGGTGTCGGAAGAAGAGTGAGTTTAAATGTGTTTTGGATTGGTGGGATTGGATGAAAGAGAGAGTGAAAGTTTTCTTTAAGAGGATGGGTTATAAATGGGCAGCGAGGAGAAGGAATAGGTATGTTAGATCTAATATGAAGCTGGATTTTCTGTACAGTATGAGGGAAATGGGTTATGACGTGGATGAGAGTTTGTGAGGAGAGGAAGGTTTTGAGTGATCTATTACGAGAGAGAGGGAAGCAAATAATTTACCAAACAAAAATGGATGTGTTGGAGAAAGATGAACGTTGTTCCCGTTTTTTCTTTAAAAAGGTAGTAAGAGGAAGGATGGAGTTAGAAAGGGTGAAAGATGTGAATGGGGTAGAGATAGGTGGGGATGGGGTAAGCGGAGTGGTAGAAGAATTCTATAAGGAGCTTTATAGGGAAAAGTGGAGGGATGCGGGTTTGGAGGAGGAGGTCCTTGGGGCATTAGAACACAAGGTAGGGATTGAAGATTTAGGAGGGTTAGAAAAGGAGATCTCTGAGGATGAGGTTAGAAGTATAGTTGTTGGTATGGCTAGAAACAAAACGCCAGGGAGGGATGGAATTCCAGTGGAATTCTTTGTTAAATTTTGGGATTTGTTGGGTAAAGATTTAGTGGAGGTGTATAGGTATATGTGGAGTAAGAGTGTGATTAGTAAGTCGATGAAAGAAGGAGTGGTGGTGTTAATTTTTAAAAAGGGTGGAGACCCATAACGTTACTGAATGCTGATTACAAGGGGTATGCTAGGTTGATTGCAAAGAGAATGAGTAGAGTGGTTGGACAGGTTGTGCAAGAAGAGCAAGTGTGTGGTGTGCCGGAAAGAAGTATATCTGGGAATTTGATTTTGTTGAGGGATGTTTTGTGGGATGGATTGCAGAGAGATAGGAGTGTGAATGTGTTTTCGTTGGACTTTGAAAAAGCCTTTGACAGGCTTTCACATATTTTTCTGTTTAGAGTGATAGAAAGAATGGGATTTCCGAGAGTTTTTGTCAGTGCGATTAGAAGTTTGTATGATGAGATAGGTAGTAGACTTTTGGTGAATGGAGTAGAGAGTGATAGAATTAGCGTTAGGTCTGGGGTTAGACAAGGATGCCCGCTTTCACCGGCGGTTTTTATATGTGCTATGGAGCCTTTGCTTTGTCTGATTAGGAATGATAAGTTTATGAGAGGAGTAAGTGTGCCTGGGAGTGGTGGTAAGAGTGTTAAAGTGTTTGGGTATATAGATGATGTATGTGTGATAAGTGAGAGTAAGGCTGAGCTTCAACGGGCTAAGTTGATTGCAGATATTTTTTGTGGGGCCTCAGCCTTTAGAGTGAATTGGGATAAATGTGAGGTGAAGTGCTTTGGTGGTGGATGTGAAGTGTTGGACTTGGGTGTGAAAGTAGTTGACAATATAAAAGTGTTGGGTGTTAGGTTTGATGAAAGGATGAATGGCCAGAAGAATTGGGATGATGTGAGAAGTAAAATAGACAGGAAATTGGATTATTGGAAAATGCGAGAGTTATCGTATACTGGGAAAATATTGGTGATAAAATGTGTGATTTTGCCAATATTGCTGTACATAGGGAACATATTCCCGCCAACGTACATAGAATTGAGGAAAATTAACAGAGTGTTGTGCTTGTTTTTGTGGGGTGTGAAAATGGAGAGAGTTAAACGTATGACTGTGATGAAGTTTAGAAAGAATGGTGGTTTGGGGTTTCCGGATGTTGAGTTGTATTTGCATATAAATTTTATGGTGAATGTATTGAGATTGTTGAATGGGGGTGGTAAGGTGGCTTGTATGATGAGTTATACGGGGGGTTGGCTGTTGTGTCGGTTGGGGTGGCGTGAAAGGGATTTGAGGCAACCGGTGGCCTTTATTTGTCCTTACTGGTATGTTAAAATGGAGAATTTTGTGAAGGAGAAAGGTTTGTCTAGGTTAAGTATGAATGAACTAAAAATTAAAAAGAAGGTTTTGGATGTATGTAAGAAAGATGAGGTGGCAGCAGAGATTAATCTATTGACTTCAGCAGAAGCGGAGAAGGTGTGGATGAGTATAGGAATGGACGGAATGACAAATAAGCAAAAGGATTTGGTGTGGTTAAGTATGCATGGGGCTTTGCCAGTGAGAGAGGTGCAAAAAAGTAGAGATTTAGTGAGGAGTGATGTGTGTCCAAGACAGGGTTGTGGGGGGAGAGAAAGTATTCTGCATGTATTTTGGAACTGTAAGTTTGCCCAAAAAGTTATTAAGAGGGTGGGTGGTTTGGTTAAGGAATTAACTGGGTTAAATTATGTAACATTTGCTTTTGTTCTGTTTGCTATTGGTTTGTCAAGTAAAAAAGAGAGCCGAATGTTGTGGCTTATAATGACTTGCCTTAAAGAGGTATTATGGGAGGCAAGGAACTTATATGTATATAAAAGGGAGGTGTGGGACGAGGCTGACTGTATTAAGCTTTTTCTAAGTCGTTTATATGTTTGTTACTTGTGGGATAAAAGGAAGGGGAGCAAAATTGATGCTGAAGGTATATGGAAATTTAAAAAGTGGAAACAACTTGTATTATTGTAATTATGTTGTTATTTTTTTGAAGTAAAAAAGGCCTGATGATGATTTGGTTAACCAGCTTGTATACTCGCTAATGTTATCCAAACCTGAAAGGTTTTAAAAAAATAAATAAAAAATCTTCGGTGCTGCACTTGGTCAGACGTCAGAAGGTAGGACCCGGGTAACCTCTCTCTCGGCCTGGGGGGATCGTCTTAGGTTTATCGCCTAGACTTCACCCCCCTGCTGCTATTGGGAGAGAGGCTTAGTCCCGGGGACGTCGAGCTGCGATCCCCCGAACCTCTGTAAGTCCCAGGACTTGCAGAGGAGCATTTGTATCTTTTGTCCCTAGAGACAAAGCGCCTGGTAACACCTATGGCAGACGACCCGGGAGGAGGCAGAGGAGGAGACGGGGTCGATGGAGGAGGAGGAGGAGCAGTCGGAGGAGGAGTAGTCGGAGGAGGAGGAGAGATCGGAGAAGGAGGAGAAGGATTTACTACGAAGGAGAGGAAAAAGAAGAACGGAAAGAAAGGAGAAGCGACAAAGGAAAATTCTAAAGATGATGGAGCCCGGAGGAAAGAGGAAGCAAGAAAAGACGAGTCCCGTGGTGGCACAGAGGAATTGAGAGAAAATGTGACCAGACCAGAAGATGACGACGATGAGCACCAGATCCCGGATTATGCGAAAATTAAAGATACCGTAAGACTAGATGTAACAGAGAGCAAAAAGGATGTATATGATCTTAAATATCTTGTGGAGAAAGTCCTGTATGGCGTGTTTAGTGTACAGAAGCATGAGATCTTAGCCATACAGGACTACCCAAGACGGCGTGTATACGATGTTACTTTTAGTAAAAACTGTATCTTTAAAAGCTTTTTAGCTAAGATTCCACTGCATATAAATGATGATAGAATACGGGGCCTTAAGATATATGAACATGAAATAGATGAATCCCTCACTGTGGTTATTAAAATGTACTCTCCTTTTGCAGATCTTAACGATATTACTATATTTTTATCCACCTATTTTAAAAAGATCATTGCAGTGAGGAAGGTTTTAAATTCTGCCGGGATCTGGACGTCAAAATGGTGTTTTAAAGTCATCTGTAACCGCGATTCCAATCATCCTGAAGGCTTCATTCTCCCCCCAGCGCGTTTTAATTTGGGAGACATGGTAGGAGACATGTTTTTTTCCAATATGCCACCATTCTGCATGTACTGTAAAAAATACGGACATTACACGGAGAGATGCATAAGCTCATGTAAGAACTGCGGTAGCACTCAGCATGACACCAGGGAGTACTCCGCAAGTAAAAAATGTTATTCTTGTACAAAAACCAGGCATCTCTCTCGTGATTGTCCTTTTAATAAGTCCAAGGCACAGCCAGGGCAGCGGAGGCAGCCGGAGGAACGGAAGGAACGAGCGGAGCCAGAAGAGAAGGATCATGCCGAGCCACAGCCCCAAGGAGAGGAGCCCGAGCGCATGTATACCACAAGCGGACCCCCCCAATCAGGTATACCGAGGGAGAAGCGGAATAAGAGAAAGTCCAGTGATCAGCCGACGAGTAAGCCCCCTCCTGAAATGGAGGCTGGGGGCGGATCGGATGAAGCTGATCCGCCTGGCCCGCACTCGGTCCCTGGGCACACCCCAGAGGATCCAGGTGGAGCCGTGGCGTCCAAAAAAAGTAAGACCTATGCGTCGGTGGTGAGCCAAAGGGAGATGTCTTCTGGGGGACCAGAGGCGGACCCCGGAGGTAGCCAGCCGGGTCTCTCCACTCACCTGAGTGGTGACACGGAGGGCACAGTTCACACTGTGCCCGAGACAGTGTTCGACGAGACCTCTGCCCCGGAATGGGAGAGGGAGGACGCCGTGGCTCCGAGACCTGGGCTAGAGTTGCTGAGCCCCGAGTGGCAGCGGACTCTGGAAGGTGTGCTAGCAGGAGAGGGGGGTCTGCGAAGGGATGGTGGCTCCTCTTCTGTCGATACACTGGACACAGTAACATCTGGGGTGCTTGGTGGCGAGGAGAGTGGATGCGAGTACTCCGGCCCTGCTGATGCTGTCTGAAGCTGTGCCGAGGTAAGATTTTAAACTCCCTTTTTAATCTTTTATTATGGCTATTTTAAAAGGCATTCCCCTGAACACCAGAAGCGTGCATTCCCAAGCAAGAAGAATTGCACTTTTTAATTATTTATCAATTTTATCAGATTTGGTGTTCTTTTTACAGGAGTGCTGCATCCCCCACAGTCAAAACTACCAAAAATATAAAAAAGACTGGAAACTCGGACCATCCGTCTGGTCCGGGTCAAATAAAAATAAGTCGGGGGGTGTAGCCATTTTATTTAAGGGAAATGTTTTAATAGACCATATTAATGAGATTTTACCGGGGAGGATTTTATTGGTTAAAGCTTTTATTGATGGTTTTAGATGGCAGTTTTTAAATCTTTATGGTTTTACTAATAAAAAGGAAAGAGCCGAAATGTTAGAGATTTTACGCCTTTTTATTAATGATTCCGAGCCATTGATTTTAGCAGGAGTTTTTAATTGTATTCTAAAAGGTGAACGCCGGCTCTCTAGCGCAGTGAGCCGGAACTATGACAGATCCTCCTCTCTGCTCAAAAATATCGTCATAGATTTCAAGCTCATTGATGTTTTAAAAAAATGTAATAGTCTTTTATCTGAAGAGGCTGGCGTTACCTGGGGTAACGCTACTTGCAAATACAGAATTGATTTTATCTTCTGCTCTTATCACGTACTGCCTCTTAATTGTAAGCTTTTAACTAATATTTTTTCAGACCATAAGCTTTTATCTTTTAAGGTGCAGCTTGGTGGCAATCACAAAAGGAAAAAAACATGGAAATTGAATGTCTCCCTTTTAAAAGACCCTAAAGTTTTGTCAGATTTTATTGTCTTTTATAAGTACTGCAGGCGGGTAAGGAACCCCAGAAGGCCCAAAACTGAATGGTGGGAACATATGAAAAAGAAAATTAGGACCTTTTTTATTAACAAGGGGAAACTTAAGGCCCAAGAGAAGAAGAAATTTTACGACGACCTAAATACCCGCCTGCAGACACAATACAAGCTCCGCGATCGGGTCAATGATATGAAAAAAGAAATCTCTGACACTAAAAAAGAGATTTCTCAGTGCCTGGAGCAGAAGAGTAAGGAGATCATGTTTCGTTCAAAAATAAAACACATTGAGGAGAACGAGACCTGCTCCAGGTACTTTTTAAAAAAAATACAAGAAAAACGTGCCCAGATGGCGGAGCTTGGGGGGGGGGGGGGGAAATATTAATGGTATTTTAAAGAAAGTCCATGAGTTTTACACTGAGTTATTTAATGAAAAGAAAATTGATAAACATTTTATGAAAGACTCGCTGAAGGGGATTGAGAATGTTTTAGATTCTGACTCTCAAAGATTTTTATTACAGGATATCACCGAACATGAAGTTTTAGAAACAGTTAAAAGTTTTAAGAAGGAGAAGGTGCCCGGCCCTGACGGTATACCCATTGAGTTTTATATTACATTTTATGGCATTTTAAAAGATGATTTATTTTCTCTTTTAAAAGAAGTTTTTAGGTCCAAGGCTCTCCCGGGATCCTGGAAAAAAGGTGAGGTCTCCCTTTTATACAAAAAAGGTGACAAGGCGGATATTAAAAACTGGAGACCCATCACATTGCTTTGCTGCGATTATAAAATAATGGCAAAGCTATGTGCAAATAGATTAAAAAAGATTATACATAAGGTAATTCACCAAAACCAGGTCTGCGGGGTGCCCGGGAGAAGCATCTGGGACAATATTAACCTTTTAAAAGACATTATTAATCATACGAACGAAAGGAACGGGAAGGTTGCCATTTTATCTTTAGACTTCGAGAAGGCTTTTGACCGCGTATCGTATTTTTACCTTTTTAAAGTTTTAAAGAAAATGGGTATACCAGAAGGGTTCGTACAATCTTTGAGAGCATTTTATAACCAATGTACAAGTAAGATTTTAGTCAATGGTTTTAAGACTCAGGATGTTATTTTAAAATCTGGTGTGAAGCAGGGGTGTCCCTTGTCCCCACTACTTTTTATTTGTGCCTTGGAGCCTCTTTTAATTATGCTACGCAACGATAAACAGATACGCGGAGTCCCCCGGCCAGGCGGAGGGGGACTAGAGGCTAAAGTAGTAGGGTACATGGATGATGTAGCCGTAATTTGCAGGGACACCCTTGCAATACAAAAAGCAACCAAACAAGTGAAATACTTTTGTTGCGCCTCCGGCTTTAAAATTAATTTTAATAAGAGTAATATTTTAAATGTCGGAGATATGATTTTAAATGACGTTAACATTCCTGAGTCTGAGTCTATAAAGATTTAAGGAGTCACCTTCAGCGAGTCTAATGACGGCCTCAGGAATTGGGATGCGGTTACAGAGAAGGTAAATAAGAAATTATGCATGTGGAATCTAAGGAAGCTGACGATGGAGGGAAAGGTTTTAATTATCAAAATGATAGTTTTACCTATTTTATTATATCTTAACATGGTGTTCCCTCCATCGGACCATATTTTTTTAAAAATTAACAAAGACTGTTTTAATTTCTTCTGGGGTTCCAGGATGGACAAGTTACGACGAGATACGGTAATGCTTCCTAAAAACAAAGGTGGAAAAGATTTTACAGATATTAAAGCGTTTCTTTTAATTAAGTATTTTAGTTACTGTTTTAATGCCCTTTTTAAAGACAATTATTGGTCGTTTTTTATTCGTTACAATACTGGGTATTTTATGAGGAAGTTTGGGTGGTTTAAGACGGTTTTAAACTCTCCCTACTCTTTTAATTTACCAGCTTCTTATAAGATTTTAGAGAAAATAACGAATACTTTTAAATTGGACCAAAAGAGGGTGGAGATTTTAAAAAACTGTAAAATGATTTTAAAGGATATTAATGATAATAAATTGATGGCCCCCATTAAGAATTATAATGAAAGTAAATGCTAGCAGACCTGGAGAAATATTAATGAAAATTATCTTTTTAACGCGCAGAAGGACCTGGCCTGGAGCTGCATTCATGAGTGTCTTCCATGCCGGGCATTCCAGCACCGAAGAGGATTAACAAGCACCGCGGAGTGTCCTAGGGGAGCATGCAGAGAGGAGGAGGACGTTTACCATCTATTTTGGTACTGTTATTTTATGCAAAAAATATGGAGAAAAATGTTCCCCTTGATGAAGAAGATCACAGGACTCAAAGCGCTATCTATGGACGGTGTCTTTTATGGGTGTCTGGAGTGCCCTTCAAGAATAAAAAGGACTATGGCATGGAAGATCACGAACTGCGTCAAAGTAGCTCTATGGTCGGCCCGGAACATTTTATGTTTTAAGAATGAAGTTATTTCTGAAGAAAATGTTTTAAAGATGATTTTAGATGAAATGTATAATTATTATTTATTTGACAAAAAAAGAACTCCTTTTATGTGTCACAAGTGGTTTTTAAGGGAATGGGTGTCAGTCATATGATTTTATAAAACCTGCTTTTCAATAAATTACATGTACAAATGGTTTTATAATATTTATGTGATGTAATGTTGTTGTGGTTTTAATAAACGATTTTTACCCCTCGATGGGTAAATATCAACTTAAAAAATCTGTTCTTATCAGTTTAATATCTGATACGTCCCCTATCTGGGGACCATATTTTAAATGGATTTTTCGAACAGGGAGATGGAAAAAGAGCTTGCTCTGTCCACTCCACGCATTGACCTGGTATTGCAGTACCTCCAGGACCGGTGCACCGCTTCTAATCTGGTATCAAAAAACAGAATGAAATTGAGTGATGGATGTCAAGGATTCTTCCAGCAAGCAAGTGGGAAGTTGCTGTGCCCTGCCTCAGCAGTCCTGCACTTCAGCTTCTCCTTCCTCTGTGAGGTTTTGCTGTGCTGCTTTCTGCATCCCTGTTGCTGCTGCATCTAGCCTGTCAATCTCCTAATTGCATCACCTGTGTGTGGGTTTGTTCCAGCACAAAGCAACCCAGCCAGCCAGTCACCTCTCCTCACAGTCCAAATCCAATAAAGATTGATGGCTTAATTGTAGTGTTAATTGGCTTATCACCTGAATGAAGTGTTAGGATATCACCTGAATGCAGTTTTTGGACCTCCCTCCACTCCGTGCACCTCTGTATTGATTTGGGCCTGTTGTGCACACCTGGGCAGTCTGCTGAGTTGTTCCTTAGAATTGACTTTTTTTGTAGCAAGTTGGCTTGATGTAACCAATTTTGTTTTCCTAGTGCTTTATTAAATAAGTAAAGTTTGTTTGCCTGTGTCTCCCTCTTGTGGATCTTTTAAACTGGATGACTTGTAGGTTTATAAGTAGTCCGGCACTTCCTATGTATCAGCAATAGCTGGACCTGGCTTGTCTTGCCAAAGGACGGAACACTGCACGTGTCACAAGAGGCCTGTCAGGTCAGAGGTCAAGTAAGGTCAGGTCAGTGGATGACATCACAAGGGCTCTGACGGAACACTCAACAATGGGGCAGTGACAACACAATCCACAATGCATAGATACCTTTTTTTTTTTTTCTTCTCTCACTTACTACTCTCCATTGACTTCTTATCGGTCATTCTGCCTGGCGCGCTTTGGCACCAGGAATTTCGTGCGAAGAAAAGGCGTGACCAAGAGAGGTGGGTGGAGCTATGCAGATACGAAAAACACAAAGTGGAGCATGCTGTTGATTTCAGAGCGTAGGACGCACGTTTTCCCTGGTTTGTGAGAGAAAGAAGCCTCCCGGACTGTTTCTGCAGCTGGGGCCTGTAGCCTATCGCCTTCACAAGTGTTCTGAATTAAGGACCATCGGCCTGTAGGGCGAACACTTTTCTGGTTATCGCTTCTCGCCCTTTTGGCTAAGATCAAGTGTCTTAGCCAGAGGTGGTGGTGAGGGTACCCGACTCCTCGGCCTGGGAGAGGGGCACAGGTTTATAGCCTGTGTCTTACCTCCCTGCTGCTATAGGGGAGCGGCCTAGTCCCGAGTCACCAGAGGGCGATCAATCTTCCTGCGTCTCGTCATGGAGCGCGAGGGTCTGCGGAATACGCTGCGTTTCCTGGTCCGGCCAGAGTTCATTGCCCAGATTGGAAGGACGACCGTGGTGGAGGAAGTTATTGTGAAGACGCTGGAGTTGGATCTACGCTACATTCTTTGTCTCCAGGATTTCCCCAGGACCGGTCGGTTTGATCTTACTCTCATCGAGGAAGGAATCTGCCTGGACGTCTTTGAAAGGGTGAAAGCCATAAAAGTCTCGAATCCTGATTCAGTTCTGCACAAGTTCGACGTCTTTCCCTTATTTCTGATGGAGTAGAAGGTGATTACGGTACATCTCTTTAACCCCTATACTCCTATGGAACTGTAACGTGCCTTTTTATTGCAATTTTGTATTTCTGTTAGAGGCCCAACTAAAGTCTTGAAACGGTGGGGACTGGCTACTGGTAAGCACAAGTTCTGGGTCAGATTGTCCCCCTCTCCGGATGGCATTGGAGGTGTAAAACACCCTCCAGGGAACTTTACCATTGGAGGTTATAGGGGGTTTCTGTCTTATGCCGGACAGCCTAAATACTGTCGGATGTATTTTAGGTTTGGTCACATTGCAGATGAATGTACTGTGGGCAAATGTTGTCGCAATTGTCAAGAACCTGGTCACGAAGCTGGGGCATGCCCCATGGCCCGGAAATGTGACACCTGTGGGAAAACCGGGCATGCATGCAGAGAGTGCCCTAAGACCTTGGTCCCTGCCCTTTCCTATGCAGAAGCACTGCGCAAAACTGCCAGGATGGTTCAGAGGAGATGGAAACCCAGTTGCCCTGATGGTAATTATGACGAAGCACAGGGGGTGTCGGGTGCCCAATCTATTATGGAGGAGCAGTCCAATACAGAAGCTCCGGTAGAAGCTGATGCCCCAGTTCAAGACCAAAATGTTGGTGCAGAGGCTATGGAGGCTAGTGGGGGAGTTCAGCAGGGGCAGGTAGCCCAACCTTCACCTGCTATCCCAGAAGGATCTGGAGAGAGCATTTTTCATTTCGGTCAGGACAATGTCAGAGAGGATGATAGGTGGCAGGAGGTGGCCTTCAAGTCAAAAAGACCTAAAAGAGACCCTGGTCCAGAATGCTCGGAGGATGCGACGCCCCCTTGTGGGCAACAGATGCCAGAGTCCCCGGGTGTTGTGTTGGAAAATTATTTTTCAGTGTTGGGTGATATTGCGGATGAACTTCTAAGCCCTTTGAGTGGGGCTTCTTCTCCTTTTTTGGACTCCGATGCAGTGGAGCAGCTTGCCGACGCGATGCAAATGCCACCTAACTAGTGAACTTTTATGTTATAACCTTAATGTCTAACCTTCACTAAATTTTCTGTTTGTTCCCTTAATGTAAGGGTCTTTAAGGATAAGGCGAGAAGAGCTGCCATCTTAGAGGACCTTGCTGCCAGACCTGGCGATATTTTCTGTTTACAAGAGTGTGGGTTGGAGGTGGCTCCCAAAAAATCAGAATGGGTATATGGGGAGTCAGTTTGGTCCACCTCATCACGTAATAAGAATGATGGGGTGGGTATTTTGTTTAAAAATAAGAATTTTGTGTTAGAGCGTTATATTGTTATTGAACCTGGTAGATGTGTTATGGCTTATGTTAAGTTTAGGAACATTTTGTTTAAAGTTATAAATATTTATGCTCCAACGGAGAACAACCTGAGAAAGGAGCTGTTTGAGAAAATTCAGGTTTTTTTGACAGGTAGAACACCATGTATAGTAGTAGGAGACATGAATTGTCACCTGCAAGGTGATAAAATGATTATCACCGGTAAGTTATTTTGTCAAAGTATGGTTGATAACTTGCTGAAGAGATGTCGTTTGTGTTTGTAAAATTAATCCTTTGCCTTTTACATATCATGCTGACAGAGGGGGTATACACTCCAGGTTAGATTATATTTTTGTTTCTAGGGATTTTTCTGTTAAAAATTATTCTCAAGTAAGGGTGAGTTATTCTGATCATGAGTATTTGCGGTGTAAATTTGAATTGGAGGGAGTAAGGAAGTATGGAAGAGGAGTGTGGAGGATGAATGTGCGTATGTTGGATGATGAGAAAGTGAAGGAACAATTTCAAAGTAGGTATGGGAGATGGTGTAAGAAGAAGAGTGAGTATGAGTGTATTCTGGATTGGTGGGATTGGGTGAAGGAGAATGTGAAAGTGTTTTTTAAAAGAATGGGTTATAGAAGTGCAGCAAGAAAGAGGAATATGTATGCTAGATCTAACCTTCGGTTGGATTTCTTGTATAAAATGAGAGAATTAGGTCATGATGTGGATGAGGAATTGTGTGCAGAACGGAAGGTGATGAGTGGTTTATTGCGTGAAAGAGGTAAACAGATTATTTTTCAAGCAAAAATGGATGTATTGGAGAAGGATGAATGTTGTTCTCGTTTTTTCTTTAAAAAGGTAGTGAATGTGAAGGGGGATTTAGAGGGGTTGAAGGATGGAAATGGGGTTGAGGTTCGTGGGCAAGGGGTAAAAGAGGTAGTGGAGGACTTCTATAGGGAGTTATATAGGGAAAAGAGCAGGGATGTGGGTTTGGAGGAGGAGGTGCTTGGGTCTTTGGGGAATAGGGTTGGGAATGATGAGCTGGGAGGCTTAGTAAAATAGATAACTGAAGAGGAAGTCAGGAGCGTGGTAGATTGTATGGCAAGGAATAAAACTCCAGGAAGGGATGGGATCCCGGTGGAATTTTATATTAAATATTGGGATATTTTGGGTAAGGATCTGGTAGAGATTTACAGGTATATGTGGGTAGAAGGGAGGATTAGTGAGTCTATGAGGGAAGGAGTTGTGGTTTTAATTTTTAAGAAAGGAGAGAAGAATGATTTACGTAATTGGAGGCCAATCACGTTATTGAATGCGGACTATAAGGGTTATGCTAGATTGATAGCGAAAAGAATGAGTAGGGTGATTGGGCAAGTAGTGCAAGAGGAACAAGTGTGTGGGGTGCCTGAGAGATGTATAGCTGGTAATTTGAGTTTGTTGAGAGATATTATTTGGGATGGTTTACAGAGAGATAGGAGTGTGAATGTGTTTTCTATTGATTTTGAGAAAGCTTTTGATAGGCTTTCACATAGTTTTTTGTTTAAGGTATTAGAGAGAATGAGATTTCCGAGTGTGTTGGTGAGAGCGGTGAAAAGTTTATATGAGGGTATTGGGAGTCGTGTGTTGGTGAATGGGTATGAAAGCAATAGGATCAGAGTTAATTCTGGTGTAAGACAAGGGTGCCCACTTTCACCGGTTGCCTTTGTCTGTGCTATTGAACCATTATTATCTATGATCAGAAACGATAAGTGTATGAGAAGGGTGAGTGTTCCGGGAAGTTGTGGTAAGAGTGTGAAAGTGTTTGGATATATGGATGATGTATGTGTGGTGAGTGAGAACAAAGCGGAACTGCAGAGAGCCAAACTGCACGCAGACATTTTTGTGGCGCATCCGCTTTCAGAGTGAATTGGGATAAGTGTGAAGTGAAGTGTTTTG